>NC_053028.1:704103494-704323895 GCF_003073215.2 Triticum urartu
ATAGTATATAATATGAAATCTTAATTATAAACATGGAAATAAATAATACAATATTATTGTCTCTAGGGCATATTTCCAATAGACTCCCACTTGCAGTAGAGTCAATAATCTGAACATTTTTCTTTTACAGCAATGGCAATCCGGTGTTAGTTCATGCTTTGATTGTGGTATAGCCTTCATCTTCTCAAATCTGACAAGTTAAGATCTGAGTATATCTTTGCATTCTGACGCATCTTACATGCTTACAAAAAAATCATAATTAGCGTTGAACTAGGTTTGTATGTCTTGAATCAATGGGAGGATCTTTGATTCTTTAGACTGAGCAATAGAATCATACCAAGTTCATAAATGAACTATTTGATCCATCACCCTTCATTGTTGCTTCTAAAGCGACAACATACTAAGCTTTCATCCCATAATTCCCCATGGTAACCTTCTTGGACCAATTCCAACTTACTATGCCACCATTTCAATGTATTACACATATCCTTTAGTTGACATCGAAAATCGCTTGGAGCACTGATGAATATTTCATCTATGTAACTACTTACAATGAGTCCTCTGTTGACGTAACTCCTTCCATAAATCTCTTCATTTTCTCCGTATGCGAGAAACAATCATCTTTCTTACTCTAGTACTTAATGACATTTTCATTGTTGTCCTATGATCAATGCATGCCTTGATCACTTTGGTAACTTACCCACAACTTATTTGGAGTACTAGACATAGGTTTGTTTAAATACCATGGAATACATGATTAATTCAAAACACAATTCTGAGTGAAATATCAATCATGTACTTTGGACATTAGAATTCCAAATACTGGTTTTGCTTAAAACTCTTTCCATGTGACCTCAGCAAGAAACTCTTCTTGATGTTTTCTTACTGAACCATTTTAGTATCTTATCAATTGTATTTTGGCTCAACGCTATTAGCCACTACTATGTCCATAGATTATGCCTAATACCAGGGCTATATTGCCTAAGTATTTTACTAAAAAAACTAGTTTCAATAAAGTCCTAATTTGTGTCAAGAAATTTATATAATTTCCAATCAACAATGTGTCATGCACACACAATGTTTAGAAATATTATCATGCTCCCACTTACTTTCTTGTAAATACAAGTATCTTCACTTTCCTTAATGAAATCAAATTATTTGACCATTTCATGTGAACGAAGATTCCAACTCCACTATGTTTGGTTCAGTCCATTATAGGATCTCTTGAAGTTTGCACACCTACTAGCATCCTTTGGATTGAAAAAATTACCTTTGGACCGTATCATGGTGGGGGACCCATAGGTTCACTAGGGGCCACTTAGTAAAACTTGGTTGCCTCCCTGTTGCCCCTCATTTACCCTAGGAGGAGGAAGAGAAAATATTTTGTCCAGTGACGGAGCTACAATGCCAAATTTGGCGGGCCGATACAAAGTAAGCCCACTATTTTTTTCTCAAAATTGGCCTAGTCTAATCTCAAGCCCCTCACTGTCTTTGCTCTGGGCTTGGCAGGCCATGGCCCATCCAGCCTCGTCATAGCTCCGCGGGTAATTCTGTCCAGTCCATGGTGAAAGATTTTTGCTTTGTCTGGAAAATAATGCTTTCGAATGTTACAAACACCTTTCGTGGTGGAATACTTGTATTGTCTCAAAAGACCTATATTTTTCAATTTGTGGCAAAATGGATGGATGTCACGAACATCTTTCATGAGCATGAATGAGTCAACCATTTCCAAATATGAATATCTGTATCTCGATGAAATTAGGTATCATTTACAGCCTATGTGCAAGCCCTGGTTTGCTGGATCAAGATTGGAAGCTGGATTCTGTTTAGGCGATTGGCTCTGAATTTGTCAGAAAAGAAACGAAGAAAACAGAAGCCAGAAATCAAGAACCATCGTGATATTACTCTCCAACAGTGCTATTTACCTTGTCAGACACAACAAAACAGTTAAAATCCTCACTACCTCACCACACGGGCCTGGCACCACGCACTCACTCGCTGAATATGGATACGTAATATATGTACGTAGTACTGGATCAGCACTAGCTGCCTCCAGCAAATAACCGCCACCGGGAAATCGATTATACATCATAATGCTTGAGTGAATATCAGGTGCTCCCGTGATAAGGACTCCTGGGCCATTGGATCACGTATTTGATGACATCAGAGGGAGCTGCTGGATCTGCTGAACCTATGCGCAATTTTTAGACTCCTACGATGATTTTATGCAAAAGGTTTCAAAGCTCCTAAGAGCTATAGGATCCCAGATCCAATGGCTCCCAAGAGCCCATATCACCGTGGCACCTGAGGCACCAGAGCACCAGATATTTTTCCCTAATGTTCAGAGTGTATACGTACCTTCTCTTCCCTCAAACCGATTCTTTACAATGTTTATCAACCAATATATCATTTGTTGGCTACCTAGCTAATTGACCTGAGCCTGTGTTTGGAATCAAGATGGGACAACCCGCACGAGTGGCTGGTCGGCAGGATTCTCTCTGGTTGCTAGCACTACTAGTAGCGATGGATAAACAAATCAGGCCCCATTTATAATATATAATATACCTTTGGTTGTCAACTCTTGTCATCCATGCGAACTGAATTATCATCCCATCATCGCATCTGATGGATCGATCGCTTGCCGTCTCACAAGTGGCAACGCACGCAACAAAATCAACAATGGCTGCGCCTGCACACTATATATACAGCACGGAGCACGAGGGACTCAGGGAAGCATCTCCACACCCACCGAGAAGTTGTCGGTTACCACCCTCCTCTCACTCGCCTCGCGGATCATGCCTTCTCATAACGGTGAAGTTGATCTGTGAACTCACCTGTACACTCGCTGCCCGCAAATAATTGCTAGGATCATCATCAATCGCTATCGTAGGTGATCCGTGCAAGCTCGCCGGCGACAAGCCACAACTCACCGTCAAATTTAGTATTAAACCACTAATCTACGTACACAACTAGTGTACAGTATATAGGTAGACAGGTAGTACTGTATAATACTATAAAACTACGAGTGTTCCTAACTTCCCACAGTTGTACTTTTTAACCTCTAGTGCCTGACAAGAGGTAGGAATGCCGATCTGGCAATGCATATAAGCAGCCTCGAGATCTGGACACGCGGAGGCCACCATACCTCGCGGATCATGTCGCCCTCTAGGTGCTGCCAGATGCATCGTGCCCTCAATTCTTGTTGCCAAGGAATACACATCTATGTCTACTGTACTGACTAGTGTCGATCTCTCTAAACGCAGCCAGCCAGCTAGTCCCGTCGGTTGACAAATTTTCGTTGCTTTCCAATAAAAATCTTGAGTAGATAATCAAATGGATTTACAAACCCAAGTATCTGGTATTAATGTCCCCCCCCCCCCCACCCATCCGAAAATAAAAACAATTGCAGGGCCACCCATACCGTATTATTGAAAAAACCCGTGGAGGATATTTTAGAAAAATACTCTTTGTATATCATTTTTCTCTTATAGCATATAGTTTCTTAACATGTGCAATATATTTATCTCATTTCATTTAATATTTTTTAACGATAAACTAAAACACCAATGGTGGCACCAAATTATATATTGTCACAAAATAATGCTACTCAAGGACCTATACCTCTCAAACCCGAAAACATTGAATTTTATAACCATGTATAATGATTGGTTGTATTATACAATTATTTTTATAACAAATTGGATCATTTTCAGTACAAGCCTCTCAAGGCACATGCATAAGCATTGTTGTGGCTATTTTCATTACGGTTTTCACCAATGAGTCCGAGGATCACAATTCAACGGCCAAGGCATCATCTCACCTCCAAAGTTGGATGGTGAGAAAACTATACCCACGCTGCACCCAAGGAACAAAAGGAATATATGGCTTCCAACTCTAAAGTGGCGACTTGTAGGTCATCACCACAATGTGGTTGGAGTTGAGGCAGACGATCGTCCTTGTTTACATGCTATACATGGGGATCCAGGATCCTACACCCCTTGTTCATCATTGGTCGCAGGGGAAACTGGGCCACCTCCCTCTAGCCTATCACCTGTTGTACAGTGGGGAAAGGGAAGAGTGTTGGTGGAGTCCTTGATGAAGATGTTTTTTACTGTAGAAAACTTGCAGTGTCTTGAAAGCTACATCTTCCTCAATTAATTTTGTGCAAAATGATGAATAATGAATAAAAGGCCATTCATGTTCCCCCAAAAAATAAGAAGGAAAACATAAGAATGAGTCAGTCAACCATTTAAAAATAGAGAAGTGTGAATTTGGATAGTTCCGCATTGCAGGCAGAAACCTGGTTTTCGTGGACTATGATTAGCGTAACCTACCACAATTAATACCCCTGAAAATAGTAGCAACTACGGCCACAATGTTATGGAGTCTGCCTCTATAAACTAATATAGGCAAAAGTTAGTTTTGGCGTTCGCCAACACTAAGTTTTGCCTACATATATAGGAGTGCTTAGAACACTTTTTATTAATTCTTGAAACTATTAGTTATTAAAGTAAGAATATTTGTTTTGAATCTATTATTATTTTGAGCCTTTTAATGATTTTTGACACTTTTAGTTATTAAACTCAGAATATTTATTTTGAATTTATTATTATTTTGAGAATTATTATTATTATTTCAAACAGTTAGTTATGAAAGTAATAATATTTTTTATGAACTTATTATTATTTTGACCATTTTTAATGATTTTTTGGCCATTAGTTATTAAAGTAAGAATATTTATTATTTTTCTTAGACTTTATAATATTTTTTGAAATAGTTAGTTATTAAAGTAAGAATATTTATTGCAAAGCTATTATTATTGTGATCCTTTTAATGATTTTTTAGACATTTTACTTATTAAAGTAATAGTATTTATTTTGAATCTATTATTATTTTGAGTCTTTTTATTATTTTTGAATTTTTTTGTTATCAAAGTAAGAGTGAATGTATTATGAGACTTTTAGTTATTTGTATCTATTTTTTTGTTTCTTTGATTTTTATATCTTTTTATTGATTTTTGGATTCTTTTTATTATTTTTCGGGCCTCTTTGGCCTATTGGGCCTAGCCCAATGTTGTGTCGGACGCTGTCAAGGCAAAAACAGAAGGGGCCACGGCCCCCTCGCTCCAGTCGGCCACTCCACTCGATCCCTTCATACCGATGGCGGTCACCGGCCGATTTTAGCGATTTTTGTTGTCCTCCGATCCTCGGATACATATTTATGCTTCCCCCTCTCGTTGCCAAGTGAAATGTTCCATTTGGGTATTCTTTCATATGAGGTGTGATTCCCATTCCCAATGCTAGGGTTTCAGTGATGGCTCTAGAGTGGATGGCAGTTGACTGTGATGGAGTAGACAAGCGACGACGACGACCCTCGGCTCCA
The DNA here is from genome assembly GCF_003073215.2 of Triticum urartu. NCBI lineage: Eukaryota > Viridiplantae > Streptophyta > Magnoliopsida > Poales > Poaceae > Triticum > Triticum urartu. The sequence continues at coordinate 704,108,877 of NC_053028.1, forward strand.
AACCTAGGTTTGCATCTCATCCCTCCATTGTTTGCTATAGGTCACTACCCAAAGATTTTGAGACAAATGCCATTTTTCTTATGTCATGCCCACTGTAATTTTACTTAGGTCGTTGCCAAACATGTTGATACGAATGGCATTTTTAGAACTATTTTTGCTCTAGGTCATGGCCAAAAAGACCAAACTAGTTCAAAGATCATGGCCATGGCATTTTCAAGAATTCTTTTCTCTAGGTCATGGCCAAAAAGACCATGGCATTTTTAAGAATTGTTTGCTATAGGTCAGGGCCAAAAAGACCAAACTAGTTAAAAGATCATGGCTATTGCATTTTAAAGAATTGTTTGCTCTGGGTCCTGGCCAAAAAGACCATGGCATTTTTAAGAATTGTTTGCTCTAGGTCGTGTCCAAAAAGACCGAACTAGTTCCATGTTTCAAGCACTCAACATGGCATTTTTCTATCAATACATATGGTATTTTTAAGAGCTAATTTTATTCTAGGTCATAGCCAAAAAGCCCATGGAATCAACGAATTCAAAGATCCAAAATTCCCAATTTTCCACGTTTTGATACAGATGGATTTTGAATAGCAGCAACCCTTTTTTGTGCTATAAACACTAGAATTGCTTACTTATACAATGCTAGTTCATGGCTGTTGCTTAGTTATACATCTGACTCAAATCAAATACATTGACTACCCCATGGTTAACTTGATTATTGTTGCCTAGTTTTCATTACTTACTTATACATTGCTAGTTCATGGTTGTTGCTTAGTTATATATCTAACTTGTTATTATTTTGTAGTTTGCACCGATGAGTTCATTCAACACCGACTACAGATCTTCTTGCAACTTCGCGGCATATGCCGACGAAGACGACACGAGCAACAACCGAGTAATATTACAAATACATCCATGAGCATTGAAACACATACATATCTAATGATCCATGATGATTGCAAACACATCCAAATCTAACGATTTGAAACATTGGGCTTGGTAGGGCTACATACCGGTTCCGACACCCATTGAAGAAAATGTCTATGATGTTGACATGCTCAACCGTCAGCTTGTAGAGTCTGACACTAATGGAGGAGAGGGGTCATCTGATCGACGAGAAGGCTGATCTCTTCGATAAGACTCTTGACTAGGCCAGTGGAGCACAGGGATCAGCTGATCGAGAAGAGGGATCAGCTAAACAAGGAGATAAAGGCCAAGAGAAATGTGCTCAAAATAGAGAAAGCTCTTTTTAAAAGAGAGAGAGAAAACAATATGCACGAGATTTGACAGATCAAGGCAATCCTTGATCAAGAAGTGTGATCGACCACCTAGGCTATCTACTTTGTTAAGTAAATGATGGTTTGTTCATTTGAACTAGCTTAGTTCTTGAACTGATAACTATTATGTAGTTTGTTAAGTTGATGATGCAGTACCTATCTAGTTTTTAAAGTTGAACTAATTGATGCATCAGTATTAATAAGTATGCCAGTGCTAACATATACTTACTGCTGGCGTTGGCCACGTGGCACTCCATTAGCACACAAATAATCCTGACGTGTGCTCCGACACCACCAGCAAATTTTATCACTAGCGTCCTATTGGTGGTGTTGGGTGAACGCCACTAGCAATTTTAGCACTGGCTTCGTATTGATGGTGTTGGCACCCAACGCCAGCAAGGCCAATATTACGAGCCAACAACAACAACAGCAACACACACACAGCCACACCAGCCATCGTCAAAAGCGAAAAACTCCAAAACAAATCTTGAACTTGTAAAAGAAAGCCGAATCTAACCGTGAACACCTAATCGTTGAAATCAGCACACCAAACTCTCTGATCCAAGTCTATTTTGAGGCTTAAGAGCATTCCCAAACAGCAACGGCACACGGACACAAACACACAAGCATCGCCAAAGGGAAAAAGTCCAAAAGAAACCTTGGACTTGCATATCTAAGCTGAATCGAACCATGAACACCTAAACCCTGGAATAAGTAAACAAACTCTCTGATGCTGGTCTATTTTGAACCTTGAGAGCGTTCCCAAATAGGGATTGTCGACATGGCTGGTCAAACCCGGGATTGTTGGCTGCAACTGAGTGTATGTTTCGTCCGCCATGATCCCTATCATGAGGTTGCCTACAGGAGTCGTTGTTGGGTCAGCTGAATAACCACGTGGCAGTGTCATGCTGGCGTCACTCCTTTTTTTCTTCCATTTCTCCAAAAAAAATTGTATTATTATTGTAGTACTGTTTATATTTTGAAATAATCTAAATATATATGTTATGAAAAACCCTTCACATAAAATTTGGAAAAATATTAATCATGTATTTGACGTGTATAAGAAAATGTTAATCACTAGTAAAAAATGTTTCAAGCATTTAGAAAATATAGGTGAAATGTTTAAAAAAATATTTACACCGTGTGTGATACAATAAAAAATGGTCCTTAGATTCAAGAAAAATGTGAGATTAAAAAAGAGTTTGACTTGTATTTAGAAAAGTGTGTACAATTTCAAAAATCTTTACAAAATGGAAAAATATTCTCGTAGTTTAAAAAATTGTGTATTGTCATTAAGAAAATATAATTTCCTATTGTCTAAAAACAAAAACACCTCAAAAAAACAAAGAAAAAGAGCTAAGCAAAAAAACAATACAAAAAAAAATCAAAACTATAACAAAGAAAAAGAAACCAATGAAAATGAGTGAAAACAAAGTAAAAGAAAGAAGAAGAAAAGCCGATAAAAACAATAAAAAACCGGTGAAAAACAAAAGAAAGCAAGGAAAAACAAAAGAATTAAAAACCAAAGAAAAACAAGACCGGCGCGAGTGAACCTACAAGTACACAGAAGTGTTGCATGGGACTGCGCTACTTGCCCAGCTTGATTTGCTTGCCTGTAAAAAAAAGGTGATTCGTAATGTCCAGTCAACCAGCCAACATAACTAGGGTTTGACTCAGCCACTTCAGCGAATACCAAAAAACGCTCTAAAAGTTCAAAATAGATCGGAATCAGAGATTTTTGTATGCCGATTTAGGGATTAGTAGTGTAGAATTCATTTAGCATTTGTCTACAAGTTTAAGGTTTGTCTTGGAGCCATGGCATGCTTCTTTCGCACCTCCTTCCCCCTCGGCACCGTTCAAGCGATTGATCTCTTTAATGAAACCTGATTTTATTAAGGCGATTGATCTGCAATCACAAAAAATTAAGGAATTAAAACAGAGGCCAGAAACCAAGAAGGATCCTGGCATTACGGTGCAACAGTGCCACTTGTCTTGTCTGACACAACGGTACAGCTGAAAACTTCATACACACGTGCACGCCCGCGTGTCACTGTCAGACAACAGCTCAACTGATACTGGAGGGAGCTCAGCTGGGAGCCTGGGATCACCGTCTCCATCTTTATAAGCCAGCAACGCCGCACAGACACAAACACACACGCACGGACGCGCCTCTGCGTACACGAACCACCTCTGAAGTAGCTCTGAAGTGTCCAGCTCGGCGGCCATGGCGCGCGCCTTCGTGCGCTCCATCTCCTTCCCGCTGAGCCCGTCGAGGTCGTCGTCCTCCTCCAAGCCGCGCGCGCCGTCGGCGTCGCACCATGAGCGGTCCGTCAGTCTGCCGTGCCGGTCGCACCCGATCCTGGCGCACCTCCACACCCACATCCGCGCCGTGCGCGCCTGGGCGCAGCAGGGACCAGCGGCGTTGGCCGCCTCCGTGGCCGTGGGGCTGGCGCACGTGGACGCGCTCCACTCCGCGCTCGGCGACCTGCTGGACCTGCCCGAGGCACAGGCCGCGCTCTCCGGCGCCGGCGGCAGCGTGGACCGCCTCCTCGACTCCTTCCTCCGCCTCGCCGACGCGCACGGCTGCTTCCAGGAGGCCGTGGTCGCGCTCAAGCAGGACGTCGCCGAGGCGCTGGCGGCCGTGCGCCGCCGCGACGGGGCACGCCTTGCCTCCGCTGTGCGGGCCCAGCGCAGGGCCGGCCAAGAGCTCACTCGCCTCGCCGCCACGGCAAGGGAGTCCGCCGTCCGGCCCTCGCGCCTGAGCATCCTCGGCGGCGGCCAAGGCAGCGCGGCGGAGGTGGAGGTGACGGGGCTGCTGATGGAGTCGGCCGCGGCGACGGCGTCGGCGTCCGCCGCGCTGTTCGGGGCCGTGGCGGCCATGTCCGGGTCCGTGGAGGCGGAGTCGTGCTCGTGCAAGGGCACGGCGGCGCTGGTGTGCCTGGTGAAGAAGAACAAGAAGAAGTCGTCGGCGGCGGGGTGTGGGGAGGAGGGGGTGGCGGTGGCCGCCGTGGCGGAGAGGCTGGAGGAGCTGGAGGAGTGCATCGAGGAGCTGGAGACCGGCAGTGAGAAGGTGTTCCGGAGCCTCGTGCAGACCAGGGTCGCGCTCCTCAACATCCACACGCTCCACATCTTCTAGCTTTACTACTATCATCCATCTTAATTGTACTAATGAAATTAGTGCTAGCAATCCAGTGTAACTGTAAATAAGTTAAGTAGATGATGAATAGAAGAAGGAATTTGGGCAACTCCGGCATACGTCTGATTGTCACTCAATGTTAGTAGTAGTACTACTAATCTTGGATCTGCACATCAATTAATTTCAGAGTTCAGTACACTTCACGTTGTTAAAAACAGAAGTGGGGAGTGGTAAGATACGTAGTGCAAAGTTAGAAGATGTACAACTGGACGCAACTTCAGTGACTAACTGCACCTGCCTTTGAGTCCATAACAGGTGGGCCCAAGACCTTGCTGACTCACATGTCATACACCCAAAAACAAGCTCGGTCATGTACAACTCATGTTTATTCTGAATCTAAAATTTGATTAAAAAGTGTTTTTCACTGCACTAGACATATGATCCTTCAATAATAAAAGATGGACTGTGAATTCGGAGACTTTGAATGCAAAGGCCCATCGGTGATTTACAGCCGAAGCCCATATACGGAGTGGTCACCGTCCTCTGAATGAAAAATATGCCACTTCTCAAAATATAAGGTGTGTTTGATTTTGCATTTTCTTTGATGCATGATTTTGATAATCAATCTCTATCTCTACCTAATAATAATAAATCAGCTATCGTTTCTGGTCGTTCGTCATCAAAATTGCCCCCCAAGTTATCAAAAATTACCCACCAATGCCGCCCGTAACTGGCAAAAACAATTTTAATTAAGTGGCCGCCAATTCTGTTTGGTTCATCTAGAGCTACGCCCTCACATTTCCACAAGACAACCTCCACCTGATTCGCTAGACCATCACTTCCCCATCGGGGAGACCATGGTTTGATCCTTGCTTCTCCCCCCTTTTCTCTGCCTTTTCTCCTTGAATTTTAATTGGTGTAAGATAGAGCTGCCTCGCCTGGCTGCACAGTTCAATTTCAGCCCAGCTATTTTTTCGCGGATTCAAGTACTTTTGAAGTATTCATATCTTTTAAACACTAACTTCAAATTTAGCATATTATATATGAAAATCGCTCAGACACGGGCCTCTCGACCGTTGTGGCATCTTGAAGCTGCTGGAAACGTGCCTGCTGGTGGGATGGGTGGTGACTCAAGGGGGGGGCTTCTAGTGGAGCTTGTCCCCTTCGTCGGCTCGGACGACTTTGTGTGAGCCATCGGCAGGTTTCAGGTAGCTGACGCTGGAGGAGATGGCGCATCCGGACTTCACGCCGAACTACCCATTATGGCTGCAAGTCCTAGCCCAGGTCCACACTGGTCAGATCCAACAATTTGACGGCCCCAACTCGTCGCCGCATAGAAACATCAACGAATGATGTGCATTTTGGGATGGCCTTAGGTTCAAGGAAGTGATTAACGCGTGACGTGCGCAAGTTGCCAAACAAGAGTAGTTTCAAATTTGGGAATAGGGCTCAAATTTCATGTTATTAGAATTATGATTAGTATGAATTTCGAGTTTTTTGCATGTGCTTGGAATGAATTATGATATGTATGAATTTTCTTTAAATATGTGTACAAATCAGAAAATTAAAATTAATTTCATGTTGTTTTCATGCTATTTGAATGAAATTATGAATGGTTTTCATAATGGATCCATGGTGATAAAAATGGATCCATAGCACATCTAAAGACCCAACCGCACAACCCATCTGGTTCGTCGAAGTGATTATCACTTCTTTTAGCTATTTTCTAAAAAGTTATCTTTTTCCTTTTTTCTAGTGCCCAAGATGACTTTTTTTGTTAAGCAAGTACCAGAAATAAGATGTTAAATTGTGCACTCCCAATTTTCACATAAATTAGATCACATGGGACTCCAACTGCCAAATTTTCATGAATTTCATAGTAGTTTTGTTATTTTTCACTTATTTATTGAATTTCTAGGGATTTACATCAAGTAATTAAAATTTGAACTACAAGTGTGCACTAGTTTGGTCCTATAAATTCTCAAATATGAAACTACAAAGAAAGGTGAAATTTCCAACCACTCAGTATAGATAGCCATCCATGCAATTTTGACAGCAATCTTAGGAAATCTCTACTATTAAAGAGGAATCGAACGTCGTGATGGTTAGACCTCCCCTGCTGGTTCGACCACCTCGTTGGATCCCCCCGCACCTACGCTACCCCTTCCACCCCCGTTCCTTCGATGAAAATAAAGACCCGGAAAAACAGCCCACGTCCCGTCCATCCCGCTCATGAAAAAACAACCAAAGAAAAAAAAAAGAAACAACCCCAACCCACGATTGCATGCACGATCCATCTTCCCCGTCGTTCTTCTCTCCCCTCTTCTCTCTCTCCCCAGAAAATTGCGGCCGCTTGTGTTCTCGCCCCGCCTCGATCCACTGTCTTTGCCCTCTGCCACGGTGCATCGTCGCCAATTCAATCGACATGTACTCCGACGACGGCTCAGACCTCGAGTTGGAGGACCTTGACATGGTCTGCCGCTCCTATATGATCACCGAAGCCGACCCGGATGGTGTACAGGTCTCCTTCTATCTCGCTGGCCTGCGACCACAACGGCGGCGACAACCTATGGTTTGTCGGACGGGGATTAGGACGTACCACAAGGTCGGAAGGACCCATCCCTCGTTCGTAGGTTTGTAAAATTGAACTGCACAAGTCATCTGTTGATTTCTTAGATGATGTACTCAATTATATCAGCTGTTCACAGCAGCATGCTGCCAATCTTGCTAGAAAGAAGATCCTCAAGTATATCATCTGTTCACAGCAGCATGCTGCCAATCTTGCTAGAAAGAAGATCCTCAAGTATATCATCTGTTCACAGCAGCATGCTGCCAATCTTGCTAGAAAGAAGATCCTCAAGTATATCATCTGTTTACAGCAGCACGCTGCCATCCCTGCTTCCATGTCTCCTCAAGCTTGCCAAGCGGCTTATATTGTTTCTGGGGAATGAATATAATTTCCCACAACATGTCAGATAATATGTTTGTAATTTACAGGAGTTCATGATGGCGCCTCCTTGTTCAGGGAGGCCATTAAAGATGGGAGTTCAGGTGTACCACCACTTCAAGGTGAACAACTAACCTGGCCTTTTCATAATGTATTTATACTTCAAAATATGTAGATGGAGTGTTCATCGTATAACCAAGAAGTATGGCCAAGACCCGACAAACATTTAGGATCATGAAAGGTGGTTTTGCACCTAGCATTCAGGTAACAGTCACCCACATGTTTCTCTGGTGCTACCATACTATAGGATAGCACAATGAGCCTTGACTATTTTGTGACGACTTCAGTTGAATACGTGAATCCAAATGCTCATATGTGCTTTAAAAAAAACTTATACTCATGCACAAAAATAAAGAGGGTCTTGATTTTTGAACTGTTGAAGACAGATGTAGCTAAGGCTGGCTACACTAGAAGAATTTATTTTTGTCTACACATAGCTCATGATTCAGACCTTGTATACTTATTCATGTGTCACAGTTGGTCATTGGAATGGATGTTGCTGCTTCTGAATTTTACGGTGAGAAGGATCAGACTAATCAGCCTCGATTTTGTTGCATCTTCATTGGCAGGTTCGGTTTGTCCAACACTATATTACGTGCATTTGTCCAGTTCGATTTGTTTACCATCTTGCAATGCGAGGTGCAAGAGATGTGTTGCTCTATATATTATTCCATTAAATCCTGCAGGGAACTGGCATTGTAGGCTCGGTTAATTTGATATCCTGTGGAGAAGCGAATTATTTTGTGCCACCCCAAAATATTCATCTTTGTACCCTTTTCTCCATTGATCAGTGCAACGACTTATCAGTGAACTTTACCTGATATTATTTTTGCTTGAGACATAGTTAGTCATGGTGCTGATCATATTGTATTCCTGTGATGATTCAAGACTGCGAGTGTACCTATACTTCATGCTTCTGATGGTGAATCATTTTTGTGGCATTACATACAACCAGTGGGAAGAGGTCAGTAGGCACTAGCATGTTTCACTATTTGAATTACAAACTAGAACTTGTTCAAGTACGAATGAGTGCATTGATCCAAACCGGCACACCCTTGTTCCGTCCTACCGAGCTCCCCGCTGAACACGAGGATAGGGTGAGAAGAAGGACCGAATGCATCCAGACTGGCACACCCCTATGTCAGCGATAGGTGACGCGACCGCATCGAGGCCACCCATCCCTCCTACTGAGCTCCCCATTGAACAAACCCCCTCTGTCGCCTCACCATGGCAGCCGGCACACATTCCCACAACCGCGCGCCCACCGACGAGGGATACCACATTGACTCGCAGCCGCAGCCAAGGAAGCCCACCAAGGAGACCCTCCCGCGCCAAGCACCGCCGTCCAGCCGCAAGGGCCCGACTAGATGGGGGCTGCCCACCTCCGCCTCTGCCGCACCGCCCCCTCACCATTGCGCCACGGCGAGAGAGGCCACCCACGACCCGTAGCGTCAAATGCGGATACGGACGCGCCGGCATGAAGCCGCAGCCGCCGTCCACCGCACCCCCCCCCCCCTCGCGTGCAAGGAGACGAAGGAGTCCCGCCGCCGGCGGCGGCGCACGGGCTTCGCCCCCGGGCGGCGGCGAGGTGGGGGGGAGGGGAGGCGGCAGCGCTAGGGTTAGCCTCTTGGACGCTCGCGGGAGGAGGAGGGATCACAGAGTCGACAATCTATGCATGCCTTGCTTTTTTCCTACGAGTGACGTTTGTTGTGAAGATTTGACTGGAAATTCAGGCCCTTACACAATTATAGTATTACACTGCAAGATTTAGCTAGGCTTCACGCTATTTATATGCAATCTTTTATACTCAAAGTGAAGTGAATTTATGGCCATGAATCTGTTTGTTTTCAAGTGTGCAAAATGAATCAAAATTGTGTTTCTTGTTTACTAATACAATTTCTTTCCAATTAAGGTTGTTGCTTATTCCATGTGATTATCTGATTTTGGCCCACTCTATTTTTTTGGTTTCCTGGGACTCATCTCTCTGGAGTATGCTAAAGCAAGGGACATTGCTTAAAGTTGTTGTGAGGTGCCTTTCATCCTCAACTGTAGCTCCAACAAATATAGATTAAGCCTGCAAAAACGGAAAAGATGGATTTTGTATGTGCAAGGGTTGATGCATGATTACAGATGCATGTAGAAATCAGTTCGTGGCTTCGTTCATGGTAAGTCTGTGTGAGATAAGTGTATGAGTATAACACTAATGATTACTTATTTTTGAGATGACACCTTCTGTGCGTGCTGACAAGTGAATGTGTATTTTGATTCATGTAAATGTCCATCACTTTGTGTTTTCTAGACATGATTTATGTCGGCAAACATAAATCCTGCTTTCATTGTGCTCTCTCAAAGTCAAAGCTATGTATCTCTCAGTGTATAACCTTTTAAAGAACATAATCTACTGATGAAGGTTTTAGTATGATCATGTAAAAAAATTATTATCAAATTACCACATAGACTACTTTGTTTTGATAGTGTACTATCTTATATGCATCCATGAGAGCTAAGTTTTTGTACAGTTCTTAGGTGCCCGATTGCTTATTATGCCTTGTTGGGCTGTGCAGCCTGTGCTATGTTACATTGGGCCAACATGTGCCTAGATTGCATTTTTCAAGTCTTGTTGGGCTGTGGGTAAAGAGGAGGTGATATCTGGTGATGATGAGGACACTGGATAACAAGTCGTAGGCAACCCTAGGACGATGACGATTTCAGACGTGGCGTCATGGCTATGAGGTCAAAGCGCTACGGAAGGGGTAGTAGCGGGGACAAGGTGGTAGAAAACGAACTAGAAGAGCGTAACATAGGAAGAGATGAACATCCATAATGACTTTTTAGAAACCACACGACACCTTTCAGTCTATCATTATATATATATATTTTGTTATCCCGTGGCAACGCACGGGCGTCTAACTAGTTATAGTAAATGGAAAAAGGCTAAAATTTTGAAATCCTATTGCATGGGGCCGTTTTATAAATAATAGCTTGTGCCAAAAATGATAAACTGGAAAAACCATAGACTAAAACAAATCACAAAATGGCCTTTATCAGATGACCATGCCCATGGGCATCTTCATGGCATAGTACATGATAACATGACCATTTTTCTCACTAACAAGGGTGTTACCATTGTGATTAATAATTCCAAAAAAAAATTGGAAGTTTGTTTTCTAGAAAAATGTTTTTCCATTTTTCTAGTGCCTAAGATGACTTTTTTTGTGAAGCGAGTGCCAGAAATAAGATGGTAAAGTGAGCCCTCACAATTTTCACCTATAGTAGACCACATGGGATTCCAACTACCAAATTTTCATGAATTTAAGGGTGGCTTTGCTATATTTCACTCATTTATTGACTTTTTAGAGATTTGCATGAAGTAATTTAAATTTGAACTACAAGTGTGATGTAGTTTGGTCCTATAAATTCTAAAAAATACTTTTAGGCTTGCACATTAGTAATGTAGGTAGTAGGTACAAAGAAAGGTCAAATTTCTAACCACATTATATGATTAGTCATCCATGCAATTTTGACATAAATCTGAAAGAAATTATAGAAAATGAGAGAACTCTCAAAAATTGAAATCCTTTTATATTGGGCCTTATTATGTGCACTAGCTTGTGTGAAAATGATAAATTGGCAATACCACAAACTAGAAAAGAAAACCTTCACAAAACGGCCTATCTAATATGAAGAGCAATGGCTTTTAACTTAGATGACCATACCTATGGGCATCTTCGTGGCATAGTACATGATAACATGATCATTTTTGGCACTAACAAGGGTGTTACCATTGTGATTACTAATTACAATTTTTTAAGTTTTGGTTAAAAAGTTAATTTTCCATTTTCCTAGTGCCCAAGATGACTTTTTTTATGAAGCAAGTGCCAGAAATAAGATGGTAAATTGTGTCCTCTCATCAATTTTTACTTAAAGTAGACCCTACCAAATTTTCATGAATTTCAGAGTATTTTTTGCTATATTTCACTGATTTTTAAATTTTTTAGAGATTTAAATCAAGTAATTCAAATTTGAACTACAAGTGTGCTCTAGTTTGGTCCTATAAATTCCGAAAAATACTTTTAGGCTTGCACATTAGGACTTTCAGTACATGAGCTAGCATTCACATATTGGATCCACAACATTGCAACAATCGACGATAAACATAAGAGATTTCAGTACATGATGTAGTATCCACATATCAGATCCAGAACATTGCAACAATGGATGGTAGACAAAAGGGATTTTAGTACATTAGTTAGTATCCCCATATCGGACCCATAACATTATAGAAATTGATGGTAAACAAAAGGAACTTCAATATATGACAACTATAATTACTGAACGTGCTTCATATGGTGAGCCATTCGGCAGTTCAAGCTGTTGGGGAACGTAGTAATTTCAAAAAAAATCCTACGCACACGCAGGATCATGGTGATGCATAGCAACGAGAGGGGAGAGTGTTGTCTAAGTACCCTCGTAGACCGTTCGCGGAAGCGTTATAACAACGCGGTTGATGTAGTCGTACGTCTTCACGATCCGACCGATCCAAGTACTGAAAGCACGGCACCTCCGAGTTCTGCACACGTTCGGCTCGGTGACGTCCTCGCCTTCTCGATCCAGCAAGAGGGGCGAGGTAGTAGATGAGTTCCGGCAGCACGATGGCGTGGTGACGGTGTTGGTGAAGAACAATCTCCGCAGGGCTTCGCCTAAGCACTACGAAAACTATGAAGGAGGATAAACTAGAGGGGACGGGGTTGCCGGCACACGGCTTGGTGTTTCTTGATGTGTCTTGGGTGCAAGCCCTACCCCTCTATTTATATGTTGAGCCTTGGGGTCAAAACTTGGAGTAAAAGCCTCCACAAAGTCGGTTTCACCCGAAAGGCAAGAGTCCTTCTCGGACTCCAGGGCCAGACGCCAGGGTTCCCGGCGTCTGGCCCTGGACTCCACAAAACTTCCTTTTGCGCTTTCCAAAAACCTCGTGGGCTTTCCCCTTTGGCCCAGATAAAGTGTTCTCATGCCCAAACATTTCGGGAAACATCCGGAACCCCTTCTGGTGAATTCTGGAACCCTTCCGGAGATCAAACACTACTATCCACATATCAATCTTTACTTCCGGACCATTCCGGAGTTCCTCGTCATATCCATGATCTCATCCGAAACTCCTAACAACATTCGGTCACCGACATACATAACTCATAGTACTATATCGTCAACGAACGTTAAGCGTGCGGACCCTACGGGTTCGAGAACTATGTAGACATGACCGAGACACCTCTCTAGTCAATAACCAATAGCGGGACCTGGATGCCCATATTGGCTCCTACGTATTCTACGAAGATCTTTATCGGTCAGACCGCATAACAACATACGTTGTTCCCTTTGTCATCGGTATGTTACTTGCCCGAGATTCGATCGTCGGTATCTCAATACCTAGTTCAATCTCGTTACCGGCAAGTCTCTTTACTCGTTCTGTAATACATCATCCCGCAACTAACTCATTAGTTGCAATGCTTGCAAGGCTTATAGTGATGTGCATTACCGAGTGGGCCCACAGATACCTCTCCGACAATCGGAGTGACAAATCCTAATCTTGAAATACGCCAACCCAACAAGTACCTTTGGAGACACCTGTAGAGCACCTTTATAATCACCCAGTTACGTTGTGACGTTTGGTGGCACACAAAGTGTTCCTCCGGTAAACGGGAGTTGCATAATCTCATAGTCATAGGAACATGTATAAGTCATGAAGAAAGCAATAGCAAAAAAACTAAACGATCAAGTGCTAAGCTAACGGAATGGGTCAAGTCAATCACATCATTATCCTAATGATGTGATCCCGTTAATAAAATGAAAACTCATGTCTATGGTTAGGAAACTTAACCATCTTTGATCAACGAGCTAGTCAAGTAGAGGCATACTAGTGACACTCTGTTTGTCTATGTATTCATACATGTATTATGTTTCCGGTTAATACAATTCTAACATGAATAATAAACATTTATCATGAAATAACGAAATAAATAATAACTTTATTATTGCCTATAGGGCATATTTCCTTCAGTCTCTCACTTGCACTAGAGTCAATAATCTAGATCACACCGCCATGTGATTTAACACTAATAGTTCACATTACCATGTGATTAACACCCATAGTTCACATCGCCATGTGACCAACACTCAAAGGGTTTACTAGAGTCAGTAATCTAGTTCACATCGCCATGTGATTAACAACCGTGTGATCATGTTTTGCTTGTGAGAGAAGTTTAGACTACGGGTCTGCCACATTCGGATCCATATGTATTTTGCAAATTTCTATGTTAACAATGCTATGCACGGAGCTGCTCTAGCTAATTGCTCCCACTTTCAAAATGTATCCAGATTGAGACTTAGAGTCATCTGGATTAGTGTTAAAATTTGCATCGACGTAACCCTTTACGACGAACCTTTTGTCACCTTCATAATCGAGAAACATATCCTTATTCCACTAAGGATAATTTTGACCGATGTCCAGTGATCTATGATACGTCTCCAACGTATCTATAATTTTTTATTGATCCATGCTATATTATCTACTGTTTTAGACATTATTGGGCTTTATTTTCCATTTTTATATTATTTTTGGGACTAACCTATTAACCGGAGGCCCAGCCCAGAATTGCTGTTTTTTTGCCTGTTTTAGGGTTTCGAAGAAAAGGAATATCAAACGGAGTCCAAACGGAATGAAACCTTCGGAAACGTGATTTTCTCATCAGATAAGATCTAGGAGACTTGGACCCTCCGTCAAGAAAGCCACGAGGTGCTCACGAGGGTCGGGGCGCCCCCCCCCCTAGGGCACGCCCCCTGCCTCGTGGGCCTCTCGAAGCTCCATCGACGTACTTCTTCATCCTATATATATCCACGTACCCCCAAACAATCGGGGACGGAGCCAAAAACCTAATTCCACCACCGCAACTTTCTGTATCCACGAGATCCTATCTTGGGGCCAGTTCCGGAGCTCCGCCAGAGGGGGCATCGATCACGGAGGGCTTCTACATCATCATCCAAGCCCCTCCGATGAAGTGTGAGTAGTTTACTTCAGACCTACGGGTCCATAGCTAGTAGCTAGATGGCTTCTTCTCTCTTTTTGGATCTCAATACAATGTTCTCCCCCTCTCTCATGGAGATCTATTCGATGTAACCTTCTTTTTGCGGTGTGTTTGTTGAGACCGATGAATTGTGGGTTTATGATCAAGTCTATCTATGAATAATATTTGAATCTTTTCTGAATTCTTTTACGTATGATTGGTTATCTTTGCAAGTCTCTTCGAATTATCAGTTTGGTTTGGCCTACTAGATTGGTTGTTCTTGCCATGGGAGAAGTGCTTAGCTTTGGGTTCAATCTTGCGATGTCCTTTCCCAGTGACAGAAGGGGCAGCAAGGCACGTATTGTATTGTTGCCATCGAGGATAACAAGATGGGGTTTTTTTATCATATTGCATGAAATTATCCCTCTACATCATGTCATCTTGCTTAAGGTGTTACTCTATTTTTACCTTAATACTCTAGATGCATGCTGGATAGCGGTCGATGAGTGGAGTAATAGTAGTAGATGCAGAATCGTTTCGGTCTACTTGTCTCGGACGTGATGCCTATATACATGATCATACCTAGATATTCTCATAACTATGCTCAATTCTGTCAATTGCTCAAGAGTAATTTGTTCACCCACCGTAGAATACTTATGCTCTTGAGAGAAGCCACTAGTGAAACCTATGGCCCCCGGGTCTCTTTCTCATCATATCAATCTCCATCACTTTACTATTGCTTTGCTTTTACTTTGCTTTTACTTTATTTATTTTGCATCTCTATACCAAAGATACCAAAAATATATTATTTATTATCTCTATCAGATCTCACTCTCATAAGTGACCGTGAAGGGATTGACAACCCCTAATACGTTGGTTGTGTTGAGCTATTGTTTTTGTGTAGGTACGAGGGACTCGAGCGTAGCCTCCTACTGGATTGATACCTTGGTTTTCAAAAACTGAGGGAAATACTTACGCTACTTTGCTGCATCATCCCTTCCTCTTCGGGGAAATCCAACGCAGTGCTCAACAGGTAGCAAGAAGAATTTCTGGTGCCGTTGCCGGGGAGTCTGCACAAAAGTCAACATACCAAGTACCCATCACAATCCCTATCTCCCGCATTACATCATTTGCCATTTGCCTCTCGTTTTCCTCTCCTCCCAATTCATGTTGGAAATATGCCCTAGAGGCAATAATAAAATGGTTATTATTATATTTCTTTGTTCATGATAATTGTCTATTGTTCATGCTATAATTGTGTTATCCGGAAATCGTAATACATGTGTGAATACATAGACCACAACACGTCCCTAGTGAGCCTCTAGTTGACTAGCTTGTTGATCAAAAAATAGTCATGGTTTCCTGACTATGGACATTGGATGTCATTGATAACGGGATCACATCATTAGGAGAATGATGTGATGGACAAGACCCAATCCTAAGCATAGCTCAAAGATCGTGTAGTTTGTTTGCTGTAGCTTTTTCGAATGTCAAGTATCATTTCCTTAGACCATGAGATTGTGCAACTCCCGGATACCGTAGGAGTGCCTTGGGTGTGCCAAACATCACAACGTAACTGGGTGACTATAAAGGTACATTACAGGTATCTCCGAAAGTGTCTGTTGGGTTGGCACGAATCGAGACTGGGATTTGTCACTCCGTATGATGGAGAGGTATCTCTGGGCCCACTCGGTAATGCATCATCATAATGAGCTCAATGTGACCAAGTGGTTGATCACGGGATCATGCATTACGGCACGAGTAAAGTGACTTGCCGGTAACGAGATTGAACTAGGTATTGGGATACCGACGATCGAGTCTCGGGCAAGTAACGTACCGATTGACAAAGGGAATTGTATACGGATTGATTGAATCCTCGACATCGTGGTTCATCCGATGAGATCATCGTGGAGCATGTGGGAGCCAACATGGGTATCCATATCCCGCTGTTGGTTATTGACCGGAGAGGCGTCTCGGTCATGTCTGCATGTCTCCCGAACCCGTATGGTCTACACACTTAAGGTTCGGTGACGCTAGGGTTGTAGAGATATTAGCATACGGTAACCCGAAAATTGTTCGGAGTCCCGGATGAGATCCCGGACGTCACGAGGAGTTCCGGAATGGTCCATGGGTGAAGATTTATATATAGGAAGTCAAGTTTCGGCCATCGGGAAAGTTTCGGGGGTAATCGGTATTGTACCGGGACCACCGGAAGGGTCCCGGGGGTCCACCGGGTGGGGCCACCTATCCCGGAGGGCCCCATGGGCTGAAGTGGGAGGGGAACCAGCCCCTAGTGGGCTGGTACGCCCCCCTTGGGCCTCCCCCTGCGCCTAGGGTTGGAAACCCTAGGGGTGGGGGCGCCACCCTTGCCTTGGGGGGCAAGGCACCCCCTTGGCCGCCCCCCCCCCTAGGAGATTGGATCCCCTAGGGCCGGCGCCCCCCCTAGGCACCCTATATATAGTGGGGGGAGGGAGGGCAGCCGCACCCCAAGCCCCTGGCCTCTCCATCTCCCTCTCCCTCCCGTGACACTCCTCCGTCTCCCTGCGCTTGGCGAAGCCCTGCCGAGATCACCATTGCTTCCACCACCACGCCGTCGTGCTGCTGGATCTTCATCAACCTCTCCTTCCCCCTTGCTGGATCAAGTTGGAGGAGACGTCTTCCTAACCATACGTGGGTTGAACGCGGAGGTGTCGTCCATTCGGCACTAGGTCATCGGTGATTTGAATCACGTCGAGTACGACTCCATCAACCCCGTTCTCTTGAACGCTTCCGCACGCGATCTACAAGGGTATGTAGATGCACTCCTCTCTCCCTCGTTGCTAGATGACTCCATAGATTGATCTTGGTGATGCGTAGAAAATTTTAAAATTCTGCTACGTTCCCCAACAATTCCCCCCTGCCGTTTTATTTGCCCTCTCTCTGTCTATCCTCCCTCTCTTTCTCCGTTTTCCTTTTTGCCCATTTGCTTTTTGTTTGCTTGTTTGTCACGATGGCTCAAGATAATACTAAATTGTGTGTCTTCACCAATACCAATAATAATGATTTCCTTAGCACTCCGATTGCTCCTCTTACCGATGTTGAATCTTGTGAAATTAATACTGCTTTGTTGAATCTTGTCATGAAAGATCCGTTTTCCGGCCTTCCTAGTGAAGATGCCGCTGCCCATCTTAATAGCTTCGTTGATTTGTGTGACATGCAAAAGAAGAAAGATGTCCATAATGATATTGTTAAATTGAAGCTATTTCCTTTTTCGGTTAGAGATCGTGCTAAAGCTTGGTCTGCCTATCAATCTTTACTTCCGGACCATTCCGAAGTTCCTCGTCATATCCGTGATCTCATCCGAAACTCCGAACAACATTCGGTCACCAACATACATAACTCATAGTACTATATCATCAACGAACGTTAAGTGTGCAGACCCTACGGGTTCGAGAACTATGTAGACATGACCGAGACACCTCTCTGGTCAATAACCAATAGCAGGACCTGGATGCCCATATTGGCTCCTACATATTCTACGAAGATCTTTATCGGTCAGACCGCATAACAACATACGTTGTTCCCTTTGTCATCGGTATGTTACTTGCCCGAGATTCGATCGTCGGTATCTCAATACCTAGTTCAATCTCGTTACCGGCAAGTCTCTTTACTCGTTACGTAATACATCATCACGCAACTAACTCATTAGTTGCAATGCTTGCAAGGCTTATAGTGATGTGCATTACTGAGTGGGCCCAGAGATACCTCTCTGATAATCGGAGTGACAAATCCTAATCTTGAAATACGCCAACCCAACAAGTACCTTTGGAGACACCTGTAGAGCACCTTTATAATCACCCAGTTACGTTGTGACGTTTGGTGGCACACAAAGTGTTCCTCCGGTAAACGGGAGTTGCATAATCTCATAGTCATAGGAACATGTATAAGTCATGAAGAAAGCAATAGCAACAAACTAAACGATCAAGTGCTAAGCTAACGGAATGGGTCAAGTCAATCACATCATTCTCCTAATGATGTGATCCCGTTAATCAAATGACAACTCATGTCTATGGTTAGGAAACTTAACCATCTTTGATCAACGAGCTAGTCAACTAGAGGCATACTAGTGACACTCTGTTTGTCTATGTATTCACACATGTATTATGTTTCTGATTAATACAATTCTAGCATGAATAATAAACATTTATCATGAAATAAGGAAATAAATAATAACTTTATTATTGCCTCTAGGGCATATTTCCTTCACAAGCGACAAACGCTTTCCTCATACCGACGAGACAACGCATACTGCTCCACAACTATGAGCAGCTGCTTGTAGACCGGCTTCGGTTTGTATGTGAGGGTCGATAAAACGTCGTCGGCTTCCATCACAGGCTTTGCGATGTACGACCACCTATCCTCCTCTGCGTCCTCGTTCTTTGCCTCCATAATCTGCTCATCGGCGGCCGAAACAGGATTTGACAACCAATCCTTGTCGTCATCCTCATCCTCCTCCACCATCCGCTAATCGTCGGTAGCAGGCCTTTTGACAGTCCTCAGAAACTCCTCCACATTATTAGGCATAATTATGTCTAGAGATATACCAAGGGGAGACTGCACGTGGATCACCCACGGGATACCAAGGAGCTCTTGTTTGACTTCTGGATCTGGCAGGCGTAGAGATCGGATGAATACCATCGCGCTCGCTGCCGAGTATCCGACAACTCCACTGCCTCGCGCATCACCAGAAAAAAGCCCTGATACAAGTCACCCCTTGACTCGACCTGGAATTATCCGCGGATCTCATCCATCCTCGCATCTATCAACAACCGCAGGGCATGCTACGCCAGAGCTTTGGTGCTTGGAAACCAGGAGCAGATCTCCTTGCACTTCTCCAATAAGATAGCATCACTTGTGTAGAACATCTCAAACAATGTCTTCATCACTGGCGGCGGTTGCTGGATTTAAGGGTGGGCTGCTTGGGCTGCGGGGGGCATGCGAAATGTGAGAGAGAGAGAGAGAGAGAGAGAGAGAGAGATGTTTCATCCCCTTTCTTTTAGAGAAAAATGACCCAGCCGTCTACTAGCTTGTCCCACCAATCAGCATTTCAAGGGTCCCACACGTCAATACCGGGCGAAGTAACGGTCAATGGCTTTGACCCCACGGCAAGCCATGGTTTGAGCTTTTCTAAGGCGGATGTGAGTAGAGGAGGGGAATGGTGAGCAATGTTAGATGTGTGGAGCAAAACGGAGCATAACTAAGAAAGGAGGGGCACAGAAATAGAAATACCTTTATAAATTGTTTCATCGTATTTGTCAAGAAAAAAACATTTCTTATATCTTCACACTAACTTTTGTAGAAATGCAATAAATAAAATTCACAGTTGTTTATATGATGAAGATTGAAATAAATAAAGCATACCTTATATTTTGGAAAGGAGGGATTGGTACTTATCAACACCACATTCGGTAATTGAAAAATCGGTTAGAAAAAATAAATGAAAATCATTTCAGAAATCAAAGGACATTATAGCAGAGGACAACACAGGATGCATGGGGAGATGGGCAAGACATCGACGTAGTATTATCCTTAAATGCGCCTCTGAAAAACTTAAGTACTCCTCAAAACATTTCCCACATTTGGTTCCTCGAAGCCATGTCCAATTGTGTGTCACGATTTAGTTTCGCCAAATGATTTGGCATCTTTACTTTTACCAGATCGGATGTGCAGTGCTGCCAACGCGGATTTAAGTCGTGCCAAGTCGTTTGGTGCAACTATGTGTTTTAGTCGTGTCAAATGGTGTAGCGCGACGGAGAGGACATGGGAGGGAGGGATGAATTTGGACGGACTTTTGGGGTCCTGCCGGTTCCGACGAGAGTACAAGATCAAGGTGACGGTTGACGCCTTGGTATGGCGTCTGTGCCCATCCCGAGTACATTAACCTGATGCTGTGACTTGGTTTGGTCTCGTTTATAAAAATGGGGCCGGGGCTGTGCCCTGTTCTTCTAGAAAAAAATTGTGTCAAGCACCCCTAGCATGTCCAACACGAATCTCCATAGCCGCGCAGAGTGATTCGACCGTGTAACAAGATGACAAAACACACCAGTCAGGGAGCACGCCATATAGGGTCAGCGCTTGCCACATGTACATACAATTACAGTTAAGGTACAGGCCTGTACAAGACGTCAAAACGAGAGGACAGTGTCACGCCTGGAGCACACGGCCTGTCTCCCCGCTCCATCGCACGGCCAGTCTACCTGCGCGGCGCGATCGGATCGTGTCGGGCGGGCTCCGGCCGCGCATGCGACGCATCCGGCCGGCCGTTCCTGTCCGGGAGCGACGACACCGCTCGCTGCATATGCTACCGCTGTCGATCGATTCAGATCCACGGATGGATGACGTGCTGGCGACCACAGCGCAAAGGAACCAAGGAGCGTGCAGGTGCATGTCGTCGGAGAGGTAACGTAAAGTGGTTTGGGCGTTTGTGTGTGGTTGTCGTTGCCGACGCCGGCGCCGGTGGGCCGATCACAGTGGGCGGCGGTAAGTCATGGCATGCATGTCTTCATGACACGCAGACGGTGGCCCGTAGGTTTAGGGTTTAGGAGCATATTCCAGTACCATATGTATACACCGCGCCAAAGTGCATCAAACTTTACACGGAGAAGACATATGCATGTTTGATGGACATGACGGTCATTATTAACGAACCATGCATGCTTCCGTGTTAATTAGCATGCCGGTGCAGGCTAGTGATCGTGGACATAATTAGCTGTGCTGCAGAGGGCACGCAGCGGTGCTCTGAGGCACTGATTTAAGCGGATAATATATGCTAATCTCAAGTACTACTACTCCTCAGCCGAGCCGTAGTGTGGACAGTGAAATGCGACGTGAGGTTTTCAGTTGTCTGTCAGACAGGGCAAGTGGCATTGTACTGATCGAGATTCAGAAGATAAAGCCTAACAACAGGTTGTAACCATAACTAATCTAGTCTGTTCCACGAAGTTATATTTCCATGGCTTCAATGAAAGCATACAAAAAACTTTTTTTAATTAGGATTTATTGTTCCCACAAAAAAAGAGGATTTACTGAATTCTAAAAAAAATGCCGGTAAATTAATTTTCTCTTGAGAAACATGACAAACACAGACGGTCACATAGATGTAAATACAGTAATCTATATGCTATCGATGTGAACATCGCCTCCCACTGAAAAAAAGTATCCCCTTAATTAGACACACAAGTGTTAAACATGGGGTTTGATCCCTGGTGTGACACTCTGATTGGTTCTCAAAATGTTGGTTCTTCAACTGTTAAACATCTTTATTTGCAATTGTGATTTTGCTCATGCCATGCAGCGAATCTTCTAGGGTATCATCTAACTTACGTTATTAATTTATTCTGAAGCATTGGTAATGTGTGTATTAACTGGCCAAAAAGACAAAATACTTCTTAAATTTCAAGGAATAAGGTGCATTTCAAGAATCAAGTTTCATCATTTTAACCAACGAAATGTGGGTTATGTGCCACAAGCTTACAGTCACTAGTAGAAAAAGGGTCAAATGTTTAGCTCATAGTCCCGTTTGTATTTGAGCCGGCACTAATGTGACCAATAGTGCCGGTTCCAACGGCTAGGCGGGCGACGCTCATTAGTACCGGTTCGTGCCGAACCTTTAGTACCAGTTGGAGCCACCAACCGGTACTAAAGGTGGTGGCCTTTAGTACGGGTTGGTGGCTCCAACCGGTATTAAAGACCGGTATTAAAGGTGATGCGCTGCCACCCGCAATGCACAATGTTTAGTCCCACCTCGCTAGTTGAGAGGAGCTCGCACCGGTTTATAAGCCCCGCCGCGGCTACCGTGTCGAGCTCCTCTCCAAGCAGGCCTTTGTGGGCCTATTGCAAGTCTTCTGCCCTGTGGGGCCTACTGGGCCGTCCGGGCCTGCATCCTGGGCTAACTAGATGTTGGGTTTGTAGTCGTATGCAGGCCGTGCCGGCCCAGTTGGCGGGCTGTTTTTGCTTTATTTAAAAATAAATAAAAAACCGGGACTAAAGGTCCCTCGGACCACGGCGTGTCTCATGCCACGTGGTTGCCCTTTAGCACCGGTTCGTACTCAACCGGTACTAAAGGGGGGAGGGGGGCCTTTAGTGCCCACACTTTAGTGCCGGTTACCGAACCGGCACTAAAGGGCCTTACGAACCGGTGCTATTGCCCGGTTCTGCACTAGTGAGTTGAATTCAAAAAAGGTTTTCAGTAGTATAATCTGAAGCCACATAATTTAGATATTTGGTCAATGTTAAATTTCAAAATGCGATCACACCTTGTTCACGGAATGGAGGAAGTAAAAAGTTGAGCGCTCTTTTGCTGGTCGAGGTTTGTGGCCCAATGTTCGGTAATGCGGCTTTATTATAGGACTAATCTAGTATTTTTATACCATGAAAATTCTTTGGTGCAGGCAAAAATCCGATCTCAACGAAAATTGCCAAATACTCCCTATGTCTTGAAATTTGCGGAGTAGGTATTACTATGCTTCTAAAAAAAGGTATTATTATAATCCATGTTGTACATTTGGCCGTTGGCGGGAGACACAAGACATGGTTGTGTGTTCCTTGGTAACATGAACCCCGATGCGCAACTGGCATGATCTGCGAGGCATAGTGGCTCACCGACGCAGTTAAGGGCGAGCGCATCCAGATCTCGAGGCCGGCCGGGTGATGTATGTGCATTGCCAGATATGACAGTTTTGCCTGCTGGCACTACGAGTTGGATTAGCTGTGGCTTAATTAAGTGTGGTGATTAGCTGTGGCTTATCCCCCATGGCATGCAAGGATCTCCTATGATAAGGATGATAATATAATATCATATGCGTTGAGAGCTCGAAAGGGAGTGTGGGCGCGCATGGATTGAATATAGATCCCCTGGTTAATTTGAAGGTTGGATCCGCGAGATGAGGAAGAGAAGGGTGATAACAAGCAACTTCTCAGTGAGTGGGGCGATGCTTCCCTGTCCAAGTGGAGTATATACATAAAGCGGCGGCATTCATTGTTGAACTCATCTGGTGCAAGTGGCATTGCCATCACCCCATTAGATATTCAGACACCATAATGATGGGAATTCTCATAATTTTCAATTGTTAATGGAACCGGGGCGATGCCTTGTTCTTCTAAACAATACTCTCATGATTTGCATGACGGGCGCAACTATGAAAGAGTTGACAAAATTTATGTAGCGTTTTAAACAGGGTCGGATCGAGAGAAGCGCGGAGACACCAACTAGTTAAGGCGGCCGATCGACCATTCTATAATAAATGGGCTCTCATTTGTTCAAGCCTAGTAGAACTGTAGGAGTACCACTGGGTTCTATGCCGTAGCGGTGCCAGTGAGAGATTCTAGCGGGCGTGTGAGTTAACTAATTCCTAACATCCAAACCCAATCTCCATTAGCTGGCCAGCTAGCTACCCAGCAATGGGACAGTATGTTGATACTCTTGTTGTTCCTTTTTACTTCGAGTACAATATTTGGTGTCAAGTAAAACTTTGTGAAGTTTGACCAAATATATATTCAAAAATATCAACATTTACAATACCATATATATATATATATATATAATATGAAATTAGTTTCCATAATGAATCTAATGATATTGATTTGGTATTGTAATTGTTGATATCTTTTCTATCAGTTTGGCCAAATTAATTATGCTTTGACTTCAAATAAAACTATATGCAAACTAAACACTTTAGCTATATGTCAATCAGCTGAAAATTTATTTGGGTCAGTCGATTTTTCAACCATTGATCTCTGCTTCAAAAATCGCTCAGCTTGTTTTCTTTTCTGTTGTGTGTGTTGTCAAGTCTTGGGATGAAATTTATGACTGACCACTATTTTGGGCCAGTCAGTTCCTTATTGGGCCGAAGCCCATTTCAGGCCTCCTCCTGTTGCCTCCTCTTTTCTTCTGTTCGTATGTCTTTTTTGCTTCCATTATTTAGTCGGTTTTCTAGGAATTTGTGAGATGTTGGGTGAGTGTATAATGTATAAACGCAAATACTATATAACATGTGAATTATATTAGAGTGAAAATTGCACCATTATTTATTTATTTCTTTTATATACATAGTAAAGAAAGTGTAAAGTTGTGCGCAAGTTTTTTTTCATTGTCTTTCTTCTTAAAGGTTTGTGCCAATACCACTAATTCAATCTACCATAGAAAACTTCATTAATTTGAATATGTTTTACTTTTATTTTATGTTATTTTCCTTTAAGGTTGATACCAATGCCATTAATTCATTCGTTCTTAGGAAATTTATTTTTTCTGAAATTAAAGGATTACATGTTTATTCTTGTTAATTAGAAAAAGCCCAGTTTTGTGTAAATTGTGTGCAAATTTTCTATATATTGTTTAATTTTTAATTTCTTTCTTCTTAAAGGGTAATATCAATGCCACAAATTTATTACTCCTTAGAAAATTTATTATTTTGATTTAGTTTCATTTTTGTTTTCAAAGGGTGGTACCAATGCAATTTATTCTTCTTATTTATTTTTCAAAATCCCACTATTATATGATTAATCTTGCGTATTATATAAAAAAATTGTGTAAATCGTGCCCAAATTTTGTCTTTATTCATTTTATTTTTCTTAAAGGGCAATAGCTATGCCATTCACTCATTTTTTCTTAATTTTTTTAATTCCGTTATTATATGATTATTCCTGCGTATTATAAAAAAAATACAATTTTGTGTAAATTCTATGCAAAATCTCTCTTTATATATTTTATATTTTATGTTATTTTTCTTAAAGGTAATAACAATGCCACTAACTTATTCTAGATAAAAAAACTTCATGATTTTGTTTTTGTACTTTTTTCATTTCCTTTCTTCCTTAAGGTTGATATCAATGCCAGTAATTCATTCCTTCTTAGGAAACTTCTTTCTTGGGAAATTTCTCTACTCTATGTTTATTCTTCTATATTATAAAAAAGCACGATTTCTATGTAAAATTTGCGCAAACCTTTACTTTATTATTTCTCATTTTGTTTGTTCTTGAAGGATAATATCAATGTCACCAATTCATTCTTCCTTAAAAAACCATTATTTTATATTTGTTTTAGTTGTTGTTTCATTTTTGTCTTCTTAATGGGTAGTGTCAGTGCCCTTAGTTCATTCTTCCTTAGAAAAATTTATTATTTAGTTTTAATTTTTTTTGTTTCATCTTCTTTCTTCTTTAAGATAATACCAATGCCACTAATTTATTATTTCTAAGAAAACTTCATTATTTTGATTTTAGTTTAGTTTTTTCTTTAAGATAATACTAATGTCACTAATTCATTCCTACTTAGGAGACTTCTTTTTTTGCCAAAATTCCACTATCATATGCTTATTCTTGCACAACATAAAAAAGTGCAATTTCTTTGTAAATTGTGTTTAATTCTTTTCCTTTTATTCTTACAGGGTAATACCAATACCGCTAGGTTAAAGAGATGCTTGGCTTGTTAAGCTCGTGCTTGTTATGCTCGTTAAGGTTAAAGAGAAAAAAAACTCTGCCAGGCTCTGTTCATTTAAAGCTGATTAAACTCGTGAGTGCTTGTTAACAGACTACAAAGTGTTACAACCTATAGCAAGAGAGAGAGAGAGAGAGAGAGAGAGTAATTTTTACTAAGGAATATGGTGATTATAGGAGAAGCTGCATTATAATATGTTACCTCCTACGGGTTGGGAAGGGTCAATATTAGATGGGTTGAGCGTCCTCGCAATGTTGTCATGTAAGATAAGAATATGTGATGTGCCGTACTAGCAAGCTTAACAAGTTCTTTGTGAAACTCGTTAGCTCATTCATCAAGCTCGTTAATTTTAACGAGTTGAAATCAGTGCTTGGCTATGGCTATGTTCATTAAGAAGCGAGCTACGAGCTTAACGAGCTGAGCTATCAAGCGCTTATTAAGATCGCAAGCTACGAGCTATTGGTCCAGCCTAAAATGCCACTAATTCATTCTTCCGTAGAAATCTGCCTTTTTATTTATTTTTATTTTCTTTGTTCTTTAGTGGTAATACCAATGCACTAATTCATTGCTTCTTAGATAACTTTCTTTTTTTTGCAAAAATTTCAGTATTATATGATCATTCGTGTGCATTATAATAAAGCCCAATTTATGTGCAAATTTGGTCATTTTTCATTCTTCTTTAAGGATAATAGCAATGCCTAATTCATTCTTCCTATAAATACTTTATTATTTTGATTTAGTTCTAGTTTTTCGTAACTTCATGATTTGTGCACCTTGTGATTTATAGGGATGAAGCACTAGTGTACTGCCACAACTAATCATGCATGTTGCCAAACCATCATCCAAAATCATACATGCATGAAGTCCATGCATTTTTTTTTGCGGGCTCCTTGCATGGAGTCCATGCATTATTATCCATATAAGGTGTAGATCAAATCCCATCAATAATCCCATCAAAATCATTGTATGTACATACTCGAGCAAGTATACGTGCATGTAAGCAAGAACTTATAGAGAGTAATTCTTTTTGGTACACACACTGACACACATAGTACCGTATATACCTTCAAGCTAGCACAATTGATCGATCAATATTATTAGTACAAATTACTAACATACATGTGTATGCAGGTAGGTGCATTGCATAGGGGACACACAGCTGGTTGATGCGGTGCATGCATGCGTGATGCAAGTGTTAAAAAGAAAAATTGATTGGCCCAAATATAGTATTCAGTCACTTGACATCTAGCCGGTCTCCAAACCAAAAAAGAACGGAGAGAGTACTAGATAGAGCAATGCATGCATGTACGGGAGAGGCAAGTGGAGTAAAGGTACTTTGCAACTAAATGAACCAATTTTTTTAAGCATGATATTGGCACGACGAGAGCGGCATGTCCGCGCCCGCCGCTGACAACGAGAAAAAGTAGACCATGGGAGGCCATCGCCGCTTGGGTCCCACGAAGGCCATCACTGCCGCCTCGCCGAGTTGCACAACCAGTGACTTGTCCGGTCAGAGGGGGCGTAGGCCACGGTGACCGTCTCCCCCCTTCCCCCAAAAAACCAACTTTGATCCGTGCTTCGCGGTGGCGGAGGGAGGGAGGTTACTCTTCCCAACTCGCTGAAGCATATCCCTCTGGGGCTGACGATAGCCTGATGCCGAACATACAGAAGATATGTCGTGGGAATGGAGATCCGCCACGTGCGGCATTAAACTAATTTTAGCCTATTCACGTATAGTTTAGTTTAA
The DNA here is from genome assembly GCF_003073215.2 of Triticum urartu. Classification (NCBI taxonomy): domain Eukaryota; kingdom Viridiplantae; phylum Streptophyta; class Magnoliopsida; order Poales; family Poaceae; genus Triticum; species Triticum urartu. The sequence continues at coordinate 704,136,568 of NC_053028.1, forward strand.
ATATGTTTGATATGTAAATGTTTTCGTTTAGTTTGTATGAAAATCATCCGGTTTGCATGTAATTTATTCGATTAGATGAAATCCAGCTTGAAATGTATGTGCATAGTTTTGGATGGTCAGCTCTTGTATCATAGTCCGCGGACTGTCCATTGGCCAACGGATGGATGCGGTGTCCGGTTTATGTGTTGGCGTTTGAGCTGCCGTTATATTGAAAGCACTTCCACTCGTTTTCCTCTCTGCTGCGTGGTTCTTCAGTTAAATGCAGTGTTTTGTGTACTGCTGCTCGTAAGAGGTGTCTTCTGTAAGCCCTGTTCACGACCAATTATATATCCAACTACCGGAATCCGAGACCTACATCTCCTTTGGCGCCGACCGGCCGTTGAGCGCTAGGGCAGATGAACATGGAGCGGCGAGTGCGGGCGCGGGGCACGAGAGATGCGTACGTACAAGTACAGCTAGATGTACGGTCCCGTACAAGAAAAGACACGCCGGCGGCACTCGCGCTAGCGCACGAGCTGTCCCCGCCGGCCGGTGCACCGATACACACACGCGTCGCCGTGGTCCAGGGGCGCGGATCGTGTCGATCGATCACTAGCTGGCTGCTCACCGGCGAGCGCGCAGGGATATGCGACCGTTGTTGTAGGATGGATCGTGGATGCCCTCATCAAACTAGCGTGCTGGTGTACGGGGCTAACGTACTGGAGTGTGCACGTCGGCGTCGATGTCAGATTGCCGATGAGAGCCAGGTGAGAAGCCGATGAACCAAGCTAGCTAGAGACGAGCCATGGTCGATGTCATATTGCCGATGTGAGGATGGATGGATGGAAATGTTTATTGGAGCACGGATGGATCGCCGGGTCGATCTCTGTCGCCACACCAAAGCTAGAGGACAAAGACACGACATGTTGTTGACGATGCGTACGTACAAGTGAAAGTACAGGGCGCCGTACAAGGCAGAAGACACATGCATGTCTGTCTCCCCAGCGCGCGCATCGGCGTGGTCCAGCCGCGCCCTCGGCGGATCGTGTCGGGCGCCGGCCGCGCACGCGACGCGCCGACGGGTCCGGCTTGGCATTTCGTGCGTGCCCGGGCGCATGCTTGAATGCCCCTGGCGTTTCACGGATGCCATCTCTGTCGATCGAGATTCGTGACCGTTCACGATCGATCGAGCTGCTAGTTGGCGATCGATCAACCGTCCCTGCAGGTCCAGTCGGTAACATAAGGGGTCAGTGTCAGTGGGCGTGGCATGACATGTCTTCTAGATCGAGCTGAACTACAGTACGTGGCTAGTAGCATGACCTATATTCATGTAATGACGCCTGGCTCCGTTGTTTTCTTGTGCTTGATCGACAACATGATTAGCTGAACTGCTTTTCGACAGAGGGCACGCACGCAGCGGTGCCCAGTGTTAGTAGCTACTAGCGGCACTAATTTAAACGGAGCTCTCTTATTACTCCTGCTAGTAGAATCACAACCAGTTGATCCGCCCGTGACACGCGCGCCGTGCGTGGTTGGAGGGGAAACGCGTGTTCGCATGTGAGCACTCCCACCTGTCTGTCAGGACAAGACAAGTGGCATACTGCCAGGATCTTTCTTGGTTTCTGGCCACCTCGATCTTCTTTTCTTGATTTCTTTTTTGTGATTTCAGATCACCGCCTGAACAGAAATCAGGTTTCTAATTGAGATTCAGTAGATCAAGGCTAATTACAGGCTGTATGTGATAACATAAACTAGGAGAGTTCCAAATTTGTTTTTGCGTGTCTTCATTGAAAGCCTTGAAAAAAGACAGTAGTATTTGCTTCTAAACTCTATCATAAATCGATCATCGGAACTGCAGAGGATGTCGTGAAAAAGTGGACCGCACCCCGAGTCGCCCTCGCATCGGGTGACTCGGGTGGATCCAATCCTCGCAGCCGCCGGGGCCGCCGTCTCTTCTCTCCCTTCCTTTTGGTTGCCGCCGGAGGACGCCTCCAGGCTAAGCCCAGACGGCCGACGGTGGTGGCGGAGACTCTTCCCTTCCCTGCGTCAGTGGGTCGCACGGAACCTCCTGGCGCGTGGAGGCGTTGCCAAGACCTGCGCTAGGGCGGTGCTCCACTGACTCTTGGCGTTGGCTTGGGCGGTGGCTGGGGTCGCGCGGCGGTGGATTTCATCGCTTGGGTCCTTGTTGAGAGCTCTGGACCTGGGGCGGCGGCCCTGCTAGGCGTGGCGGGGCTCCCTCGGTTGGCGGCACTCGTAGGTGGTGGATGAACGGCTGCTTGACCGCGTGGACGATGAGTCGCCTGTGCATCTTCTCCCCATGCAGCCTCTCTAACGCTCCACTTGGTGGCTTGCGGTCTCCGTGGTCGTCCTTGGTGCGTTGGCGGGGGCTGGTAGAGGTGGCTTCGAACCAGAGGAAACTATGGATGACTCGCCCATCCCGACAGTGGCGACGACCAAGGTCGCCGCTCTCCTCTTTGTAGGCGCCATCGAGGTCCCTACCTCCACCCCGACCCCTTGCCCGAGTGAAGATCCAAAATCTCGTGAGGTTGGGCGGAGGCGGTACTACGTGTGTCGTGCCCTTTTTGAAGGCGCCACCTGGGGTGTTCGGTTGCTCGGCTAGAGGAACTACAAACGGAGGAGATGGTGTCAGTAGCAGCAAGTGGTGTTCGCGAAGATGGAGCGGCGTGGCATCTGCCACGTCAACAACGTCGGGTCTCGATGGTGGGCGCGTGTTGATGGACGCGCGCAAGATGATGACGCTGTCTAGCGTTGTGGTGGCATCGACGACAGTTCGGACTGCTAAGGCTTAGAGGATCTCCAACAGGCGCACAAAAACCGCTTCACACGCTAAGATCCGAGTCTTTAGGGCGCCGGACAACTTCAACTGAAGCTGTAAAATAGCGCACGCGCTAAAAAGCGCTATCAAAAGGTGCAAATTTGGGGCACCGGATTGCGCGCGCTTCACAGTTTACACTGTGTGTTTTCTTGGGCGCGTGTTTTTGGGCATCTACTAAACCAATGTTGGGTTCGGCGCGCTAAAAGTGCTACAGTGGCGCGCGAAACTTTGATGCGCCTGTTGGAGATGCTCTTAAGCATTGATCTCTCTTGAAGATGGGACGAGAGAAGATGGTGGCGGCGAGTGTGCGCATGTGGTGCCCGTTAAGAGGGCGCTGGAGTAGTTTGTGCCCCAGGCCTGGCGATGCAGTTTGGGTGTGGCCTCCAGTTTTAGATGTTGTGCTTTTGTCCGACCATGAGCACCTCTCTTTCATCAAGTTGATAAGAGCAGTGACGGATGTTGCCATCGACTGATTTTTAGCTTTGACAACCATGGAGAGTGTTATTGTACTTCAATGTACATTTGGCCATTGGCCATAGTGGGAGACACAAGACATGGATGTGCGTGTTTTCCTTGACAGCAATGACAACGGTGCAGCTGGCACGGACACGGACATGATCCACGATCCACGGTGCCTGCGCGTCCGTCCAGCCCTAATCTCGAGGGTGGCCGGCATGCCGCACGTACATATGCATTGCCAGATCGGCATCCCTGCCTTCTGGCACTAAACATTTCTTTTCCTGCTATAGATCGAGTGTTTTGTCCGAGGCTGCAGAATCCGCGAGGCAGCCGGTGGCAACTTCTCGGCGGCTCTCGGCGGCTGCGGCGATGCTTCCCTCCCCCTACTTGCATCGTAGAAAAACGCAAGTCGCCAGTCGGTCGTGCAACTATCAGATACGATCGATGATTGTCGATTTAGTACTAAAACCTCACGATTAGCATGGCGAGAGAGTTGACAAATGAGACTAGGGACTAATCTGTATCCAAGCTCAATTAGCAGCTGGCGTTTTACACGGGGCCGACCGACCAGTCTCTAATCAAATCAATGGGTCTCATTTGTTTAGCTGATTATTATCCACACGAGAGAGATTCCGGCCAGCCACTCGTGCGGGTCAAGTTGTTCCCAACGTCCAAACCCAAGCTCAATCGTCTACGGACTGGGATCAGGTGACATGCGCTACGGTGACATGCGGCCCAAATTCAAATTTAAACATTGCGAAAAAATCTGAAAAAAATCATGCATGTTCACAGCACATACTAAGATAACCCTTAAAAGTTTCAGATCAAAATTCGAAACATACATTGAGAAACGAAAAAAAGAAATCTGTCATGAATAGTTCAATGACCGTGTGTTGATAGATAGCGCAGCACACGTACGGGGAGAGAGAGAGATAGGCAACTGAAAGAACGAGCCAATTAAGCATGCCATCGAACGATGTTTGCTTAATTTGGCATCCGTTGGAGGTTGGACCATCCATCCATCCACTACTGGCTAGCTATAAGCTGGGCTAGACCAGCTAATTTGGTGTCGTTCGATCTAGTATATTGGACCAATAGTTGGAAAAGCTTCGTTCGAAGACTGTTGGAGGTCTTCACCACCTCAGCGTGGAACCAAGCTGTCAGAGTTAGGCTGTTTCCGCAAGGTTATCCGACTATCGGTGCATTCTGTTATTCGTAAGGCACACAATTGATGGTTTTCCATGAGTTCTCCGAATTGTCATACTAAGTTGTTAGCCTAGCCTTATATGTGATGGTTTTGGATAATTAGCTCGAGTACGATAGCCAGATTGAGATAATTATACTCCAGCCGGTTTATTCACACTTGCACCATGCACGCAGGCGCCTCGTTGCAGACGTGCGTTGAAACGTCAGATAGCTGCATGTATGATAAATGGATGGACTGTTCCACATAACCAGCTAGTGCATTTAAGAGTGTATGAATAGGCGACCATATTGTTGTACTGAGTTGTTGTTGCTCGTGGCATTTCTACTAATGCTAGTGTCTCAAAGCCTATTACACTGGTGACAGAGACCCACCTATACAGAGTCGAGACCCACCCACGCCCCAAGATGAAGTAAGATGACGAAAAAGCCGATGATCTCGGACCGAGACCGATCAAGCTTAAATGGGATCCAGGAGGTGGCCCATTCCCAGCAATAGCTAACTACCTGTGCCCCATCATTTCGAGGCATGCATCGAAGAGCATTCATGATCTCATTTTGCACATGCATGTGCATACCTACTCCCATATCTATCCCTAGTATAGCAGGGGTAGAGCCAGGATTTCGGAATGAGGGGGGCAATGAAGACAACGACCCTACATGGGATTTTATTTCTTCTGGAACACATCTCGCTGCGTGTCCTTTTGTATGAGATTTTTTTTGAAGATAAAGTGTCATGTATATCACGATCTACTATATCATTGACTTTGAAACGTAGCAATATATCAGTGGCAATACAAAAAAAAAGGCTTCATTTGTACCAGATTAAATTTAGCTATACAACTATCTTGCCCATCGAACAAAATTTTAATCTTAGTTGGGTAAACTTTGTAGCTATTTATTTTCCAATATAGAAAATATAATTTCATAAATATTCTCTCTTGACTAAAAGCCACATCTAATTTGTAAATTAATCAATTGTCTCACATCATATGAAAATGCAAATAGCCAGATAAATGTGATCTATAAGAAAAATAACTACACGGTATCTTTAGACTTGAGCATTTGAGGAGTAAATAACGTAAATGACAGGTCATGACCTCATGTGCCCGAGCACGGCACATTGATTGTTGTCGCAGCAGGATCTACACAGCAGAGACAACGGCCTGGCTAGCATGGTGCCCTGACAAGGCGTCGATGTCGTCGCATGGCGGCGGGCAAGAACAGAATCACGATCGATCTAAGAAACTTATAGATGCTAGGTCAGAAGGTGGCCTAGACGAAACATGCTAGGCTATGTCTTAGGTTGGATACATAAAGTGCGGGATAAGTTACCTTTGGGCCTTCGTGTACACCAACTATTGTTCGAAAATCTACGGACTACTCAACTTGTAAATAAGGAATATGACGCTATTACGTACCCGTATACTTAGCATATGCGCCGATTCGTTGAAGGGGGCGATCGGTATGAATATTGAAACCCTCAACAACTCAGAAGATATTAGAAATAGCGTAAAAACGCGCATTGAAAATCGAAGACCTAAAATAAAGAATGAAGTACTAGAAATAGAGCAGCGCCATAGTCATTAATGCATCAATCTCCGGCTGACATGTCTTCCGCTGTGACGAACGCACCCTCTCTTTCACCTCCATGTTGCATCGTCACTTCTCTCTTCTCTGACCTCTCCATTTTGCTGTAGTCCTCTATTGTTGCACTCCTCATCGCTCGGTTGCAGATTATATGAGGCAGGATAGCGAACAAGATCCGAAAAGGAAAACTAAATGGGGCTCTGCAGACAACTGGAGTGAGTTGAGAATGCCCGAAAATAATAAAATATGATTCAATAATTCATTTTTCTATAGATAAATTATAATAATATTTATAACATCGCGAGTTTCCCATCGTAAATGATTATATGATTTTGTGCATTTACGCGCTTACCTTTAAGTGTCTATTTGTATAAATGGGTTCTAGCTAGACCATATTAAAATTATTCGTTATCCATTATTTATATTAGACTTTTTTATTTATTCATAACTTTACCATTAAACATTGTTGTTTTTCATTAATACACATTTTTGGATATTGTATCATAATTATCAATACTCACATATAGCTAGTAGAACTAACTATGCAGTCACGCTCTTGTATATTAACATACATATAAATTATATTTGTCATTACTAATATTTTGTGCTAAGCTGAAATTGTATTATTTTTTCAAGAAAATGTCTTATTTTTTCCTTTTAGTTTCAGCTTTTTATGCAAATCTTTTGTTATAAACCAATTGACCAAAATTTTAACAAAACAAATGTACACCATAACTCACAGTATACATTCATGCCCATTTGGTTATAATTTCTTTTTGTGTCCATATCCATAGTATCTCTGAATATCGACATAACTTTCCAGTGTGTTTAAGAGTGCATAAATCTAGCAAAGTATATCAAAATTCTCGAGTGTAGGTGTAACTAAATACAAAATATCAAGAGTAAAGTGTATGAAGTGTTGGTAACTAACTGTTTTTTTAATCCTCTCATTTGCTTTCGCTAGTTTTACTAAGTTTATATCATTAAATATCTCAATAGAAGATTCCAAGCGCATGCTCTCTAGTGCATCTATTTTTCTTTTTAGTTGCCATATTAGGTTTTTCTTGAATCAAACTTTATAAAGTTTGACCAAATTTATATTAAAAACTATGAACATCCACAATTTCAAATACACACAATATGAAAATATAGTCCATGATGAATTTAATGATATTGATGTTTTTTTCTTTGAATGTTGTCAAAGTTCAAACAATTTAACTAAAATAAACCTAATATGTGAAGTAAAAAAGAAACGAAATGGAGGGAGTAGAGCGTTATTGTACTTGAATGTATATTTGGCCGTTGGCCATGGGGGGAGACACAAGACATGGATGTGTGTGTTTTCCTTGGCAGCAACGACAACGATGCAGCTGGCACGGCCATGGACATGATCCGCGATGCGTGGTGCCTGAGCGTCGGTCCAGTCGAGATCTCGAGGGCGGCCGGCAAGCCGCACGTACATATACATTGCCAGATCGGCGCCCTGCCTTCTGGCACTAGACTATTTCATTTTCTGCTATATCGAGTGTTTTGTCCGAGGCAGGATCCGCGAGGCAGCTGGTGGCAACTTCTCGGCGGCTGCGGCGATGCTTCCCTCCCCCTACTTGCATCGTAGATAAACGCAAGTCGCCAGTCGGTCGTGCAACCATCAGATACCATCGATCATGAGAACGATTTAGTACTAAAACCTCACGATTTGAGGGACTAGTCTGTATCCACGCTCAATTAGCAGCTGGCGTTTTACACGGGGTCGACCGACCAGTCTCTAATCAAATCAACGGGGTCTTCGTTTGTTTAGCTGATTATCCACACGGGAGAGATTCCGGCCGGCCAGCCAGCCACTCGTGCGGGTCAAGTTGTTCCCAACGTCCAAACCCAAGCACATTCAGCTACCCGCCAACACCAATGATCGTGCGTTGATAGATAGCGCAGCGCACGTACGGGGACAGATAGGCAACTGAAAGAACGATGTTTGCTTAATTTGGCATCCATTGGAGGTTGGAGCAGCCATCCATCCACAACCAGCTAGCTAAGATGGGCTACACCAGCTAGTTTAGCATCGTTCGATCTAGTATATATTGGACCAATCATTGGAAAATCATCGTTCGAAGACTGATGGAGGTTTTCACCACCTCAGCGTGGAACCAACCTGTCAGTTAGACCGTTTTAGCGAGGTTATCCGACCATCAATGCGTTCTGTTATTGCTAAGGCACAAAATTGATGCTTTTATGCGACTTGTCCGAAATGTAATACTAAGTTGTTATCCTAGCTAGCCCCATATGTAATGGTTTTGTGTAATTACCAAGTACAAGAGTGATCCAGATTGAGATAATAATAATACAACCCGTTTATTCACACTCGCACGGTGCACGCATGCGCCTCATTGCAAGACTGATTGATGGATGGACGATATGATGTTGGGATGTCCCAACATCATATCGTCCTATTCATTCAACTTGCTCACTTGGATCCGTCCACTTTAATCTAATCTGTGTTTCTTACACAAAGTGTATAAATATAGTATAAAAGCAAGGAAATGAAATACACACGAATACTAGTCACGTGGGACCACAACAGGCGCTACTGCTATTTAACAATAGCGTGGGTCCATACACACGCTACTGCTAACATCAGTAGCAGTAGTGTTGGTTTGCACCACGCTACTGCTAAATATTAACTGTAGCGCCCTAGCAGCAGCGCGCTATTGATAGCCCATAACCCCGCGCTACTACTAGGGTTTTACCTGGTAGTGACGTAGGGCACATCACTCTTATTATATTGGACTTTTTATTTATTAATAACCCTACCACTAAACATTGTTGATTATCATTAATACACATGTTTTGATATAGAATCATAATTATTAATTACTATGTAGTCGTGCTATTGTATATTAGCATACATATAAATTGTATTTTTCATTACTAATGCTTTTTGCTAAGCTAAAATTGTACTTTTTCGCATAAAATGTCTTATTTTTCATTTTTTTGAGTTGTTATGCAAATATTTCGTCACAATGCATTTCACCCTAATTCTAAAAAAAATAAAGTACAACATAACTCATGGTATACATTCGTGCCAATTGCATTATCATGCTTTTTTGTGTCCATATCCACAATATTTCTAAATATCCAAATAACTTGCTAGTGTGTTTAAGAGTGTATGAATCTAGCAAAGCATATGAAAATTCTCGAGTATAGGTATAACTATATAGAGAATATCAAAAGTAAAGTGTATGAAGTGTTAGTAAGTAATTGTTTTCCCAATCCCCTCATTTGCTTTTGCTAGTCTTTACTAAGTCTAATATCATTAAATATCTCAATAGAAGATTACTGGCACAAGCTCTCTACTCCATCTATTTTTATTTTTAGTTTGCATATTAGGTTTGTCTTGAATCAAATTTTCTAAGGTTTCACCAAATTTATAATGAAAAATATCAACATCCACAATTTTAACAAATAGAATACGACAATATAGTCCTCGATGAATCTAATGATATTGATGTTTTCTTCTATAAATGTGATCAAAGTTCAATTTTTTTTACTTAAAACAAACCTAGTATGTGAAGTAAAGAAAAGAAATCAACTGGAGGGAGTAGTATTATATGATATTCAATGCTCCATCTTTTGCATAAAGAACATCTTAACTTTTAACCTTTTTTGTGTTACAGTTCGGATTTTGAGAGAGTGCTTGCAAGAGCCTTTTATGATTAATGGGTTTTTTTCGGCGGGGGGGGGGGGGGGGGGGGGGGGGGGGGGGAGGGTATGACCGATGGTTCTATGAGCCAAATCATATAAACAACCCTCTGAACTGTTGAAAAGTCCGTTTGGAGCACGAGCACTATAAGCCCTTTTCAAAGTTCAAAAAAATTAGTTTTATGGCTCAAAAAATTCTGAAATATTGCATACATACACATATAGAAGTGCACTATAGTTGCGCAAAATTTCATTAACATACGTGTTGGTATGTGAGATATAAAAAAACAAATACATGCAAAAAAATGAGCTTGTTTTCTTGTTGAGTTTGGGCAAGAATTTTTGTAGCGTATAACATAACGTATTATGAAAAGAAAATAACAGGTACTTAGAGCGCATACATATGTATTTGTGGAAAGAAATCAACTTTTTTAAAACTGTTAAGCACAACGTGCTCCAATGCCACCTGCAAAAAAAAAAAAACATGCTCCAATGCCCACGGGTCCTGGAAATCCGCTTTGCTGAACTCCTTTCTATGCGAAGTGCTCCTTTGGAAAGGGAGGGAGTATATGAAACCTCTTTAAATGAAGCGTGTCTCTCCTACAACTACTGAAATGCTAGGTTGATTCGCTTAACTAAGTGCATCTGTAACTCCAAGGGCCACATTGTGACCACTAATTATTCCCACCACACTCGCTCAATGTTTGATATATGAGCCCTATTGAATCCATGCTCCAGACAACTTATCAAAAATCTGAACTGATGGAGAGAAACAGGCAATATATTTTAACGCCCCTAACGTCTAGGCTTATTTATTCTTAGACGTGGGATCGATGTAAGCCGCATAATTTTCCGTTTTAGTACTACGTTGGCGTTTTGAATTCAATATCTCTTGTCTCGCATGCTATATTGAATTCATGTTTTAGCTAACTCATTCAAAACTCAAAAGTCTGAACTGGTGTGGAGAGTTAAGCAATATATATTTCAAGAGGCCCGTTGTGACCAGCCTTATAACTGTGCGATCAATCGAGGACTACGCGACGGTCGGAATATATATTTGTCGGAGCATCGTCGCGTCAGTCTCTGTCGCCACCGCCGGCCGTCGAACAAGCTAGAGGACAAAAGACAGCAATCAGGCGCTCCTTACATGGCAAAAGACTTCTGCATGCGTGTCGGCGACCCTCGCGCGCACTGGGCCTGCCTGTCTCGCCGCGCGCCCTGCCACCCGCGGCGGATCATGTCCGGCGCTGGCCGCGCACGCGACGCGTCCGGCCGGTAGCGACGACACCGCGGCATATGCAGGCTTATTTGGCCCTGGCATGCACGCAGCGGCACCTAGCGCGCGCACGGGACGCCATGCATCCCTGTCGGTCGAGATCTACGATCCATCACGCACGACCTGGTGCTGCTAGCCCAAGCGCAAAGGAACCACCCACCCCACCTATCGTGCGGATGGAGAGGGTAACGTATGTATGTATGTGTATGCCGTTGCCGACGCCGGCCGGGTCGGCGGGCATCATGGCATGCACGGCATGTCCTTGTGTCCGGCTCGATGGTAGCCATGGACGGTGGCCGGTCGGGCGGCCGGGCATCGTGATTGGTTCCCGAATCCCGATCGAGTAGCGAAACATCCTTCTCAAGTTCTCAATTAGTTCTATCCATCATCGGTGATGGTCGGCGTCGATCAGAGCCGACCGCCGGACAACCGCGCGCGCATATCGGCCGTTGCAATGAGCTGTTGCTACAAGATCTAGAGAGATGCATGGGTATATTATACATACTCCCGTGCTTTTGCTCACAAAAAAATGCTCAAAATAACATATTCCCGTGCCTCACCGCGCTTAATTTTGCACGTCAAGTAGTTAGCGATCGTGTGAGCGATCGCATGCATATGTTGCTGGCATGCTTCACCTGTGACAGTGAGATGAGGACATGAGGATGCACTGTGCAAATTACAATGGGGGCTCCATTGTGGTCGACACGATTAGCTGTGCAGCAGGGTAGCAGGTAAACTGCTCCTCAGGATTTGAGTAGTTACCACTAGCTAACTAGCCGACGAACTCGACTGACAGCAAAAACAAATGGGGGACAACAGTATCGGTAGGATGGTGAAGACATGTGTGATTTCGTAACATATGGTGCCCCAGATATGCGGTTCCCTGGAGTATCGATCCACTGCCGACGCAGACATTTTCTAGTACTGGGGGTATATGCCCGTATATTTGTGTGGCTAATGAGCTCACAACGGAGTATTGGTTTTTGCCAAATGTTGTAGTATGTATTGATTTTCTCAAAAGTTGAATTTTATAAACTTTGATCAAATTTGTAGAGCTAATCTGGATCTACAATACCTACAAAACATTTTCATGGCAAATCTAATGGTATTGATTTAGTATTCTAGAAAATATTGATATTTTTTTCTACAAATTAGGTCAACATTTATAAAATTTGACTTTAGAAAAGTCTAGTTTGCATTGAAACAAATGAGAACTAATTTAAGTGGAGAAGGGGATCGAAAACTGGTATGTATGGAGGCTTCCACTCCATGTCGCCACCCAGGAAAATTACAACGACAACCACCACTCAATCCCCTTACCGCCGGCGGTCCTCTCGCCCCTGTTTTGCCATTCCCCTTCACGTGTTGTCTACGGCAACCATGTCATGCTTGTTGACCGGTTCACGCCTGGAATCGCTCCTCTCGCGGAACCAAAGCGGAGGGGGCGGCGCTCCAGATCCAGGGCGCGCGCCCACTGGTGACTCCGCCGCTCCCCTTCCTCTCCGACCGCCATCTTGGTGCCGCGAGGGGGAAGGGAGCCCCGGTTTCTCAGTTGAGCATTTAGTAGTCCTAGGTTTTCCAGGTTTTTTGAGTTTCCTCCGCCGGTGTCATGGTGGGGCTGATGCCGATGGTGCTCTTAGGAATAATGGTCTTCCAGCCCTTGCTCCTGCTCATTGGTGGGGTTGTTGGCACTGATGAGAGGCTTGTGGAGTCCAAGTTGTTTGAGCGGCTTTGATCCGGCGGTGCATCTTGGCGTGATGGCGGGGATGGGCCGTTCTTGGAGTCAAGTGGTGATGAATGTTGCCGATTTGCGGACGACGGTGGAGGATCCGGCTGCATGTTTATGGGCGGTTTGGTGTTGATCCGGCGTTGAAGAGGCTTGGAGGGCTCCTCCGGCCGATGTTCTGTATCGGGCTAGATCCAACTTTCCGGGGTTGGTGGCCATCGCGGCTCGTTAACACCTCATGGCTAGGGGTTTCTTCAGCGTCAAGATGTGGACCAGCTTCAGTTGTTTTTATTCTCCGGCGATGGCGAAGATCATGGGTGCTAGGTAGTTGCGGCGAAGGCAGTATGCAGCAGTACAACCGCTTGTTTCTTCTTTGTTTTTTTGCTGCTTGTATGCGTTCTATCTCTATATATCGTTACTATTATGAATATAAGTAATGTATGTCTACGGGTGTACATTTAACAAAATGTCATGATTGTTGGTTCATAGCGTGCAACATCAAGTGCGGTGAGGCAGGGGAATATGTTTTCTTGAAGGGATTGTCAAAGAACCCATGCCGCGTCGCAACCCTTCTTGAATGCACGGGGTCGGCTCGGTTGATTGGGATGGTGAATGCTTGATGTGGGTTTGACAATGGTGGTTGTGTTGCGGCCGGTTTGGGGTTGACGATGGTTGTTCTATGGTGTTCTTTGGGGTTCACCGGCGGTGCCTTGTGAGCCACAGGGCGACCATATGTTTCCCTTCATAGTAGTGTCCGGTGCGCGTTCTTGTGCATGTTGATGATCCTCTCATAGATGTCGATGTGTCGTGGCGAGTTTCGTGCTCTTGTTGACATTTCGGTTCATCTTTGCTCAATGATGTTGCACGATACCTCCTCATCTGTTTCCTGTTCTATTCTATTTTTTGTTTCTTTGCTTAGTGGTGCTCATAAGAACTTTTTTTTTTGTTAAAAGGCTCTCCCCTTCCGATTTTCATAATAGAAACCAAGCAAGTCTGATTACAAAGCTTAAGTTGTAACGAGTACCTCACGAAGAACAAGAGTCGGGTATATCACAGAAATGGTTTTGAGTAGGACAAAAGAGTATCGAGCACCGAGTACGCGGCGGGAGATGCGTACGTACAGCTCGAGGTACGTACAGGTCCGTACAAAAAGCGACATGCCGGCGCCCCGCCCGCCGCGCGCGCACCAGCTGTCTGCGCCGGCCGGCGCCGCGGTCCACAGCGCGGCCGGCCGCCGTGGATCGTGTCGGGCGCTGGCCGTTCGTGTCCGGAAGCGACGACGACAGCGCGCATACACGCCCATACGGCCATGCCATGATGGCCATCGCTGTTGGATCCAGATCCATGCGTGGTGACGTGCGTGCTGGCGACCGAAGCCCAAAGGAACCTAAGTGTCGTGCAAGTGCATGTTAACGTACTGGGGTGTACCTGTCGTTGCCGACGCCGGCCGGGGTCGGCGGGCATGGCATGCCATGTCTCCATGCCTCGTGCCATGGCCGGTGCCCGGTCGGCCCTCGTGATTGATTCTCATCTACTACATGTGTTAACATAATGCCCATGATGATGCCCGATCGGCCGTCCGACCACCGGACAGTTGCTTGCACGCGCGCCGGTAAGACATGGGTACATATACGTATATTCCTGTACTGCACCGTGCCAGCGCCGATCGACCACACGGCCGGAGAGAATCGTGCGTGCCCTCCCTCACGTCGCGTCGAGCTTGATTTGCTACATAGCGTGCATTTCCTCGCCGATCCTGTAAACATACATGCCCACAATTCAAATAGGGAGTGCCTAGAACTCATTTAGATGAGATATAATTTGATCTCATTCATCTTGAAAACAAAAACAGATGCAACCCACGTTAGCACACACGCATCTTATAGCATCACATTCAGTGACTATAAAAGATGAATGTGACCAAATTATATCTCATCTAGATGAGTTCTAGCAAAACTGATTCAAATATGTACTGAGCTAGTTTCATTTCATTTCGTTTGGCTCATTGATCGACAGTTCCAGGACCGTGATCACGCATGTGCTTGCATGCATGGCGCGCGGCATGCATGACGTATGAGACATTGATCGAGACGATCGATGCATGCCATGGTGGTGCATGGTTACAAAATAGTGCTAGCTGGCTCCATTGTGATCTTAAGCTCAATGTATCGACATGATTAGCTGTGCTGCAGGCAGGAGCGCTAATACAGACAGACCCTAGCTATGCTTAATTTACCAGCTATTTGGCCTCACCGTGTACACGTAAGAATCTTTCTCCTCGAGATCCAAGCTGCCGGGCGGCTTGGTTGATTGGTGTGTGCTAGGTTATTTGTAGGTTACTACCCGTAGCTAGCTAGCTAACCGACGATGTGAGCTAAGCGAGGCACTGGGTGCCTTTCGTCTAGCAAAGAAATGGGAGACAGGAGTATCGATAGGATCGCGAAGACGCGTGCAGGCGGTGATTTTCCTATCACACTATGCGTGCGCCAGATCATGAGATCAGATCAGCGGTCTAGGCATGCATTTTCTACTAGTATATGCCCATCGGCCTGACACTTTCGTCGTTTTTTGCTCGGTTAAGGGAGCTCGTAATGGAGCATTATCAGTAAATTAAGTACACTTGTCACTGTAGTAGTAGTACGTATGAAAAAATTAATACGATTGTCACTGTGTTCAGGTGTGCGCAGAGAGACAGGCTTCGTTCATCGTGCTGTCGGTGATGCACGGCTCCTTTCCTTTCCTTTGTGAAGCGATCGAAAACAGTACATGATGGACGTGGGAGATTAGTTCGTCGTGCAAGCACAGAAGCAATATGCTGGTACTGTGCTGGAGTGATCTAAGCCGTCGTTGGATCGTATGGGTGGTGAGATTGACAATGCATGGCGTGTCCACCGGCTCGGGCCGGCGGCGTGAACAGGACGGGGGACACCGGGGCAGGCAGGGAGGGGGACAGGCCGGCGCCGCTCGTGGGGTGGCCACTACGGCAGCACACCCTTTGGCTCCATCGCACGGGTGCCACCCGGACGGCCACGGCAACGGCAACCGGCCGTCCTGCACGAGGAAAGGGAACCGGGTCACATGGCGACCAAGCGGAGCCGACCACATGGACGGACGGACGGACGCGCTCCAGTCCGATCGGGACACCGCAACGCCGGCGGCGCTTCCACCCCCGGATCGGCCGGGGGGCCGCATCCACGCGTATGGCCAGCGGCACGGCCACACCTACCCCTCGGCGCCCCGGGGAGTCGTGGCGCGCCACGGTGACCACAGCGCGTCCCCGCCGCATGTGAGGTGAGGCGACCTCGCCGCTCCACTGGAGCACGCGCTGCAGGTGGATCGAGCTACAGGTCCACGCGTCCCCGCGCGCTCCCCGCGGATCCTGTCCCCCTCCCGCCACCAACCGCCCAAACGTGCACATGCACAGAGCCGCAGACGCGCCGCGATGGCATCGGCGCACGCGCTCTCCCCAGTCCCCACCCACCGTGTCGCTCGCCCCATGGCCGGCGCCGCTCTCCCGCTTTATATACCCGACGCCACCACGTCCCTCTCATCATTCATCACAGCGAGCAAGCGCAAGCAGCAGCAGCAAGTCAACCGTCTAGGCTCCTCCAGCTAGCTCGCTCCGGCAGCGGCAAGCAATGGCGCCCAGCTTCGGCCGCTCCATCTCCTTCCCGCTCAGCCCGGCGCGCGCCTCCAGGGCCCGCGCCGCGGCCTACCACGTCCGCTCCGTCTCCCTCCCCTGCCACTCCCACCCGCTCCTCTCCCACCTCGCCACCCACATCTCCGCCGTCCGCGCCTGGATCGCCGCCCCCAGCGCGCCCTCCACGGGCCTCGCCCGCCTCGACGCGCTCCACGCCGCGCTCGCCGAGCTCCTGCTCCTCCCCGAGGCCCGCGCCGCGTTAGAGAGCGGGTCCAACACCGCCGACTGCCTCCTCGACGGCTTCCTGAACCTCGCCGACGCCCACGGCGCGTTCCAGGAGTCGCTCCTCGAGCTCCGCGCCCACGCCGCCGAGGCGCAGGCCGCGCTCCGGCGCCGCGACGACAACAGGCTGTCATCCGCAGTCCGGTCCCTCCGCCGCGCCGAGAAGGAGCTGGCCCGCCTGGCCGCCTCCGTGCGCGTGGCGGCCAAGTTCCCCACGCCGTCCGCGTCCACCAGCGCCGCGGAGGTGGAGGTGTCCGGGGTGCTCGCCGAGGCCGTGGCCACCGCCGCGTGCGCGTCTGCCGCCGTGTTCTCCTCCGTCGAGGCCGTGTCCGCCGCCGCCACCTCCAAGAAGACCACCGCGGCGTCCTCGCTCAGGGCCCTCGTCATGCGGGCCAAGGCCGCCTCCGAGGAGGACAAGGAGGTGGCCGCCCTGGAGAGGCTGGAGGAGGTCGAGGCGTGCGCCGCCGACATCGAGACCGGCAGCGACAAGGTGTTCCGGAGCATCCTGCACACCAGGGTCGCGCTCCTCAACATCCAGACCCAGACCTACTGCTGATCCAACTCAACGCCCTAGCTAGTGTAGTAGCGTAGTCTAGTCTTTTTTTGGAGGATCATTCTGATCCTGTCCAAACCCTCAAGTGTACATACACCAATCGATCAACGGATTAATGCAAAGCAAAGCAAAGGCTTTTGTTCCATTTCCATATATAGCAGACTGCTGGTGTCTCTTTACTCTCGCAAATCGTATATTTCGCTCGCGCATGGAAGATGGAACACAAACACACGATGAACTATCATACAAGTGTAAATCGTAATCGTATCAGGTGATTTTTGGATGCGCATATCTTCCCTTTGGATACCTTGGGTTGGGATTTCAATCCATGTTGGTCGTCTTCAACAAGTTCGCGACACCCAAACGCGCCGCGCCGCCACGTGTGGGAGTACCACTGTCGTCTCTTCAGTCTTCACCCACATAAGAGTTCACTTACCGAAAGTGAAAATCAACTCCCAAGTGTGTGTGTTTGCGAACAACCTCGACGAGTCTATGATCTGTCCCGTGATTAGCGCATGAGGGCCATTAGGTCCCGCCGCTGCTCTCCTGCTGCCTCCTGCCCTCCCCAAAACTGCTCGCTATCAGATTAGTGGTAACCCAAGTGTTGCAACAGGGCGCGCTGCACTCACCAATTCTCCACACTCCAATCAAAAGGTGAACACTATCCAGTAACCTGTCTTTTTTCTTTTCTTGCGTGGAGTAATCTATCTCAATTACTGTATAATAATCTCTCTCTGTTCTCATCCCTTTCGTGTCAAATTTATACATCAGATTCTAGTTTTGAGATTTGTAGCTCGACAGTTAATTATGAAGAGAAATCACGAGACACTGTAAACATCAATTCAGGCTTTTCAATCCTTGGACGCTCCCGTCTAGCTTCTGCGTGGTAGACTTTTTAGGGCATACACAAATTTATTGACTATGTAGATAAATCGGTGCTTCTAGTTCGCTTTTGGTTTCCCTTAAGGCTTTGTTCGGTTACACCTCTTTCCACAGGGATTGGAGGGGATTTGGGAGGAATTTGACTTATAGGAGATCTAACCCCCCCCCCCCCCCCCCCCCCCCCCCCCCCCCTCCATTTCCTCCTCTTCAATTCCCTGTGAACCGAACGCAGCCTAATGGAAATCGTTCCCCCTTCTTTGTTAAAAATATGGCTGTAGAACTATAGTCTTCATAATTTTTTCATTGGGTCACAAGACAGATGTTGTTACATTAGATATTCATATTATATTAAGATTTATCATATTTCTACATTATTTCGCTTATCCGATCATTGCTTCTTGGTCCCCCGGTCATTGGATTTTTGGCCCCTCTATACTCAAATTCTGGACCCGCCCCTGAAAGGCACTAGCCGATGGCATGCTAACATGGGATGACCCTATTAGCATTGATCTCAAATTTTTCCTTTTAGAGAGGTATTACTAGATCGGTTGAGTTTGTTGATTATTTTCATTTTGTTTTCTTCTTTCTTTTATTATTTTACTTTGTATTTTTTCTATTATTTTTCCTATTTTTAAATAAACCAATTAAAAATTAGAGTAAAATGATTGTTCATGCGTGAACGAAAATAATGTTCACACATATGTAAAAACCATTATGTAAGTTCAGAAAAGAGAAAAATATGTTTTTGATCTCTCAAGTCCATAAGAAGTTGATATGTGGTGTAGTCGACATGTTGTTGCCCATGTTTATAAATGGGAGACATTAGGTCCAAAACTATAAATGTGAGAAAAAAACAGGGGACATGTCCTCTCAAACAGCAGCTGCATTTTCTCGAGCACCTTGTGTGTGTTCGCCCAATACACCCACAATGACTTTGCGACGGTCCTGCCCGTGCGACTGCACCGGTCACCTAACCTCCGCTGCGCGCCATTGCTGTTGTCGTGCATGGCCGGCTATTGGATGGCGGCAAGTCCACGGCCTACGTGCCGCTTGAGAAGCTCGGGTTGGCGTAGGCTATGGACACGGGCTCGTGGTGCTTTTCATGGATGCATGTACCTTTGTGTAGTCGCACGCCATCACTCCCCCGCCGTTTGCGCCATCGGAACCGCTCGTAGCACTCTGCATCTGGGAGGCAAATTTCTCTACTCATGGGCCGCCTTCCTAGCATGAAGGGGAGCACTTTGTCTAGGAGAATTTTATTCGCCAGCATTCCATTCAACAGGAAGCGGCCGAGAGCTAAGCCGGAGCTGCAGAGGAGAGGTTCTCCAACAATGCCCACATTGCAGTTGGAGGAATGGAGGTTGTTGCGTCCTCGTCCCAATGCTTAGGTGCTAGGTGCGTTGTCTCGTCTGTTGTTGCGGGCATGTCACCTCCTCCATCGCCTTTGCAGCCACTCATGTTGCCTCCATCATTGTGTGTGTGGCGCACAACCCAACATGCCCCACGTCTCATTTCCTGCTTCGCAGGAGCACGCTAGGCCACTGGCATCGCTGGGCACGAGGTTTCCTCGGCATTATCGATGAGAAGGTCATGGCAGGTGAGGTCCAAGTGGAGGAGGAAGCATAGCATGTCACTTTGGAGACCTCCACCTCGGTGGGCTCCATGGCCATAAACTCAACGCTGTGGAGGTCGACCAGAAGATTGGTGAGACTGAGCTCTCCCTCCCCACGCGACCCGCGCCGCACGCCACTTCGGCCGCGGCGGCCACCACCAACACCGTCCACCCCAAGTGGGCGCCCCCTCCCTCCCCATGGGTCGTCGCCGCTCTCGCTCCTTGCGGCCCCACGGATCCGGCCGCTCTTCAAGGCGCCTCTCCTGCGACAGCGCGGGATGGGGGATGCCGGCCTTGGTGCCAGATCCAGCTAGGGGCGCTCCCTACCATGCGGCTACGCCGGATCCCTCGTCTCCGTCGCGAATCCTGCTCAGGGGGGAGGGCTCCCGCAGACCGGCGCCAGAGGTTCAAATCCATTATGGTTCGGCCGTCCCCCTCCCCCCCCCCCGCTCCCCTTTCCTCTTCGGGCTCGGACGGTGGGTGGACCGAGGTTCGCTCCAAGAAGCAGGCTAAGATCCAGCGCCGCCTCTCTGGCCCGTCGGGCAATAGTGTGCGCCGGCGCCGCTCCGCTGCTGGCGCCCCGGCCTCCAACACTGGCCGCGAGGCCTTCTTAAAGCGCTTCCATGGGCTCTGTTTCCGCTGCCTCAGCTCGCTCCACCGCCGGAAAGACTGTAGAGATCCCCTCCGCTGCATCATTTGCAAGCGCACCGGCCACTTTGGAAGGAATGCCCTCAAAATCCTAGAAACGACGGCCTGGGCGGATATGCTAAGAATAGACTAGGCCCTCTCCAAGCTCCGGCGCCGGTCCGGGACCGGCTCCGCTTTCCCACCCCTCCACCACAGCCGCTCCCTGCCCGCTCCCCCCCGCCTCGGCCATGTCCGGCCAGGCACGCTTCGCCCACACCGACCCGTCCCGCCGCCGTCGCACCAGCCACGACGTGGTAGTCTCTTCCCCGGCCATGGACCACCAGGTGTTTGTCCTGCGTCAGCATGCGGTCACCCTGACCGCGTCGGAGGGGCCTGGCGCGGCAAGCCCTCTGCTGGTGCGGCGCGCTTTTGAGGAGCAACTGCGCGTCCCACCACACCTTCTGCGCGTCACGGCCCACCACCCCGAGCCCTTCTTCGTCTACTTCGAGCTTCCAGCGCTCCGCGACAACGCCGTGGCGAGGGGCTTCGTTATAGTCGACGGAGTCCGCTTCGTCATCAACCCCTGGAACGAAGACGATCACGCAGCGCTGCTCAACCTCTCCCTCCACGTGCGCATCGTCGTCCAGAACCTGCCGATGCAATTCTGGTCGCTAGAGGGGGCTGAGGAGGTGCTGGGGAAGATGTGTCGCATCGACCGCCTCGACAGCAGGACGCACGAGCGCGACCACACCAAGCTTTTCGCCTGCTGGGTCTGGGTGTGGGACGTGGCGCACATCCCGACAACCCACACCCTGTGGGTGCTGAAGCACGGCGCTGGCCGCATCGAGGAGCTGCTGGGCTACGCCCCCCCCCCCCCCCCCCCCGAACGCAAGGTGGCGCCCCCGCCCGGTGTGCGCCGCTACGACCTCCTCATCCACGTCGACAGGGTGGAGGACTGGGCGCCGCGCCACTCCCCTCCATCTTCGCACTCCGGTCAGAGCGGCATCTCCTCCTCGGACTCCGACAGTGGCGAGCCACTCCCCTACACTGACACCGGGGTGTGGTCGACGGGGGTGGAAGACGGGCAGGTGCGTGGGTGCAGGAGCATGCCTCGCGTGCTGTCCTCGGGCTGCCGCGACTTCTCTCCGGCGATCACCAGCGCGACCACGACCACGACATCCACGGGGACGGTGGCAGAGGGCGCCACTCCTGGCGCGACAGCCTTCTCGGCAGGGGCCGATCGAGCAAGGGCAAGGAGAAGGAGCACGCCGAGGGCTCATCCAGGCAGCACAGCAGGACCCCGGTGCCCCGCCATCACGGTGGAGCCTCAAGGGGCCGTAGCAACTCCAGGCGTGAGAACAAGCCGGCGGCCTTCTCCGCCACCCCTCCCACTCCGCTTCGTCTGGCCACCCCTCCTCCACCGCCCACCTCCGATCCTGTCGCCGACTTTCTTGCGGGCCAGTTCATTCCCTCTCCGGCCCGTGTGGACTGCATGCAGCTCGAGCTCGACGCCTCCATCAAGGCCACCCTGGAGAAACCCCTGGAGTTTGATTCCCTGCAAGCTTGCCGCTCCGCTCCTTCCGCTGCCCTCGACGTGCAGGTTAGCGCAGTCTCCAGCCGGGTTCAGGCCATGGGGATCGGGGAGGACGAAAACAGGGACCCGCAGCTCCTCTTCTCCACCCTGGAGCCTGCGGTCCTTGGCCCTCTCCCGCCCCGTGGCAACCCTCGCTCCTCCGCTCCCCCGAAGATGCGCGCCACTCCAACCCCGAGAAGGCAGAGTGCCAGGCAAACGACCATGCACTCAACCGTGTCGGTGGCGCAGCGGGCTACGCTCAGGCTGATCCAGGAGCTGGGAGCCCTGGGCCCGAAGGACAGGATGACGCCGGGCGTTGTGACCGCTCTCATCAAGCGTTTTGATGAGCCCCTATCTGACAGCGACATTCAGGCCATCGCCAAGCTCACAGACCTGGACGAGGCCGCTCTCCGCATCGCTGCTGCCATGCTTGGCGCTGCTGCTGTGACCGAGGAGGTCGATGTTTGATCATGTTAGCTGTCTCAGTAGTTAGGCTCCACAGGCGGCCAGCCTTAAGCTAGTTAGATTTAGGATCAATGATGTTGTGCATTATTAGTGCTCAGGTAGTGGTTAGGATAGTTAGACGCCGACATGATTTGGGGTCTATTGGTGGATGTCGTCGCCCCCTGCTAGTTGGATGGTGTACCTCATGTTTCTTAGTAATGATATTCAGTTTGCGGAGCATCTTAGTTTCCTGGATGAATAATCACAACCCTACGATTATGTCTTGGAACGTTAGAGGCTTCAATGCGCCGACCAGACGCACGGCTGTGAACGAGGTAGTGTTGGCAAATAAACTAGGCATCCATTGTCTGCAAGAAACCAAGATCGAGCAATGGTCTCCTGAGCTAGCTAGGGAGATTGGTGGTTCATCCCTAGATGGATGCGCAGTTTTGCCTGCAGCAGGCTCAAGAGGGGGATTGGCCATTTTCTAAGACAAGTCGGTGCTAAAAGTTGAAACTCAGGCTGTTGGCCAATTCTCCCTGACGGCCAAAGTGACACTGCATTCTTCGTCAGAAGCATACTGGCTCACAAATGTCTACGGTCCGGTGGAGGATAGTGAAAAAGAGATTTTTTTTTTCATGAGATGACTACCGCTGCTCCCCCGGCAAATCAACCATGGCTTATCTGCGGAGATTTCAACAACATTTACGAAGCAAGGGACAAGAATAACTGCAAGATTAACAGGCGCATGATGGGAAAGTTCAGAAATGCGATTGATTGCGTGGGTCTGAAGGAAATCAAATGCAAAAACAGAAAGTACACATGGTCAAACGAGCGTGTTCAGCCAACAATGTGCAACGTTGACAAATTTTTTTGCAACATACCGTGGGAGATGGACCACCAGGAGTATCTGCTTATGGCAGCGTCAACCTCCGTCTCTGATCACTCCCCCTGGTGCTAGCTTGCGCGGCTGCCCCGCCTAGAATAGCTAAGTTCAGATTCGAGCATTTTTGGCCTAAGTTTCCAAGATTCTAGGAAACAGTCCAGAGAGCATGGCAACGTCCTGTTAACCACACTTGCCCCTTCGTCCGCATCAAAATCAAGATGAAGAGAGTGGCAGCGGGCCTCAAGGTGTGGAGTAGATCTCTTTTCAATAATGCAAGGCTGAAACTGCACATTGCTTCAGAAGTAGTTCTCAGGTTGGATGTGGCACAAGAAAGCAGACAACTTTCCGAGTAGGAGATCAAGCTTCACAAGATGCTCAAGCAGAGGATTCTGGGCTTTGCGGCCATTGAAAGAACACGAAAGCGCCAGGCCTCTCGTATCACTTGGCTGCACGCTGGAGATACGAGCACATGCAAGGATGGTTTCCAGAAGACGGAAGAACTATGTGCATTCACTATCCCAGGGAAATCGCATCGCCTCGTCCCACGAGGCCAAAGCTCACCTCGTCCACAAACACTTTTCCGGGCTTCTTGGCACAAGGAAAAATCGATCCAACACCATCAACTGGGCGATGCTCAACCTGCCGCAAGTTCAGGGGGACACCCTAGATTTGTCGTTCACTGAGGAGGAGGTGTGGAAGGCCAGCAAAGGCTCGCCGGCGGAGAAGGCGCCAGGCCCCGACGGGTTTTCGGGAGGGTTTTTCAGATCATGCTGGTCGACCATCAAAGAGGACGTGATGGGGGTTTTTTGAGAAGTTTTACCACCTGGATAGAACAAACGCCGAGTCAATAAACACAGCTGTGATCGTGCTCCTGCCTAAGAAGGATGGGGCATCGGAGATCGGCCATTTCCGGCTGATAAGTTTGATTCACTCCAGACGAAAATTGCTGGCAAAAGTGCTTGCTCTACGTCTAGCCGGGGTTCTGCACGACATTGTGTTGCCTGCCCAAAGTGCATTTCAGAGAAAGAAGAGCATTCAGGACTCCTTCTTATATGTTCAGAACTGTGTTCGCT
The DNA here is from genome assembly GCF_003073215.2 of Triticum urartu. Taxonomy (NCBI): domain Eukaryota; kingdom Viridiplantae; phylum Streptophyta; class Magnoliopsida; order Poales; family Poaceae; genus Triticum; species Triticum urartu. The sequence goes on from NC_053028.1 coordinate 704,160,905, forward strand.
CCCTACACCGTACTAAGAAACCAGCGCTCCTGATTAAGATCAACATAGCTAGGGCCTTCGACTCTGTAGCATGGGATTACTTGCTAGAGCTTCTTCAGAGGCTAGGTTTTAGCGCTAGATGGCGAGACTGGATCTCCATTCTTCTGTCCTCATCAACGTCATCGTGCCTCCTAAACGGCGTGTCGGGAAAGATCTTCGAGCACGCGTGCGGCCTTCGCCAGGGGGACCCGCTCTCGCCGTTGCTGTTCATTTTAGCAATAGACCTGCTCCATCGCCTTCTTCTAGCTGCAACTGAGCAAGGCATCCTCACTACCCTCCCAGACAAGAAAATCACGGCAAGAGTTAGCCTCTACGCAGATGACGCGATCCTCTTCGCAAACCCAACTAGACAGGAGTTCGACAACCTGATGTGTCTTTTGGCACTCTTCGGCGACGCCACGGGCCTAAGGATAAACCCGGACAAAATTTCTGTCGCCCCAATTCGATGCGAGGACCTTAATCTGCAACACGTGCTTCAAAACTTCACTGGGAAGATTGTAGGGTTCCCATTGACGTATCTAGGTCTCTCGATTACCATTTCCAGACTGCGCATCGTGCACTTGCAGTTCATTCTAGATAGGATCCGTGCACGCCTCGCGGGATGGAAAGGACGTCTGCTGTCAATCGCTGACCGGAGGGTTTTAGTCAGAAGCGTCCTGAAGGCATTGCCAACGCACGCACTGTCCGTCCTCAGGGCGCCAGTTAAATTTTTGAAGGACATTGACAAGGCGCAACGGCGTTTCCTCTGGGCGGGGGATGAGGAGCTGACCGGTGGGAAATGCAAAGTAAGCTGGCCCCAAGTGTGCTCGCCGGTGCAGCATGGAGGTTTGGGCATTCTAAACATGATTAAATTTAGCCGTGCTCTTCGGCTAAGGTGGTTATGGCTATCCTGGCAGCAGCCCTGCCGGCCATGGGTTGGCACCCCGGTGCCATGCGACGAGAAGGATCACAAGCTGTTCAACCAGGCAAATAGAGTCACAATCAGCGATGGAGCCACGTCATCATTCTGGCAAAATCATTGGTTGGATGTTGGACCTCTCAGGCAAGTCTTCCTAGCCCTGTATGCTCATTCCCGTCGAAAGAACAAATCGGTGGCCGCTGCCCTGGCAAATCACACCTGGGTAAAGGATCTCAGGCATGGAGACCGTGCAACAATCGTCACAGATTTCCTCTCCCTCTGGCGGCTGCTGGCGGCCCAAAATGTGACCCTAACAGCAGGCTCCGAAGACTCGATCACATGGGCAAAGAGCGGTTCAGGTCAATACACGGCGAGTTCGGCCTACAACATGCAGTTTCAAGCACCCGCAAGAAATGATCTCGGTTCTGCCATCTGGAAGCCCTGGGCACCCGGGAAGATGAAGATCTTCTCCTGGCTACTGCACCTGGATCGATTGTGGTGCAATGATAGACTTCAGCGCCGAGGTTGGGCAAATAGTTATTTCTGCCCCCTGTGCATCAGGCACCTGGAAACATCTGTGCACCTCTTCTGGGAGTGCACCTTGGCCTTGGACATTTGGAGGAGGATGGCGACCCGGAATGGCTGCGGCCCTCTGAACCCTGATTTATGGAAAAACACGGGAAACTGCAAAGAGTGCAACTATGCCTGCAAAAGTTTGCAAATGAGAAGACTCCAAAGGCCGCGGCCTCCATCATCATGCTCACCTGCTGGGAAATATGGAGGGAGAGAAATGACTGTATTTTCAAGGGGAAAGCTGCATCACCTGAAGATATTCTCAGACAGGTCACGCGATCACTAGAACTCTGGAGCATTGCTGGGCCAAAAAGTTTAGAGTGCCTTCTCGGGCCCCCTACTGGGAGAATTTAGTCTCTTTCTTTCCTTCGGCCTTAGGGCAGGGTGTTGACAAAAAACTCTGTATTTCGTTTTAACTTCTCTCCTCTGCTAAATCAATGAAATGCCAGCAGGTGCTGGATCTTTCAAAAAAATAAACTCAACGGTGTCAACAACCCAACGCGCGACAGCGGCAATGGTACCAAGTGGAAAGTGATGTGACAGGTGCGGCGACACGGGCGAGAACCTCGTGAAGTACTCTGTCGTCGTTGGTGTGCTGGGCGGACGCATACCATGTGCTCGAGAAAATTGGCACGTTTCTAGGTTTTATTGGCATTTTTGGGTTTTGACCAAATGGCTCTGGTTCTTAAACACAGGGGAATCAATGTCAACCACAAAAAGATGAGGGACAAATACACATGCTTTTCTCTTAAGAAAATGTTCATTATGTATTGAAAAATTGTCATCGTTATTTGAAAAAACTTCATCATTTATTTTTAAATGTTCAACATATATTTAGAAAAATTATCATGTACATCAAATTATATATAAAAAGTTCCGTATCTATTGAAACGAAATTGGTCATATATTCAGAAAAGCTGACCGTACATAATAAAAATTAAATTTGTATAAAAAGGTGTTCATAGTGATTTTTAAAAAGTTTACTACATACAGAAAAAACAGTATGCGTGTATTAAAAACTAGTTTAGCCTACATTAAAAGCTAAGTTTGTATTAAAAAAAATCATAGTGTACAAAATAAAAGTTCATACATTAAAATATTGTACTGCAGTTTCAGAATTGATATAGGTTCAGAATTGAGTGGCAGAGATCAGTGTACTATAGTTTTTTCATATATGTTCATAATTCAGTGGTTGAATTTACTAAAATGCAGTGATGTTGTAAACATTTTTCAGTAAAGCAATGTTGATGATATCGCTTATCGTTGTCGTCTCGGTCAACTGGGGATTAGAGATTAATCGGAAATCGGCTGATTAATCAATTTTATCGGCCGACTATTTATCGGTCATTTTTTGCAAATCTTAGGTTTCCAACATGAAAATATCTTATATTCAACACCAAAAATATTACACATAAGTGTTACCTTGATTCCTAGCATATGTGTCCTCGTACAATGAAAATTAAAAATAGGAAAATAGTACATACTGCATAACCAGGTCCACAAAACACAAATAAATATAGTTTCTGCAAAAATAGTGCTAGGAATAGGCCCAATTTATCGGTAGATTCCCTATAAATCGCTTGTCAGAGCGATAAATTGGCCCAAACGATAAACAATGAAGATAAGGCATAATCTTATCGGCCACCCCCCAAGTAGCGATAAATCGGATGATAAATCGCTGAATCGGTAGATTTCTTGAACAACAATTGTGTACTTCTACTTGCAGGAGAATATTCCAATTTCTTTACAGCGGTCTTCGAACAAAATGGCATATTTCTTGGGCTGGATGATAGAAGGACATTTTGGGAAGCACTCAAGAGGAGTATGACAATTGTGATGCCAACACGTGGTCTAGGGATGTGATTAATTTCATATTGCAACATTTGGGATATGACATTACTAGTCCTGAGCTACAAAATGTACTAGTTATTGCCTGGGAAGGACATCCTAGATGGCGTGGTTTGTTTATACAATAGGTAAATTGCAGTACTGTGCTTTCTATTGATTTGCATTGTATTGTGTTGTCATTTAATCATTTATTTGCAATGCATTGCAGCTACATATTGGAAGAAAGGGAGTTCCCTGTGATTTCAATGATGGAATGTATAAAGGGTAAGATTACTGCTAGACATGAGAGCAAGCAGAGAGAGGCAGTAAACAAATGGACTTGTAGGATATGCCCAAAGAGAAAGAAGAAATTATAGAAGGAGATAGAGTTGTGTGCAAGTTGTTTTCCTAGTCACTCTCGTTTGGGAGTATATTCTGTGATATCAAGAAACTTTACATACCTTGTGGATATTCCAGCAAGGACCTGTGATATCAACCACACATCATCGCCCCAAGCATAGCAGCCCACAAGACAGTTCATGGTAAGCGATACCTGAGGAGAAGGCACAATTTCTTATCAAGGATAGGATCACTATGCTCTGCCGAGTAGCGATCCCACCACCCAAGCCGAAAGCATTGGACCAAAGAGATCCTCCTAGAAAAGCTCGGCACGTTCTGCGGATGCTGCATCTTCTCTTTACCGTTTCTGCGGATGCTATGCTCTGCCATGGACGACACGTCAATAAATGCAAGACCCACATTTCATATTCATTAACAAAATGACCTAAGCCACAAATCAACGTTTTTTTAGAATAGACTGAGAATTACTGATTTTGTCCCAAATTTGTAAACCGGTGTTTTCTGCTAAAGAAGCATCAATGTGGTGGTTTTCTGCAAATCATACCAACTATTTGATCTGCTCATTGTAAAAAAAAGTGTGATTGTGTGCTCACTTTAGAAACAGGAAAGGATAATAATCAATGAAAAAAATAGCATGCTATGATAAAATAGCGTGACCCCTGAAATACATTATTAGCGTGCTATTTCACGCTATAGCATGCTATTAGCGAGACACTGTACATGGATTTATTTAGCAAGCCTTTGCCCAGAACGCTATAGAACGCTATAGCGTTCTATTAGGGACACTATATCGTGATATTTTTTCACTGATAATAATACTGGGTTAGCTGGGTTAGCTCTCGCCACTATTATGCAATAGGTTATCAAATGCCCTGGAAGTATACAAGTATATTGCGGTGGAAGCATACAAGTCTTGCATCCAAGAAAATATGATTATAAAATGCAATCAAGCATGCATATGGAAATATAGAATTGCAAGCCATGGATCCATGGCCCATGGTTGCACTAAGATGATCTACGAGGGCAGCACGCCAAAGATAATGTCCTTTATAAGATGAGGGCAGCTCCCCTGCAGATGATCAAAACCTTCGGTGTCCACTACTGCCCTCAGATTCACCGGACAGCGGAGGAAACCGTAACACGCTTTCTTCAGCTCTCCACAGCCTTGCTCATCAGCCAGGGCCAGGACGGTCGTCGCAGTGCTCACACTGATGTGCTAGCATAGTTTCTTCTCACACATGAGCTTCAATCTTTGGAGGTCATACCTGTCCGCTGCGACGAGCAGGTGCTGTAGCAGGACCCAACTATTCTCACCGGCCTCCAGCACTAGCAGCGAGTCACCGTAGATGAAATCAAGCATCGTCTTGAACACATTTGGGTCCATGTCATTTACCTGTACCATTGTTGATGTGCCTTCCTTCATGGGGCCGAAGAGTAAAGCCCTGAAGACTGTAGACCGGGCCGCAAGGATGCAGCGGTGGGCGGCAAAAGTCTCACCGCCGACCTCAAACACCACGTCGGTGCCCTCCCCGGTCAGGAGAAGGTCCATGAAGTTACGTTGCATGTCAGACGATGGCACCTCGATCTCCTTGAACTCAGAAGTTGTGGTGGTGGTGACATTGTTGATGACCACGATGTCGCACTGGATGGTGAAGCTATCGTTCTTGAAGTGTTTGGATTTCCCCAAGTTCTCTTGTGTCATGAATCTACCGCAGCTGTTCACGCTGTAAGCTTGAAATTCAAATATTTTGAGGCGATGGATACGTGCCGACTCTTGCTTGTCACTCTCATCGATGAAACTGAACTTGTACTGCGCTTTGACGGGTGTTGCAGTTGGTTCCTTGTGCAGGTAAAGATTAAGTGATATGAAGCCATCATCGTCCGGGTAGTAATGGATGCGCCAGGTGTGGCCTCCCACTGTGAATGAGCGAGACACCGCGGATCTGCTGGTGCACGAGTATCCTTCAACGATGAGCAAGTGGTACCCGCTGGCGGCACTGGCGTTGATCACGGCATTGGGAAGGTGTCCTCCAGGAGCTTACCGCGGGAGATGACAGATACACCCGCGAACGGCATGATGGATTTATGAATCTGCTGTCAAAGTAGTTGTACGCGGTACGTTGATTAGGGCAGAAGCTACGGTGTCAGGTGTCCGATTTAGCTAGCCGGCGTCAAGTTGAGTCGAGCAGAGGAGGAGACCGGAGGTGCTCGCGGGACTTGACGGTGCAGCGGAGGGCGTGCTCGGGGAAGCGGCGCCAGGCAGGGTTGGAGTGGCGCGGAAAGTGGGGACGGGGTCTGGCAACCACGCCGAGAAGACCGTAAGGCGGCCTGCGGCGGGGTCAGGAAGGCCAGCTGCGGGGTGGCGGCTAGGGTTCCGCGGTATAAGGAACTAACGACCCGTCTGATCAAGGGAGATGAACGCTGCCAGCCCTGTGTTTATTCTCTTATAAATCGTTATTTTAGGAAGGGGCTCTACGTTGGTCGCCCGATGGATAGCGAGCACCAAACTGGTCGCTCATATACGAGATGTAAACGAGCACCAAGTCGCGTCGTGTTAGTCACAGACTCTGTTTGTCCCACATTGTGGAATTTTATCAAAAAACAAATACACCTTATATAAAAAAATATAGGGAGTATATTTTTTTAACACCAGTACAAACACACTCCCGCAAACAAACAAAAAACATCAGTACAGACACAAGCGCCCATATATACGCACATACACTCACCCTACTCTATGAACGCACACACGCAAACCCTACTCTATGAGCACCTCCGAGCGACTGAGCAATCATATCTATTGAGCACGGTTTTCATTGTCCCGATCCTTCACTAAGCTAGGAAGTAAATACAAGGGATCCTAGCCGCCATATATACATGCAATGACAACCATGCTCAACACCCCCCCCCCCCCCCCCCCCCCCCCCCCCCCCCCCCCCCCCCCCCCCCCGCAGTTGAAGCGTCGACGGAGACACACAGACTGGACCGAAAACCCTCGAAAGTCGAGGTAGGCAGTCCCTTCGTCATGACATCGGTGAACTGCTAATCGGTGGATACATGCAAGACTCGAACACGACCAAGTGCAACGTGCTCCCAGACAAAGTGAATGTCAAGCATGCGCTACTCCTCCGGCGAGTATGTGTGCGCCGCCTCGACTTTGACGCCGTCACCCATCCCCACCTCCGCTCGCCCTGCCCTTCAGGATCCGAACTGGCTTGCTGCGATGCGTGAGGAGTTCGACGCCCTGCAGCGCAACCGTACGTGGCAGCTTGTCCCGTGGCCTCCCCGTGCCATTGTTATCACTGGCAAGTGGGTTTTCCGCCACGAGACTCGCCCCGACAGTTCCCTCGAGCGCTACAAGGCGCGTTGGGTGGTGCGCGGTTTCCGTCAGTGCGCCGGTCTGGACTTCACTGACACCTTCACCCCGGTTGTCAAACCGGGCACGATTCGGTTGTCCTCCAACTTGCTGTTTCTCGCGCCTGGCCAGTTCACCAGTTCGACGTGTCCAATGCTTTCTTGCATGGCCATCTCGACGAGCAGGTGTTTTGTCAGCAGCCCACTGGTTTCGTCGACACCGACTATCGGACCACGTGTGCTTGCTGTCACTGGCGGAGCTTGAGCCCAAATCATGGGGGGGCATGGGCTGAAGGGGGGGCAAACATAACAAATTTCAGCTTATTTTTGATGGCAAATAGGCCTAATACAAAGAAACATATGCATGGTTTCTTGTGAGCTTGGGGGGCCATGGCCCAGGTTGGCCCCCATGAAGCTCCGCCACTGCTTGCTGTCTCGTTCTCTTTACGGGTTGAAGCAGGCCCCCCGGGCCTGGTACCAGCGAATCGCGGCCTTTCTTCAGGAGCAGGGGTTCCGTTCCACACGATCTGATGCCTCCTTGTTTGTTTATCATCAGGGCGCCGCCACCGCGTACCTTCTCCTTTACATCGACGACATCATCCTGACTGCGTCCTCGCCAGCGGTACTTCAGCAGATCACAGCTTGCCTCGGCACCGAGTTCGCCCTCAAGGACTTGGATGCTCTCCACTACTTCCTCGGCATCGAGGTCGTCCGCCGTGCCACTGGCTTCTTTCTGCATCAGCAGAAGTATGCCTCCGAGCTCCTAAAGCGAGCCGGCATGCTTAACTGCAAGCCTGCTTCCACGCCTGTCGACACGAAGGCTAAGGTGTCCGCCGCCGAGGGATCTCCGGCATCCGACGCTCCCTTCTATCACTCCATCGTCGGTGCTCTCCAGTACCTCATCCTGACGCGTCCGGATATTCAGTATGCTGTCCAGCAGGTGTGCCTCCACATGCATGCTCCTCGTGACACCCATTGGGCTCTGGTGAAATGTATTCTTCGGTATATACGGGGCACCACGGCTATGGGTCTCACCTGACGGCATCACCCGACACCAGCCTCGTCGCCTACTCCGACGCCGACTGGGCTGGGTGTCCCGACACTCAGCGCTCCACCTCCGGCTACTGCGTCTACCTCGAGCCCTCTCTGATCTCGTGGTCGTCTAAACGACAACCCACGGTTTCACGATCGAGCGCCGAGGCCGAGTACAGGGCAGTGGCCAACACCGTCGCGGAGTGCTCTTGGCTACGACAGCTGCTTCAGGAGTTGCCATGTGAGGTTCCCAAGGCCACGATTGTCTATTGTGACAACGTGTCTGCGGTCTACCTCTCCGCCAACCCTGTTCATCATCGCTGGACGAAGCATATTGAGCTCGACATTCATTTTGTCCGGGAGCACGTTGCACTTGGTCGTGTTCGAGTCTTGCATGTACCAACCGACCAGCAGTTCGCCGATGTCATGATGAAGGGACTGCCTACCTCAACTTTCGAGGATTTTCGGTCCAGTCTTTGCATCTCCGGCGACGCTTCGACTGCGGAGGGGTGTTGAGCACGGTTGTCATTGCATGCAGTGGCGGTGCCAGGACCAAAACCTTGTGATGTCAAGCTTTACTGATGATTTTTTTATATATCATAAACAGGAACAAAAAACATCATACTTTATTACAAACAAACATATCTATGCTAGTAGTTTTTTGCTATTATGTATACTTTGATGTGCTGTGAGCATCAATAGGAGACTGTTCTCTATTTTAGGTGATTGTTGTGTGGAATTTGCAACATTTGACATGGACTGCCAGTTCATTACAAATTTATCCATTTATCAAACCAAAGACCTGACAAAATAAATCTATTGCTAAGAAAAACGAAATATGTCATTCTTATTCTTAATAAAACAATCTCTTGATTCCTGAAACCTATTATTATTATTATTATTATTATTATTTCTTTGAACTTTCTTGAAACCTAATATTGCTAGTGAGAGAAAAGAAAAATGCAAGACAAAGAAGAGTACTGCAGCGTTGGCAGATAAATAAAACTTACAAATAGAAGTGGAGGGCCTCGTCCTGATGTTGGATCGGATACAGAGTGGTGACTAGTACAGCAGTATTGATCAATTGATTCTGGCGCACTATGCGTCTGCAGCTCACGGGCTCGCGGCTGCCGGATGGCCGGAGGTGGCCGTGCCTGACGCCTCACATGTCACGTCCAGAGTCCAGGCCAAAGATCGGAGGCGCCGGGCGAAGGATGGGAAGACGCTGCGCCGCGGCGGCTGCCCATGGTCATGCGTTAGTATGGGAGGTTGAAGGAGATCACGTAATTTGGGGATCAACGCTGTTAAAGGATTTTGGACTTCTATTATGGCCCAGTAGTGGCCCAACCAATTGTTACGTAAGCAGAGAATAACAGGATAGACGGGCCTGCCGTATGCAGACCTGTGGTCAACTAGGTACGAAAATCCTGTGTAGTCAAGCGACTACGCAGCATGTATATCTGGCGGCTAGGATCTCTTGTATTTACTTCCTAGCTTAGCGATATCTCCCGATCCTTTCCCTGTATAGCGGATACGGTTGAGATCTCGTAGCCCTTGTACCTATATATGTGCCTAGTGCATGATCAATGAGAAATTATCGATGCACACAATCAATTCTACAATATCATCTTGAGATTTTACTAAGTTACCATAGGCGTCTTCTAGTCGACGGGAACGTCTTCTCTCATTGAACACTTATCGCTGGAATTCCCGAAATAAATTCAGTATAAATACGAGCACCAAGACTTAAACCTTGGTGGACTGGGAATACCACTGTCTATCTAACCATCCAATCATAGATTAGTTCGCAATTTATGTTATATTCAGAACATGATTTTTCTAGCGGCCCGCGCCGGTTTCTATCAGGCAAGCCAGCGTCGTTTGATTCTAACAGGTGATTCGTGCTATATTCCTGTGTATGATCATCATTCCACTTTTGTATAATGTGTGTGGTACAGATGAAGAGAGTATACGTACACAATCCATACAACCTACTGGGTCCACATATTCTCACCACTACTAGGAAAAAGCTCAGAGTATCTCTACTCCTAATGTCTCTGTTGGTAGTGTCCGTTCCGGATTTATTTTCGTCCCACCATTTTCGTTCGAGTTTTTTTCGTCGACTTTCTTTTGTCGGTTTTTTTCATCCCTCGCACCACCACACCCCCACGCACGCATTAAAAATACCGGTCCGAACGAACCAGCGCTCCACCGCTCCTCCCGATCACGTACCTGCTCCCTCCCTCAATCCCCACCTCCACCGTCGCACCTGATAACCCACAAGTATAGGGGATCGCAACAGTTTTCGAGGGTAGAGTATTCAACCCAAATTTATTGATTCGACACAAGGGGAGCCAAAGAATATCACTAGTAGAAAACAGGGCTTTGGTTCGGCCAGAAAAGAGCATTAGTACCGGTTGCATTACGAACCGGGACTAATGTGAGCATTAGTCCCGATTCGAGCGGCTAGGGCACCGTACAGGCATTACTCCCGATTTAAATGGGACCTTTAGTCCCGGTTGGTGCCACGAACCGGGCTAAAGGGTGCGATGCCCATTAGTACCGGTTCGTGGCACGAACCGGTACTAAAAGGTTGACCTTTAGTACCGGTTCGTGCCACGAACCGGTACTAATGGTGCAATTTTCAAATCCTACCACACCCCCCCCCCCCCCCCGGTGTATCGCCTTTTCAGTTTTGTAAAAAGCAAAAGAAAATGATAAAAACTTTAAAAGTTAAAATCCTTCGAGATGTAGTTATGTTTTGCAAAAAGTGTAGGGAAAATGTAAAACGGCTATAACTTTTGCATACAATGTCAAAAAAACATATAATATATCAAAGAACGGCTATAGGTTACTGGCATTGTCTTTCCTTTATATAGGGGCAAAGGTCACCGGCACTGTCTTTCCTTCTCATCTTTTCTTGTGTCATACGACATTGAGTCCTCCAAATTGATAGATGCACAACTGCCTTTACGGAAAGTAGGGTGACACGTCTAGTGAAGTGGTCACCCAAGAGTGGGGCCTAGTATCGCGCATGGGGGAATGCAACCTAAGTTGGGTGAATACGACCTAAAATATGGTGTGGCACAATTATAGAGTGAAATCACTCCCCCCGACAATCATGACGAACTACTTAGGCAGGGTCACCCAAATAATTGCACCCTTCGTAATAGAGGGCACCTCTAGTTTAGATGATCAAAGCCGTCTGTCAGACCACCACCCTCAGGTTGCCCAGACATAAGAGAACGTTGCGCAACTTTTTCAGCTAGCCGCAAACATACGTTCATCAAGTGCCAAGATGGTGGTCGCCATGCTCACATCGATATGCTCGTTCGACTTCTTCTCGCATGTTAATCTCAATCTGCGAAGGTCGTACCTGTCCGCCATAATGAGTAGCTGTTGTAGAAATACACACTCTTCCTCATCCGCTGGCTCTACTGGTAGCAAGCCATGGTAGATGAACCCAAGCATCACCTTGAACCCATCATCTACATCTACCACCGTTTGACCGTCATCATGCCTTCCTTAATGGGGCCGAAGAGCGCAATGCCCTATACACGATAGAGCGGGATAGCAAGATGCAACGGTGGTGGCAAACATATCGCCACCAACTCGTAACACCATGTTGATGTCCTCCCCGGACAGCAGAAGGTTTTTGTGCATGTTAGAAGGTGGCACCGTGCTAGTAAGATGATGCTGGATCGATTAATTCATGAGTAATAAAATAATATAATTGCCATTATACCTGTTATATGTGTTATTTGTAGTAGTGATAGGATACTTTACTTATACTAGATGTTTAGTTAAGTGTTTTCCCCCATATTTTAGAGCCTTGTTCTGCAGCAAGATCACAAGTATACTTTACTTATAATCATAGCTTCGTACGAAAATCGAATGCCAAGTTGTCGAAACCGTGCTAATAAGAAGATGTGGAGCCGACTTGGCGTTCGATTTTCATATGAAACTTCGAGAGCTTCTGCTTCTGCATTTCTCAGCTGGATGCCAAATTCCTTTTTTTGCGAAATCGGAACCCAAATTCCTATAGATATAGGCCGCATCTGTGTGATTTCAACATGTGATCTTGCTGCATGCCCTTGTGGTCGATCTATTGAGCACCGCTTACGATACTTTCTACCGGATTTCTGTACGACACATGTTAACAGCCATCTATCGCTTTCGTTCCATGGGTTGCAGCCATCGATCACAGCTTCGTACGAAAATCGAACGCCAAGTTGTCAAAAGCGTAGTGACTTCGCAATCTCTTCGCATGACGCTTGAAGTGGAAGTGGATGCCATAAAAGTGGAGCAGTACACAACTGGACACGTGAAGTAGCAGCTCCCGAAGAGACTTTCGATCTCACAACTAGTTAAACTGGATCATCGTCCTTGGGAGTCAAAGTGGAAATCGTAACAAGACCAGGTACAATAATGAGTATTTAGTTCGCTTACATGTTACTTTTGCCTATGTGGAGGGGAGAGACATGAAAAAATGATGGGAATCCTAATACTAGTACCATTGCGTAATGGTTTTGTGTACCAACCGGACACAATACCAAGTCATGATTAATCCCAAAGTTGATGACCCCGTCCGCTTAACTGATTTCAGACCAATAAGTCTATGTAATGTCATCTATAAAATTGTGGCTAAGTGCTTGGTGAATAGACTTCGGCCCTTGCTTGATGATATCATCTCACCTTATCAGAGTGCGCTTGTGCCGGGGCGTCTGATAACAGATAATGCACTGCTTGCTTTTGAGTGTCTGCAGTTTCTTCAACATGAGAAAAATCTGGACAATACTTTCTGTGCATACAAGCTGGATCTTTCAAAGGCGTATGAGAGGGTGGACTGGGGGTTCTTGAAGCAGGCGATGGAAAAGTTGGGCTTCTCTCATCAGTGGGTACAATGGATAATGACATGTGTAACCTCGGTGAGCTATTCAGTAAAATTTAATGGAGCCATCTTGGATTCGTTTGCACCGACGCGAGGGCTTTGGCAAGGTGACCCCCTTTCCCCGTTTTTATTCCTATTCATTGCTGATGGATTGTCTGCACTGCTGAGACAGGGAGTGGAGTGCTACGTCTTGAGCTTGCATTGGTTTTCCCCGAAAAGGAAGGGATGATGCAGCAGAGTAGCGTAAGTATTTCCCTCAGTTTTTGAGAACCAAGGTATCAATCCAGTAGGAGCACACGCTCAAGTTCCTCGTACCTGCACAAAGCGATAGCTACCCGCAACCAACGCGATTAGGGGTTGTCAAGCCCTTCACGGTCACTTACGAGAGTGAGATCTGATAGATAGAATATTTTTGGTATTTTTGATATAAAGATGCAAAGTAAAAAGTAAAAGCAAAGTAAATGGCAAAACAATATAAATGTGATGGACTGATATGATGAGAATAGACCCGGGGGCCATAGGTTTCACTAGTGGCTTCTCTCGAGAGCATAAGTTTTCTACGGTGGGTGAACAAATTACTGTTGAGCAGTTGACAGAATTGAGCATAGTTATGAGAATATCTAGGCATGATCATGTATATAGGCATCATGTCCGTGACAGGTAGATCGAAACGATTCTGCATCTACTACTATTACTCCACTGATCGACCGCTATCCAGCATGCATCTAGAGTATTAAGTTAAAAACAGAGTAACGCTTTAAGCAACATGACATGATGTAGAGAGATAAATTCATGCAATATGAAATAAACCCCATCTTGTTATCCTCGATGGCAACGATACAATACGTGTCTTGCTGCCCCTTCTGTCACTGGGAAAGAACACCGCAAGATCGAACCCAAAGCTAAGCACTTCTCCCATGGCAAGAACTACCAATCTAGTTGGCCAAACCAAACGGATAATTCGAAGAGACTTGCAAAGATAACCAATCATATATAAAAGAATTCAGAGAAGATTCAAATATTGTTCATAGATAGACTTGATCATAAACCCACAATTCATCGGTCTCAACAAACACACCGCAAAAGAAGAAGATTACATCGAATAGATCTCTACGAGAGAGGGGGAGAACATTGTATTGAGATCCAAAAAGGGAGAAGAAGCCATCTAGCTACTAACTATGGATCCGAAGGTCTGAGGTAAATTACTCACACTTCATCGGAGAGGCTATGATGATGTAGAAGCCCTCGGTGATGACGGCCCTCTCCGGCGGAGCTCCGGAACAGGCCCCAAGATGGGATCTCGTGGATACAGAAAGTTGCGGCGGTGAAATTAGGTTTTTGGCTCCTGTTCTGATCGTTTGGGGGTACGTGGGTATATATAGGAGGAAGGAGTACGTCGGCGGAGCACCGAGGGTCCCACGAGGCAGGGGGCGCGCCCTAGGAGGGGGGCGCCCCCTACCCTCGTGAGCACCTCTTTGCTTCCTTGCAGTAGGGTCCAAGTCTCCTGGATCATGTTCGGTGAGAAAATCACGTTCCCGAAGATTTTATTCCGTTTGGACTCCGTTTGATATTCCGTTTCTTTGAAACACTGAAATAGGCAAAAAGCAGCAATTCTGGGCTGTGCCTCCGGTTAATAGGTTAGTCCCAAAAATAATATAAAAGTGGAAAATAAAGCTCAATATAGTCCAAAACAGTAGATAATATAGCATGGAGCAATCAAAAATTATTGATAAAAAGAGAATATTTTATGCGGAGTGCTACTTGGCATAATTTCAATGCAAAATTTCTTAATTATGGTATGGATATTCAGATTAGAAATATTCAAGACAAAAGTTCATATTGACATAAAGAATAATAACACTTCAAGCATACTAATAAACTAATTATGTCTTCTCAACAAAATCATATAGTCTGGCTATGCTCTATCTTCACCACACAAAGTATTCAAATCATGCACAACCCCGATGACAAGCCAAGCAATTGTTTCATACTCTAACTTTTTCAAAACTTTTTCAATCTTCACGCAATACATGAGCGTGAGCCATGGACATAGCACTATGTGGAATAGAAGGGTGGTTGTGGAGAAGACAAAAAGAGGGGAAGATAGTCTCACATCAACTAGGCGTATCAATGGGCTATGGAGATGCCCATCAATAGATATCAATGTGAGTGAGTAGGGATTGCCATGCAACGGATGCACTAGAGCTATAAGTATATGAAAGCTCATCAAAAGAAACTAAGTGGGTGTGCATCCAACTCGCTTGCTCACGAAGACCTAGGGCAATTTGAGGAAGCCCATCATTGGAATATACAAGCCAAGTTCTATAATGAAATTCCCACTAGTATATGAAAGTGACATAACAAGAGACTCTTTATCATGAAGATCATGGTGCTACTTTGAAGCACAAGTGTGGTAAAAGGATAGTAACATTGTCCCTTCTCTCTTTTTCTCTCATTTTTTTTATTTGGGCATTTTCTTTTTTTATGGCCTCTTTTTTTCGTCTGGAGTCTCATCCCGACTTATGGGGGAATCATAGTCTCCATCATCCTTTCCTCACTTGGGACAATGCTCTAGAAAATGATGATCATCACACTTTTATTTTTCTTACAACTCAACAATTACAACTCGATACTTAGAACAAATATGACTCTATATGAATGCCTCCGGCGGTGTACCGGGATATGCAATGAATCAAGAGTGACATGTATGAAAGAATATGAATGGTGGATTTGCCACAAATACGATGTCAACTACATGATCATGCTAGCTATATGACAATGATGGAGCGTGTCATAATAAACGGAACGGTGGAAAGTTGCATGGCAATATATCTTGGAATGGCTATGGAAATGCCATGATAGGTAGGTATGGTGGCTGTTTTGAGGAAGGTATATGGTGGGTGTATGATACCGGCGAAAGGTGCGCGATATTAGAGAGGCTAGCAATGGTGGAAGGATGGGAAAAAGTGCATATAATCCATGGACTCAACATTAGTTATAAAGAACTCATATACTTATTGCAAAAATCTAGAAGTTATCAAAGCAAAGTATTACGCGCATGCTCCTAGGGGGATAGATTGGTAGGGAAAGACCATCGCTCGTCCCCGACCGCCACTCATAAGGAAAACAATCAATAAATAAATTATGCTCCGACTTCATCACATAACGGTTCACCATACGTGCATGCTACAGGAACCACAAACTTTAACACAAGTATTCTTTAAATTCACAACTACTAAACTAGCATAACTCTAATATTACACCTCCATATCTCAAAACAATTATCATGCTTCAATCTTCTCTTAGTATTCAACGCACTCAAAAGAAAATTTCACATATCTTGAACACCAAGTATATTTATATTAAGCAAATTACCATGCTATTAAGACACTCAAAATAATTTAAGTGAAGCATGAGAGATCAATAGTTTCTTTAAAACAAACCACCACCGTGCTCTAAAAGATCTAAGTGAAGCACATAGAGCAAAATTATAACGCTCAAAAGATATAAGCGATGCACATAGAGCAAAACTACATAGCTCAAAAGATATAAGTGAAGCACATAGAGTATTCTATCAAAATTTAATTCATAGATGACTCTCTCAAAAGGTGTGTACATAAAGGATGATTGTGGCATACTAATAAACAAAGACACAAATAATACAAGACGCTCCAAGTAAAACACATATCATGTTGGTGAATAAAAATATAGCTTCAAGTAAATTACCGATGGAAGTGGACGAAAGAGGGGATGCCTTCCGGGGCATCCCCAAGCTTTGACTTTTTGGTGTCCTTGGATTATCTTGGGGGTGCCATGGGCATCCCCAAGCTTAGGCTCTTGCCACTCCTTGTCCCATAATCCATCAAAAGAACTCACCCAAAACTTGAAAACTTCACAACACAAAACTCAAAATAGAAACTCGTGAGCTCCGTTAGCGAAAGAAAACAAAAGACCACTTCAAGGTAATGTAATGAACTCATCTTTATTTGTATTGGTGTTAAACCTACTGTATTCCAACTTCTCTATGGATTATAAACTATTTTACTAGCCATAGATTCATCAAAATAAGCAAACAACACACGAAAAACAGAATCTGTCAAAAACAGAACAATCTGTAGTAATATGTAGCTAGCACAAGATATGGAACCCCAAAAATTCTAAAATAAATTGCGGGACATGAGGAATTT
Source organism: Triticum urartu (assembly GCF_003073215.2). Lineage (NCBI taxonomy): Eukaryota > Viridiplantae > Streptophyta > Magnoliopsida > Poales > Poaceae > Triticum > Triticum urartu. The sequence goes on from NC_053028.1 coordinate 704,178,066, forward strand.
ATCTATTAATCATATGCAAAAAGAATTAACTAAATAGCACTCTTCAAATAAAAATGACAGCAGTTCTCGTGAGCGCTAAAGATTCTGTTTTTTACAGCAAGTTCAATAAGACTTTCCCCAAGTCTTCCCAACGGTTCTACTTGGCACAAACACTAATTAAACACAAAAAACACAACAAAAACAGAGGATAAATAATTTATTTATTACTAAACAGGAGCAAAAAGCAAGGAACAAAAATAAAATTGGGTTGCCTCCCAACAAGCGCTGTCGTTTAAAGCCCCTAGCTAGGCATAACGAGCAAGAATAGATCTAGGTATTGCCATCTTTGGAAGGCAATCCATAAGTGGCTCTCATGATGGTTTCATATGGCAATTTTATTTTCTTTCTTGGAAAGTGTTCCATGCCCTTTTTTAATGGAAATTGGAATCTAATATTCCCTTCCTTCATATCAATAATCGCACCAACCGTTCTAAGGAAAGATCTACCAAGAATAATAGGGCAAGAAGGATTGCAATCTATATCAAGAACAATGAAATCTACGGGCACATAATTCCTATTTGCAACAATAAGAACATCATTAATTCTTTCCATAGGTTTCTTAATAGTGAAATCCGCTAGATGCAAGTTTAGAGAGCAATCATCAAGATCGCGGAAATCTAGCAAATCACATAATGTTTTGGGGATAGTGGAGACACTAGCACCCAAATCACACAAAGCATAAAACTCATGATCTTTAATTTTAATTTTGATAGTTGGTTCCCACTCATCATAGAGTTTTCTAGGGATAGAGACTTTCAACTCAAGTTTTTCTTCATAAGATTGCATCAAGGCATCAACAATATGTTCGGTGAAGGCTTTCTTCTGACTATAAGCATGCGGAGAATTTAGCACGGATTGCAACAAGGAAATACAATCAATCAAAGAGCAACTTTCATAATTAAATTCCTTAAAATCCAATATAGTGGGTTTAGCAACATCTAAATTTTTATTTCTTTCAATCCCACTTTCATCAATTTCATCATAAAGATCTAAATACTCTGAATTTTTCGAACGCATTCTAGGTAAAGGAAGATCATATTCAGTTTCATCAAGATTCATATTGCAAAACAAAGATTTGATAGGGGACACATCAATAACTTTTAGATCTTCATCTTGATTTTCAAAAGTATTCGGTTTAGCGGCCATCTTATTGACTAAGGTGGCTTGCATGTCCGAAATTTCAGCAGTCATCTTTTCTAGACAAGCAATTTGGGATCTTATACCCTCAAATTCTTTAGACATATCATCAAGCTCTTTATTCATATAACTCATAAAGCTTTTTTGTTCCTTAAGCTCGTTTCTAAAGAAATTATTATGCTCAAATTGCAAAACCATAAACTTCCTAACGTTGTTTTCGATCTCCTCTAACCTTTTAAGGTGAAGATCACCAAATCTTGGTTGAGCCATCGCGACAAGCAAGCAATCTAACACACGAGCAAACAAAAGCAAATGAGCAAAAAGAGGCAAATAGAGAGGGATGATAGGGAGAGAGAGGGCGAATAAAACGGTAAGGGTGAATTGGGGGGAGAGGAAAACGAGAGTCAAATGGCAAATAATGTAATGCGAGAGATAGGGATTGTGATGGGTACTTGGTATGTTGACTTTTTGCGTAGACTCCCCGGCAACAGCGCCAGAAATGGCTCGTTGTCGGGAGTCAAATCTTGACTTGCGCGAACCTCCCCGGCAACGGCGCCAGAAATCCTTCTTGCTACGTCTTGAGCTTGCGTTGGTTTTCCCCGAAGAGGAAGGGATGATGCAGCAGAGTAGTGTAAGTATTTCCCTCAGTTTTTGAGAACCAAGGTATCAATCCAGTAGGAGCCCACGCTCAAGTCCCTCGTACCTGCACAAAGCGATAGCTACCCGCAACCAACGCGATTAGGGGTTGTCAAGCCCTTCACGGTCACTTACGAGAGTGAGATCTGATAGATAGAATATTTTTAGTTTTTTTGATATAAAGATGCAAAGTAAAAAAGTAAAAGCAAAGTAAATGGCAAAACAATATAAAAGTGATAGAGATTGATATGATGAGAATAGACCCGGGGGCCATATGTTTCACTAGTGGCTTCTCTCGAGAGCATAAGTTTTCTACGGTGCGTGAACAAATTACTGTTGAGCAATTGACAGAATTGAGCATAGTTATGAGAATATCTAGGCATGATCATGTATATAGGCATCACGTCCGTGACAAGTAGATCGAAACGATTCTGCATCTACTACTATTACTCCACTGATCGACCGCTATCCAGCATGCATTTAGAGTATTAAGTTAAAAACAGAGTAACGCTTTAAGCAAGATGACATGATGTAGAGAGATAAATTCATGCAATATGAAATAAACCCCATCTTGTTATCCTCGATGGCAATGATACAATACGTGTCTTGCTGCCCCTTCTGTCACTGGGAAAGAACACCGCAAGATCGAACCCAAAGCTAAGCACTTCTCCCATGGCAAGAACTACCAATCTAGTTGGCCAAACCAAACGGATAATTCGAAGAGACTTGCAAAGATAACCAATCATACATAAAAGAATTCAGAGAAGATTCAAATATTGTTCATAGATAGACTTGATCATAAACCCACAATTCATCGGTCTCAACAAACACACCGCAAAAGAAGAAGATTACATCGAATAGATCTCCACGAGAGAGGGGGTGAACATTGTATTGAGATCAAAAAAGAGAGAAGAAGCCATCTAGCTACTAACTATGGACCCGAAGGTCTGAGGTAAACTACTCACACTTCATCGGAGAGGCTATGATGATGTAGAAGCCCTCCGTGATGACGGCCCTCTCCGGCGGAGCTCTGGAACAGGCCCCAAGATGGGATCTCATGGATACAGAAAGTTGCGGCGGTGGAATTAGGTTTTTGGCTCCTGTTTTGATCGTTTGGGGTACGTGGGTATATATAGGAGGAAGGAGTACGTCGGTGGAGCACCAAGGGTCCCACGAGGCAGGGGGGCGTGCCCTAGGGGGCGGGGCGCCCCCTACCCTCGTGAGCACCTCTTTGCTTCCTTGCAGTAGGGTCCAAGTCTCCTGGATCACGTTCGGTGAGAAAATCACGTTCCCGAAGATTTTATTCCGTTTGGACTCCGTTTGATATTCCGTTTCTTCGAAACACTGAAATAGGCAAAAAAACAACAATTCTGGGCTGGGCCTCCGGTTAATAGGTTAGTCCCAAAAATAATATAAAAATGGAAAACAAAGCCCAATATAGTCCAAAACAGTAGATAATATAGCATGGAGCAATCAAAAATTATAGATACGTTGGAGACGTATCATGGAGACGCAAGCTTTCCAACCAATCAAAATATGTAGCCGTGCACCAGGAATATCACATCTATTGTTCGTCGATGATACCCTTCTATTCTTCAAAGCTAATGCCAACCAGGCTATTTATGTGAAGAATGTTATACATAGATACGCGAGGGCCACGGGCCAGCTCATAAACCCACAAAAGTGCTCTATTCAGTTTGGTGATAGTTGCCCCTTGGTGATGCAGGCGGTGGTCAGACAGGAATTGCAGGTACAAAAATCCGAGTTTGAAGGGAAGTACCTTGGATTGCCAACACCAGATGGTCGTATGCACAAGGGGAAATTCCAGATGTTGCAGGCGAGTTTGACCAAAAGAAAAATGGCATGGGGTGACACTCTCTCGCAGGCAGGGAAGGAGACTTTGATAAAATCCGTCCTGCAGGCAATTCCTACTTATATTTTGGGAGTGTTTAAATTGCCGTGCTCGGTTTGCGAGGACCTCACACGCTTAGTGAGGAACTTTTGGTGGGGTTCAAAGCATGCGCAGCGAAAGACGCATTGGCGAGCATGGGAGAAAATAATTGAACCAAAGGCCAAGGGGGGACTTGGCTTCCGTGACTTCCGCATCTTCAACCAGGCCTTGCTTGCTCGTCAAGCCTGGCGGCTACTCACCAGACCGGATTCCTTATGCTCTCAGGTATTGAAAGCAAAATATTATCCTAACGGGTCCCTTGAGGATACGGTTTTTTCAGGCAATGCGTCCCCAACATGGCACGCGACCCAACATGGCCTCGAGTTGCTTAAGCAGGGGCTTGTGTGGCGAGTGGGCAACGGTGCGAGTATCCGCATATGGCGGGACCCTGGATCTCGCGGCCCACGTCCTATAGGCCAATCACGGCGTGTGGCACATGCCGGCTCCGGCGAGTGTCAGAACTCCTCGAGGACAACGGTCGATGGCGGGTAGGTCTCCTTCAACAATTCTTCACCACCCCGGATGTGGAATGCATCTTGTCGATCAAAACCAGCCCGCAAAGACTGGATGACGTCCTAGCTTGGGCCCCTGACACCCGCGGCATCTTCACTGTACGTGGCGCGTACAACCTTGCCCTGGAAGGGCGAACCAGCACCGCCATGTGCTCCACGAGCAGGGCACCGGACGGCACTCGTGCCGTCTTGAAGGCAGTGTGGGGGTGCCCTGCTCCCCCGAAGGTACGAGTATTTGCATGGCGTGTTACAACGAACTCGCTGTCCACTCTTGAAAATAAGCTTAAGCGAAAGCTCGAGGTCTCTAATATTTGTGTTTTATGTGGAATGGAGCGGGTGGACACATTCCATGCCTTATGCAGGTGTCCCTTGGTGCGGCGATTATGATGGCGATGGCGAGCACATGGAGCATGCCAAAGGTGGATTCCATCGCCAACACAGGCTCAGAATGGATTATTCATCTGCTGGATGGGTGTACCGATGCTGAACGCCTACCAATTATAATGACCCTGTGGCGGAACTGGTACGTTAGAAATGAAGTCTATCATGAGAAGCCGGCGCCTCCCGTTGATGCATCTTGCAGGTTCCTCTCTGGATACATTGAAACACTGCTCAATATTCAGCAACACCCCCACAGCTGATGTTGTTAAGGGGAAGACAGCCATCTCCTACGGTGGATGGAGGGAGAAAGGAAAAACAAAAGCTCTCACGACGACCTGCACGCTAGCGCCGGAACGCTGGATAAAACCGCCATTGGGGTGGGCGAAGCTAAATGTTGATGGCTCATGGAAGGAAGAGGAAGGTACAGGAGGCGCAGGAATGATTTTGCGCGACCATCATGGTGCCATCATTTTTGCGTCGTGCAGGTTCATTCAGAGATGTTCGAGTGCTCTCGAGGCCGAGGTAGCGGCATGCATGGAGGGAGTGGCCCTGGCTCTTGAATGGAGCACTGAAAGTCTTATCGTCGAGACGGACTGCACGACGGCGGCGCGCATGATCAGCGCCTACGGGCAATAGGTCACCTGTAGCAGCTATGGTGGGAGAAACAAGACAGCTTCTTGCTGGTCGTCAGCATGAAATACGAGTCGTCCGGAGAGACCAGAATAAGCCTAGTAATGCACTTGCTCAAATGGGCCGCTCGTTGCCCAAAACTGCTGTGTGGCTTCGGTGCGCTCCTGAAGATGTTGACGTTTTGTGTCAACAAGACTTGAATGACCTTGCTTAAGTAATGGAAGTGTTTAATTCGCAAAAGAAAAAAAATTCCAACTCCCTACTGGGAATTTTCCTACGGATGAAAACTTATGGATCTAACCCTCCAACTAATCACCCCCCCCCCCTAATTGCCATCTCAACTTGTAAATTAAATTCCATATAATTCATCCGTGCGTGTAGTAAAATGCCCTGGAAGCATACTATCCGAGGATATATCACTGATGGGTCATTTCATTGAAGAAACCGATTTGATCAACCTGCACCGTGTGGGTATTGTAAAATGCAATCATGCATATGTAAGGATAGAAGATACCAAAATAGAGAAGAGCTAGTCATGAGCCAATGAATTAATCATGAAATTGCCTAACTTTCCAACAATAAATTTCTTAAGAAGGGCTACTGAATTAGGCTAGGCGAGGGAAGCATGCTAATGGGAATTTCCTTCATAAGATGCGGGCAGCTCCTCTTCAGATGATCAAACTCTTGTGTCTCTACGAATGCCCTCATGTTGGCCGGATACTGGAGGAAACGGTAGCACCCATTCTTCAGCCCGTCACAGCTGTGCTGGTCAGCGAGTGTCAGGATGGTTGCTGCCGATCCAATGTCGATGCACTCGCATAGCTTCTTCTCACACATCGCCCTCAGCCGCCGGCGGTCCTACCGATCCGCTGCGATGAGCAGGTGTTGCAGAAGAACGCTCTCGTTCTCATCCACCGGAGGAGCTGGCAGTGAGTCACCGTAGATGAACCACAACATCATGTTGAATACCACAGCGTGCATGTCGTCTATCCGCACGATGGTGGCCGTGGACGACATGCCTTCTTTCATGGGGCCGAAGAGGAATGTCCTGAAGAAAGTAGAGCGGGCCGCGAGGATGCACTTGTGGGCGTTGAACGTCTCGCCGCCCACCTCAAACATGACGTCCGTGCCCACACCAGCCAGGAGAAGGTTCATAAAGTTCTGCTGCATGTCGGGCGGTGGCACCGGGATCAAGGAAGAAATTTCAATGGGGAGGACATCCTCGTCAAGGACCATGACGTCGCACCCAATGGTGAAACTCTCGTCCCTGATGAATTTCTCCAAGAACTCTGTTTTGATGACCTTTTTATGGTGGTCGCACCGGTCTCGGAACTCAAATATTTTACTGCCACCATGGATACGTGCCCGCTCTTGCTTGTCCGTAACTTCAACGAAGCTGAACTCGAAATGTGCCTTCACAGGATCTATAGTGCCCTCGACGAGGCAAAGTCGTAGAGTCACGAGGCCGCCATAAGCGTGGGGGCAGCAGTAGATGCGCCAACACTGACCGCCGATGATGAAAAAGCAAGAGCCGATGGATCCGCGAATGCGCGAGTGGCCGTCAACGACAAGCAAGTGGTACCCGCTGGCTGTGCTGGCGGTGATGATGTTGTCCTCGAGGAGCTTGCCGCCGGAGATGGCAGATCTACCCGTGAAGGACATGATGATCGATGAATCGGGTGTATCGTGATACAAAGCAAGCTCAGGATATTTATTGCGTGTGTGGCCGAATTCAGTCCGTTGGAACGTCAAGTTATTTGGAATGTCCTGTTTAATATCTGGTCGTGCCAGCTTATACCTCTGAGAAAATTCTTTCCCCAGTATGTTGACGTCCCGGATTTACCATATATACATTTATTCGCTGGAGATTCATAGTACAATACAACCGCATGTTTACCTAGTTTAGTATTGTTTGGATTTTTGCCTTTTGCATGACGCATCTCCTAACCCTGCTTTCCGTTTTCTCTCTCTTATCTCTTCTCCGCTCTATTTGTATTTTTAGTATGACTAGTTTTTGTTAGTATGACTCGGTATCGTCCGTGCGTTGCAACTTCGACACAAATATTCTATCCAAATGATAAGTGTCATATATATAGCAGGAAGCACCCCGGCGCTGACGTTTTCTACAACTAAAGTTGTCATCTAAAAAAAAACTAAACTTGCCATTTGAAATGAAAGTTGCCACGTTTGACAACTAAAGTTTTTATACCCACGTCACTAAACTTGCCATAAAAAAGTTCGAAGTAGTCATGTGCTTATGCCACATGCGTGACACTTACCAGGTCCATATTCTAAGGGAAAATTAGATTCAGCCGGCTGATAACAGCGAGACATGGACCGCCTTTCCAACCGTTCGATCAGTGTTTGATCATGCGGCACACATCATCTTCCTCACCGCACATGTTGTTTGCAACATTGGTCATGTTGCAATCAACTGAGCGCAACACAAGGCATTTTGCAGAACGCCAAGCCCATCTGCCTACTCGCTACCTCGTCCAATCCACAACCGCGACAAAGCCAGGGATAAGCGCCCCACGACGGCTGGTCTTAGACGACCGCCAGCGAAATCACCCCACCACACGCCTCCCCTCCTCCTATTCATTGCCGCGGGAGACAGCCCTTGCACTTCGCCACCATGGAGCTCCGCCACCCCTATGTCGACCCAACAGCCGAGCCCGCCTGAGTAGGCCGCCTCCAGGTCATTGTCGCTCAGCACCACCATGTTGGATCTCCGCCGTCGATTGCCTCCCCGCCGACCGGCTCAACGGATCCAACGAGGAGCGTCGCCAACCTCACCGTCGTCCTATCAGCACCTCCGGCATCGGCCACAACCACCGCGCCGTACGTTGACGCTCACCCTGCGCTTGGCCCTGCATCGTTGTTTGCAACATCACCTTCAAGACAAGTTTCTGCAACAACGATGTCGTTGCAGAATGGTGGTGGCATGATTTTGCATCACAAATAAGAATGGTGGTAGCTATATTGGATAAGTTGGACATAGGAAAATTTTGCATCACAAATAAGAACTCATACAACTCTCTATTAAAATATAAGAGCGCTTAGTTCACTAAAGTAGTGATCTAAACGCTATTGTATTTCTTTACTGAGGGAGTAATTTGCATTATGTTCACAACAATTTTTGGGGCACGTGCAAGATAGGAATTCTTCATAGAATCATAGCATTACAAACCACTCAACCAAAACAAGCAAACAACAAAGTCTGATGTATAAATTCAACAATGATACAAGATGACGATGGGGATTAGTAGATGCATGGTGTGATGTATTAATGTGTCAAACCTTGGATTCTTAGGTCTTGGCTAGTTCCCATTGGTTGGATCCAGAAGATTTGAAAGTGAAGAAGGATGCATGGCGTCGTCACCGTGTGAATTGGATCGGCAGCAGCAGGGTAGGGAGAGCGAGCAGAGGCGGCCGGGCAGGCGAGGGCACAGAATGGCGGCGGCTAATTTCTGCGTACTAATCCAGGTACGGGCTAATCACATGAGAACGCAACGCCAGGCCAGGAGACTATGAGCCGGTTGCCCAACCTGGCCGATTGTGGGCTTCACACGGGCCTTTTCCCTTTTTCTAAATTAACGTTAGAGGGCGGGGGGGGGGGGGGGGGGGGCGGGCGGGTGGGGTTGGCAAGTACATATAAACTAGAATATACCCCGTACGTTGTTACGGAAATTGTAGTAAGAAAAAAGATATACATAATTTGAATATTCAATTTCATTAGATTGAATGATGCATTTCTGTGTAGAAAAATACAAAAGATCTTCTGTAATAAAAATATGATCATTGGCTAGTGTTTCAGTTCCCATTGATTAAATACAGTGACCCCGCCATCCTGCAAACATCAAGATGTTTTGACTATGCAGATATACATTCAGCACACACAAATATTTACCAATGGTACATATGCTCACCCGCGAAAAAAAAGATTATGGGTGTCATATCATCAAAAAAGAGTTGCACATTTTTGTAAGCTAATTTCTTCAGTGGTCCCTTTTAACGATGCGCGATACTACTATCTGTGCATAATTGATGTAATCCTACTAACAGAATGGAGGAGCATAAGTTATCTCCAGTGAATAGTAGTCTTGCCTACCCCGAAGGGATTCAGTAACATGATTACGCAACCTGCTAGAGCAAATCAGATCAGTAGCAAATATGCAATGAATTTATACCATCTAAAAGAGCACTAAATAATTAAGTTGGGGAATCAAACCTGCATAGAAGGATATGCACGCACGCCAAGATTTGCCAATACAATACCCAAGCATCAGTACTACATGGCATCACGTACTTTTATTCATTGATGGCAGCGTGAGGGATGGGATCAATCTACGCAGCACGCACACATGTATCAGGTCCAGCCAGCGGCAGATGCTGAAGATCTTGATGAACTGGCCATGGCGAATCGAGAACGGCGACGCTGAGCGGAAAGTTGCCGAACTGTCAAGTAGGAGGAGGGCGACACTGCATACGGTGGCTGCGCAACTGAGGCGGGCGTCTTCGATCGACAACCGACTGGTTCTAGAAGCCTCCATGCTAGCAGGCGACGGGCGTGGACCGTCAGGACTTCAAATTCGTCATCTCCAGCATGCTAAGGGAGAAACCTAATTACCTGAGTACTTGATATGGTGTGGACGGAAGCTGGGGAGAACAAACTCTGATGAAGATGGAAGTTTATAGGGGAGAATCGCTCCATTTGTTACTCATGCATTTATGCAGAGAAGATGAATAGCATCGAGAATATGGACGGGGGAGTTAAGTGGGAGATGGGTGGGAGAGTTAATTAGGGAAGGCAGCGACTCCTCATTCATTGTGTGGGCCACGACAGCAGAAAACTATGACGATGCAACAGAACAGCTGATGTGGCACATGCGATGACGTGGATGCTCTGCATGTTGAGATAAATCCTATAGTGGGGATCAATCTCTTAGGTATAATAGATTTGAGGAATACGTGCATTCGCATCGCTAATCACGTAGCATCGCTCGATCGTTAGGGAGGGGGGAGGGGGGCGGGGGTGGCAAACATCAACAGTGCAGGGCATGAGGCGACGGCGATGTTTCTGCAACATGATATTTGTTGCAAAAAATTGTGCAATAAGGGTCTTGTTGCAGGAATACAAGGAAGATGTCTGAGATGATGTTGCAAATTTTGCCACAAAGGCCTTGTTGCAGGAATTTTCCATCAAGGGTCTTGTTGTAGAAATATAAGGTTATGAAACATGGGTGTTGTTTTTAACAAAGGGAATATATTAATATCACGGAGATACCAATTACCCCAGCTTGTGCAACAATGCAATACCCTAATGACACTATGGATGCACACAACCAAAAAAGAAAAAGAAGCAAAAAAAAAAGTCCCGCTACAGTGATCTAGTCTTTGAAGTAGCAGTAGAAAAACAACCAAGACAATACCTAAAGTCCAAATTCTCCAAAAGCGACGCCTTCAAAAAAGAAACAGGCACAAGCGCCGTTTTCACCTTAAATCAAGTCACGCAGGACCACCTTCTAAAAAAGGAGAAACTATTTTTTATGCTTTTTTATATACCTAGCTAAAAAAGAACAAGGAGGGAGACAGGAGAGGTCCAGCAGACTGCACTAACGAGACCTCCTCGTGCAACTGACGGCACCTGCAGCAGCAACATTAGCGTCGATGATTATATAATACTAGATGATACCCCGCGCCGTTGCTGCGGGAATTTGTAGTGATGTACAGGAGAGGATTTATGGAGTGAGTAAATAGTGAAACTACGAAATGAAATATATAAATGCATGTCTATTTGAACCTTTGATAGAATGATATATAAAGTCAGAAGTTTTTTTATTGTGGTTGATATGTGCATTGGTAATGTACTGATATATTGAAAAATATCATTGATTGTATTAAGCTTAATTAATGATAAAAATTCATATCATTCGTACCTTGGTAGTTCTTTATTGAGTAAGAACTTGTGCCCAAAAAATCACCTTAATCGCTGTTTATTGTTGGCGAAGTGAACATCATTGGCTGCACCGTGCTAACAACCCAATTTTTTGAACTCTTATATGCTTAAATACAATAATAATGTATACATGGATATCATAGGAAAGGTTATCCTGTAATATAGGAAGCTTATCCTGTAGTATAGTAGGGTAACATAATATTTGAGTAGCAACTGAGACCTATGTTGTATGTCGGGCAGCATAAATATTTATCTATATCATCATGTCTCACTTCTCTAATAGAAGCCAAATCTCACAGAAAATCTCATCAAATGCAGCCGGAGATACATTGAAGAAATGTGTCAATGTCTCAGCGGTGGACCTCTCAATGTATTTGTTGTATGGTGCAACATGTTTTCCAGACACACTTCAGATGTGATGCAGGCGCTATGATAGTCTTCCCATACTGCATTAATAGCAAGCTTGAAATGAATATATTCCGAACTCTCTCGAACAAATTTCCTGGAACATATATATCATCTCTGAAACATGAAAGCCAGATAGATTTCTGGAATGAGTACCGTATATATAATACAACCACAATGCCTTCACATCAAAACTGCACAAATAATTGGAAAATAAGTGTTCTCATACCACATTTACTGAATGTTCCAAGGTACATGGAACATATTGTGCAAATCCAAAGAAACATATAAAACTGAAAGACAATGACCAGATGATATCAAAAGGAAGCACCATATACGTATTGAAAGAGCAATATACAGTCTATGCTTTTACATATTTACATGCAGAGAACAAATATATATAACAAACCAGTAGATCATCAATGGATAGCAACACAAAAGGCATCGGATAAATGGTGAGAAATCAACGGACAAATTAACGGTGAGAGAAATGATCTGGTGCACAGGCGCGAGATATCTGCAGGCTGATTTCATGAAGCGAAGGTGAGTGAATATTTCTCATGCAGGCCATTGATTAACTAAGAATAGAAGTACTCCGGAAGTCCAGGTCAACATGTTGAAATTTAAGCAACCATCAGATGGCATGAACAACATCAGCTTGGGAGCCTAAACGGAGGAGAATTAAAGTCGATTGAGAACAACTTCGTCGTCTTGCTCACCACTTGCACGAGCTCAGATCAACAAAAAGGAAAAATTGCAGTCGCGCCGGAGTTGAGAGCCGTCGAAGGCAAGGGAGCGGCGGTCGGACCGTAGTCGGAGAGCCGTGAAAGGCGAGGGAACTGGTGGTCGCGCCATAGTCGGAGAGCCGTCGGAGGCGAGGGGGCCGGTGGTCGCGCCGTAGTCGGAGAGCCGTCGAAGGTGAGAGAACAGGTGGTTGCGCTGGAGGAGCACACAGGGAAGGGGACCACAATTCGAGATAACCCCGCGGAAAGCCGGCGGAGAAAACCAGTGGCTGGGGGTATGTCTCACACGAGACAGTTGTGGCATGGGAGAACGGCGGAGGAGGCATGGAAGATGAGATGTGCAGCTGTAAAGCCCGCTCTGTTCGCTGGAGAGAAAATGCGGTGGGGAGGAGATTAAGATGAGGCATCTGGGCTCTTAGGCTGCCTCGTCCGTTTCAGAAATCAGAAGACGGAAGAGGAAACGACCTTTAGGGGATGGTACCTACTAAAAAAATGAATGAAACTTCTTATTGGCCAGCTTGTGCTCGGTAATGGAATGCATGCGGGCAATAGTTGCTGATGTGGCTGGATGCATTGACGTGGGCAGATGCATGTCAAGATAAATAGGGGTGGGATGAGTGGGACATGTGTGGTGATGTGGATTGCTTGCATGTTAAGATAATTGAGAAAGTGGGGATGAACTTCTTAAGTATATAGGATACCAAACCAATGCAAACAGGCACGGGTGCACTATTTAATTTGTAGCACGCCTGCACGTTCACATTTAACATGCCAGTGTCATCAGAATAAGAAGACCCATTTAATCCCTCGAAAAAAGGCCCACTTAAGATCTTGACCTCCTCTGATTTGTTTCCACAGTCCTTATCTCTACCTATTAATAAACCACCGATTGCTTCTGGTCGTCCGTCGTCAGTCTTTTTGCAAAAAAGTCCCCCTGTTTCTTAGAAATTAAGCCGCAGTCCTCGTCATAAGTCAGCCTGAACCGGTACGGAAGAGAGAAAAAAAATAGCTCAGCCGCCCGCACCACCCTGCCTCCTCGATCCATCCCACCTCCAGCCGCCGCCACCTCCTGCCCCGCCGCGCCTCACCGCGCCCCTCCCGACACCGCCGTGCGCCGCCCGTCCCCGACACCGCCACCTCCTGCCCCGCCGCGCCTCACCGCGCCCCTCCCGACACCGCCGTGCGCCGCCCGTCCCCGACACCGCCACCTCCTGCCCCGCCCCGCCTCACCGCGCCCCTCCCGACACCGCCGTGCGCCGCCCGTCCCCGACACCGCCACCTCCTGCCCCGCCCCGCCTCACCGCGCCCCTCCCGACACCGCCGTGCGCCGCCCGTCCCCGACACCGCCACCTCCTGCCCCGCCCCGCCTCACCGCGCCCCTCCCAACACCACCGTGCGCCGCCCGTCCCCGACACCGCCACCTCCTGCCCCACCCCGCCTCACCGCGCCCCTCCCGACACCGCCGTGCGCCGCCCGTCCCCGACAATGCCACCTCCTGCCCCGCCCCGCCTCGCACCCCCTGCCGCCTCCACCTCCCACCCCGCCCCGCCGCGCGCCGCCCCTTGAACTTCGTCGACGGCCGAATCCAGGATAGCAGCGGCGGGACCTTGCAAGGCGTCGGGGGTTCTCGGGGGCGGCACCATGGTTGCTCTGGCGTGCTGCTGGAAGAAAAGGAGGGAGGACGAGGGAGAGGGAGAGAGAAAACTGGGAGGAAGGAGAGAAACGAGGGTAGGCACGGGCTCCCAGGGGGAGATGGACGAGGACGAGGACGGTCTGGTGCGCTGCTGGTGCAGGGAGGGCAGGTGAGAGGGACGATTGCTCTGTATGTTGTGCGTTGCTGGTGTGCTCCTGTTAGTTGCATATTATACTGCTGCTTTCCTGTTGTTTGTTGATTGATGCTGCTGATGCTACTATTTTGATGCAGCAGCTGCTAATTTCATGTGGAGGAGACGCAGGGGCGGACGGCGAGCGAATTGAATCTGGACATTCACCCAGGGAAGCAACATATATCTTCTGATCTTTGTCTTGCCTCCGGTGCAATTTCAGTTTGTCCAGTAGTGCTCTTGACAAATTTCTAGAATGAAGAATGAAATACTTGGAGATAGGCCACCAATTCGGTAAGAATATATATGTCATGGATCTGCTTATAACTATTTTACCGTGCTTAAATTTGGTCGGCAATTTTTAGGCTGTACTGCAGCCTAAATGTGCTCCTGCTTGTTGTTGCTATGCATTTTATATTTCCTGATGTATTATCATTTTTCCCGTTTTTAATCAGTTTGGGGCTTCTAAGAAGAGAAAGTGAATAACTGAATGTGATGGCAGGTGTTGAACTCAGGTTTACACATTGGTGCACATGATGTGTCAATCAAACATACTATAGCCCTCATATAATGGCTACTGCTGTTTGCAAAGTAAGAATCGAATGATGCAAAGAGATTTATGTTGTAGAAGAACTTACAAGGTAGTCTCTGAAGCCCTTTCATTGGAATTTGACGAAATTCACAACCACATAGGTCACACACAATTTAAGCCTCCATGGTATTAAATATGCCATGTCTGTCGGTCCTCTGTTTAGAAATGTTTTAGTCACATATTCTTATGTATTACGGTATGACAAAATTAGAACTTCAGGCCGTTGTTAACCGTGTTTCTCCTTTGTTGGTCTTCTCTTAATTTGTTTGTTTGCTTCAGGATGCCCCTAATTTTCTAACAAATGCATGTGAGTAAAGATTACAATGGCTCAAATAGCATGTAGATTTAATAAACCGAATAATTGATTGTTGGTGTTGTTTTACTGATTAGCTTAGAAGCAGAGACTTAGCATGGGGGACTGCCGCTTGAAGAGATGCAAATGTTGCAACTTCACCAGAGGTTCTATGTTGGAAGTTGTGTGTGTCGGTGGTTCAAGGTTCTTTCCCTTATTCTATTTTTCTCTCTGCAGTTTCTGTGTAATATATGATTTATTCGTTCTAAAAGTTGTATGGTAACGGGCGAGCCTAATCTGAAAATATATTAGGAAAAAGCATGTAAGCTGAAGCCTGGAAAAATGCAGTATGAAAAATGCCTTGATATTCAGTAGCAGTAGTGAGAACATGTATATATTCTGTTGGTGAAAAGTTTTCAGATATACAGTAGTAGTAGCAGTAGAAATGCGCTAGGGGATGTGAACGCCATAGAAATAGCAGAGGCCTACCTTGATATCTGAAAAACACCTTGATATTCAGTAGCAGTAGCAGAATGAAATGCGCCAGGTTTTCTGTTATATAGTCCTTTTGCCCTGTGTTTAATTATTACATGCGCTGCACACTGATCCATGTATATATTCTGTTGGTGAAAAGTTTTGACTATCGAGTTTCGTCAGATATGAGTTTTAGAAATTTTCAGTTACTTTTCTATGCCTACATTCATCTCTGAACCGTTGTGATGTAGATTGTAATACTGTGTGTAAAATATGTCAGTCCATGTGCGAGATCTTCTTTTCAAGATGGCAACCATGATTGTATCATATATGTGTAGTTAATGTGTTTGCATTAGAGCTTTCATAGGGAAATTGCATAAGTTCTTATAAAACCATCTTGTCACACACATTTTTCTGAATGGCAGCTGCAAGTGCCAGGTAGCAGCTTGCACTAGGTTGATTTGAATAGTTACTCTTCTTTTGCACTGGTACTGAAACTTGGCAGTTCACAAGGATTGGCACCATGGACTGGAGAATTGTCGCAAACAACATGGACACACCAGGGGCAGGGGCTGCATGCTGCCAAGTCCAAGGCGACTGCCAAGAAGACTGGGCTCGATGTAGTGACCGAGGAGGCGCAGGCCGCAGGGTATGCTCTTCTAATTAGTATGATGATTTGCATATGTACCAATGCTACTCTCAATGGATTTGCTAACAATCTTCATATTTTCGCATTGAATGTGGAGCTATAAACATATATATGTTTCAGTAGTCATTCAGTAGTGGTCCAGTCGTAATACCTAGCAAGTACCATGCTAATCAGAAAATTTCTTGATCAAGTTTATTATTATTTCCATTGCACCATACTTTATTTCCATGGTATCAAGTTCTACAAATGCATGTTCTGGTACAATATTTGTTTTTTCAGATGCAGTCTTTTTTGCTAATAAATCTATAGTTCAATCTGGATTCAAAATCTAAGAAATTTATGGCCTGGTGTTGATAGTTGCAGTTACACACTGATGGAGTGTGTTTACTTTTTGTTAATAGAAACAGAGAAGCTGATTATTCTGTTTGCACGACGGGTATCCCAAATTCTAATTCAAACATTAGTGATGATATAACAATGTCGTCTGCCAAATTGTGATTCGGGCGAGCCTAGCTTAGCTGGGAACCACCGGAGATTGTGTGGTGCACGGGAGACAGAGGCTCCACCGGATATTTTGTCGTGCCCACTAACAACAATGACATGGATAGTGAAGTCATTGCTGGACATGATTGCACTATTTGTAATTTGTTGGGTAGTCCTATTTGGTGGATTGTATCTTCAATATATCCGATCTTTCTCTACAAGGAGCCTACAGTTTGTAATGTTGTATTTCTAAAGAAACCCTGGCATCAGTTGAAATTGTTATCTTAATCCGCTGAAAAATATGTAATCTTGTTTTTGTCTTGATGATATGAAGAGGATGGATGTATTGTTGTGGCATCTTAAAATTAATAGTGATCTCGAAGTTTTCTTACAATACAATGCATTGTGGTAATCCAAGATTGTGGCGTCTGATTTGTTTTGTCTTGGCAATGGAACCGCCATTCCGATCATTCTAAAAAAAGAGGATAGGTGTGTGATTGTCAGAGTAACCACACCACAAAGAAAAGAAAGTGGCGCGACTACCTGAGACAGCAGGATGATCCCTAGGACAGTGTTAATGCATCTGGTTAAGAGTTACAATTGTGCTTGAGTTTACATATGCTAGCATTTGTATATATGTTAGATATGGGCATAAAGAGGCGACACCAAAGAGTACTTTGCTTTAATTGCTTTGTTGAATGTCTGCACTAGGAGAATTACAGTTTCTCATGTCATGCAATTGGGAAGATATCGATTGGTGTTTACACATTTCTTCAACAGGTGCACGGGTACTTATTTTCCCGCCGCAACGCACGGCACATTTCCTAGACAATGTCACTCCTGCTGTCATGTCATGTTTGCTAATACTTATGGAGCTGTAAAACGATGTTTTTATTTTATAAGCTAGCCCTTCTTATTATGTTTCAGAAGATCGATGATACCCATTACATTACTACAGTGTAATACGCAGAACCTGAGTTTTGGTTGCCAAGAAAATGTATGTGCTAATTCCACAAGAAATTTGTGTTTGAAAAATTATCACTTTATCAGGGCAATATCTTTTATATGCTTAATGAAATCGAATATGATGCTAGATTTGCAGATGACTAAGCGACATAGAAATTCTTGATTTTGTGTTGATGTTTCCGATGGATTCTTTTGTCATATGACATCAGGATGTAGGATGATTGGGTGCACAAGCTTTCTATGAAACATCCAGATCCCGGCAGCGACGTCCTCTGGCATAGTGACAAACGAAGGCAGGGGATAGAGCAGAGCGGGAGGGGTATTGGGTTGATACCGTTGTGGGCATTGTCAGTGCCATGATGGTGGTCAATACACACAGGAGATTCTATTCCTGTGGGCGGATTAAACAGAGCTGAGTAAACTTCATCCATAGAAGATGCATGTGCTGACTAAGTTTAGAGGAGAGAGTGGTTCTTTATTCTGTTCAAACGCGGATTCATGGAGTACCAAATGACTTCTCCTTATTGTACAGGAGTGCTATTGAGAGGCTCATATCTTTGCGATTTTATTACAGGGGAGCTGAACCGCTTCTTAACCTGTCATAAAAGACGCCATTGTGGGGTTCCACTACTGCAAAACTACATCAGAGCAATCTCTGTGACTTCTGAAGAAAATAACTGCTATTTGCATTTCCTTTGCGTTTGCACGGAAACCATTGTACTTCCATTTCATTGCCAGTACTTTCCATACTTGCATATTCTTATGCACCCTTATGACCTGTTGTTGGCCCTATTATAATTTCCTTTTCATTTTGAAGGTAAATGGTAAAAAATAAGAATATGCTACCTTTGCGACGCACACATGTCATGTTTAACCAGCTGACTTCTTGGATGGTTTATGTATTCCTCAAGATCATAGTACCAACAATGTTTTTTCTCATGAATGGCCCATGGTAATTTTATATTGTTTGCTACTTGAAAGTTGTTTGAGTGGCCTAAATATTTTTCAGGTTTCTAAGAATATTATTTATTCTGTTGCATGGATCCCTGCATGCTGACAAACAAATTCTTATTTTGAGCCGGATTGTATACTAGACCGAGGTTCTACAGCGTTGGTTGCTAGGACTATACGAAGCAGTGTAAGCCTCCATTGTCAATACTGAAGGAATCGTTAGAGGAAAGGTGCCACAATTTGAGCTCCGGGAGATTTTTTGAGGTATGGAAGTAGTGAATATCTCAGTTATATAAAACCAACAATAAGCTTTTTGGCAGCAACATAGAAGGATCTTTTTTACAGGTTTCATCCAATTCCTGAGAAAACAACTTGCTTTTACAAGCAATCCTAGAAATAATGTGACCTTGGCAGATTATGTCCATGAAAAAGTAATGGCCTGTAGGAGGACTAGCTGTTTGTTGAGTGAGGAAAGGGAAAACAAATGAGCGACTGACAGTGTTATCTGTAGCCAAGAACGGGAGGTCAAAGATAGAGCTCAGATGTATTAATGGAGATGCCACAACACAAATTATCTCCTGAAGCGAGCTACAATGTTCAAAGTTGCATTGCAAAGAGTATGCATCTACATCTACCGTCATGTACCTGAAGTGCGGCGTTGTGCTACAATACTCTTAAATATTTGTGATAAATTTAATTTCCCGTTACAACGCACGGGCACTTTTTGCTAGTACACCCTAAAGTCATTAAAAGGCGATTAGCGTTGCCGGCCGCCCCTCTGCTGCCTCCTGCCTCGGTGTAATTCTCCTACGGTCTAGCTAACTAGCCACCCAAGGTTCATTGATCGCCGGTAGTGAGTTGCAGATTAGTCTACCATGTCATTCGCCGGTGTATCTGTCGTCACCGTGAGCTCCTAGGCGCTGACAGCTCTCCTACCTGCCCCAGCGCCAACGGGTACCACTTGCTTGTCGTCCAAGGCCACTCGCGCATGCGCGAATCCAACATATCTCACTGTTTCTCCGTCGGAGGCTACCGCTGGAAAATCGTGTATAATCCTGCACTTTATGACCTGGGCGAAAACGGGCGTCGTAGTACTTTGTGTTTTTCTCGACGAGAAAGTAGACACCACAGAAGGGCCCATGAAGGCGCACATCAAGTTTAGCTTCGTTGACGCGACTGACAAGCAAGAGCTGGCACGTATCCATGGTAGCAAAATACTAGAGCTACGAGGCGAGTGCACTGATGCGTTTAAGTACATCGAGAGGGCAGTCTTGGACAAACATCTCAAGAACGACAGTTTCACCATCCGGTGCGACGTCGTGGTCCTAAATCGAACATGGGACACCGCATTCATTACAGTGCCACCTTTCAACATGCAACAGAACTTCACCGACTTTCTCCAGGCTGGGGAGGGCACCGACGTGGTCTTCCATGTGAGCCACAAGACATTCACCACTCATATGTGTATTCTCGCGGCCCGGTCTACGGTCTTTAGGGCAGCTATCTTTGGCCCCATGAAGGAAGGTACGTCCACGACCGCCACCGTGCATATAGATGATATGGATGCTACGGTATTCAAGGCCATGCTTGGGTTCATCTACAGTGACTCATTTCCAGTGATCGTCGCGGATGAAAATGAGGGCGCCCTGCTGCAGCACTTGCTCCTCGCGGCAGACAGGTACAACCTCCCAACACTTCGGGCGATGTGCGAGAAGAAGCTTCGTGAGCACATAGACGTGAGCACGGTGACCTCCATACTAGGGCTTGCCGAGCAGCATGGCTGTGACGGGCTGAAGAAGGCGTGTTGCAAGTTCCTCCGGTGTCCGGACAACCTGAGGGCAGTGGTGTCCACGAATGGCTTTGATGATTTCTGCAGGAGCTGCCCCACTCTTATGAAGGACATGATCCTTGGCATTCTACCGGCAAAGTAGGACTTCTCCATATTAATGTTAGCTCTTCATATATTCCGTCAATTTTTTCGCGTGCCTTGTTTACTCTCTTTGTCATTGCAGAAGGAAATGGAAAAGGAAATGAAGGCTCTTCAAATTCGATCTAGAAGATTGTAGTAGCCGACGTGTTTTGCAGGTCAAGGTGGTGGGTGCCCTTGGATCACTCATGGATGAGGTCGTCTGCTTTGCAACGAATTGCTTTCTTCAGTTTCGTACCTTTGTTGCTCGCTACGTTGTAGCATGTGTGCGGATGTTTCCTAAAAGTTTCCTGTAAGAGGGGATCTTCGTATCCTCCAGGATGTTGCTATTTCTTTACATGCTGCACTTTGGAACTTTGTGCAAACATCTAGTGATTTCCTTAATTAAATTGGGAGAGAAATTATTTTTTTAAGAAAAAGTAGGAGAAAAGGTGTTTTCACTTCGTTTTTGCCCTTTTAATTCTATTATTTCCTAGGATTGGAGATTTAAATTTAAAATATGGCTTATTCATTGGAAACGATGGAGTTGGAGTTAACCTAGATATATCCAAAACTTCTAAGAGACAAGGCGTACATTTTTAGATACATTAAAACTGAGAACCCTCCCAGCCCTTTTAGGCCATCAACATTTCTAATCATTGGATCGCCACGTCTAATCATTTTCGGTCGTCAGATTTGTTGTTAGTCCCACCTAAATCTCGTGTGCATGCTAACTCGCGTGTCAGGCTACACTGAACTTTTCGGGCTGCTGCTCCGGTGGCTTTTTTGGGCATCTTACGTTCAATTGGGCCTACTGGCCTACTGGCCTGCACTACCATTGTAAAACAAAATGTAGAAATTGCTCGGTTGCTACGTCTGCGAGAAAAAGGAGAAGGAGATCCGGCGCTCCGCATGCGAGACAAAGAAGGGGATCCAGCGCCGCGCGAGAGGTGAGAGGCCGGTGCGGGCGGTTGCTGCGAGAGAAAGAGGAGCGGGTGGATAGATCAGTCTTGGCTCTCATGGCACTGGTGCACCCTATCTGTCCGGCGGCGAGTGATGTCGCCACTGCCACATGTACGACCCCCATCTCTCTTGCCTCATGATAGCTTGCTCGCCTCACTACTAGGAAAAGGGCTATAACTAATATCGACATTAATGACGCACCACATATGTAGTGCGCCACTGCTATATAGCAGTGGCGCACCATGTGTAGGTACGCCATTAATGTCCATATCACTAATAGCGTACCACACCCACGGTGCGCCACTACTAACATTTTTTTTCCAAACTAGTAATGGCGCACCAGGACATAGTGCGCCACTACTAGTTTTAACTAGTAATGGCGCACCACACACTCTGTGCGCCACTATTAACAAATGTTTTTTTTTACTTTTTTTTTTCAAAACTAGTAATGGCGCACCAGTGTATAGTGCGCCATTACTAGTTCAAACTAGTAATGGCGCACCACAACCACGGTGAGCCACTACTAACATTTTTTATTTTTTTGCAAAAGTTAGTAATGGCACACCACGTAACAGGTGCGCTATTAGTAACCGTTACTAATGGTGCATTGTTAGGTGGTGCGCCATTACTAACTTTCTTTGCACCCCACCCCCCCCCCCCCCCCCCCCCCCCCCCCGACCGCTTTTTCAGTTTTAAAAAAAATAAAATAAAATAAGTTCCCCATGTGATATGTGGTCTAGTTGTTTGGAAAATTTACAAATATGAATTTCGATATTATTTGCAAAATCTCTATGGAATTTAGTAAAATGGGCATAACTTTTGCATACGAACTCGGATTAAAAAGTTTTTTATATGAAAAATCATCTACTCGAAAAGTTACATCTGAATTGAACCGGAGGAGCCCCCGTTCAAGATTTTAAGAATCCCCAAAATCCTAACAGAAGGAAAGATACGAGGCTTTTAAGATCTAGTGGGGGGAAAATGGAAAAAATTCAAACTTAGTAGTGGCGCACCATTTGCTAGGTGCGCCACTAGTAACAGAAAAAAATGTGGTTTCAATTTTATGTTTTTATTTTTATTTTTTTCAAAATATAATACGTAATATGACCAGGAAGTTTGAAATATTTTTTCAAAATTTCATCACACTCATGAACATGAACCAAGTCCTAGACATCAATAAGGTTTAATGGGATTGATATGATAGATATATCAATAAGTGCCTGTTAAGTGAGTTGGTGCTGGGGTTGGATAGAACTGCGAAGTTAAGCGTGCTTGGGCTGGAGTAGTGTGAGGATTGGTGACCTTCCGAGAAGTTTGACCACGGAGTGCGATTTGACTTGAGATTAAGCATATTGACCTGAGATTAAGCTATAGTGACTCGAGATTAAGAAAAAAACAAAAAAAATTGAATTTTTTTTGAAAAATTTCTTGAAAAAAAATTCGAAACTTTTTTTTGGAAAAAATTGTTAGTAATGGCGCACTTCTATGTGGTGCGTCATTACTAAGTCAGATAGTAATGGCGCACTTCTAGGCATTGTAATGGCGCACCTATAGTGCGCCATTACTATTTGTTACTAGTGGCGTGGTAATAGTGGCGCACATATAGTGCGCCATTAAGGGCAAAAATAGGTGTGCCACTAATTAGTCTTTTCCTAGTAGTGCCTCAGCCCATTCTCATCTCTCTCGCAGGTCCTTGGTAGCCCTAACCGCGCCGGTGGCAGAGTCGACGACTCTGGGTCATGTCGCCACTGCCACATGTAAGCCACATCTCCGCCCGCTCCCATCTCTCTTTCGTTCGTAGTAGAAGAACCCTAGCCCACCCCCTCCACCCCTTTGCTCGATTCTTCATTTTCGTGGGAGCTATAACAGCACGAAAGGTAGTGTCGGGTCGGCAAGGCAAGAACTTAGCCGCGCCAGGATATACCTCAGCCACACTTTTCTAGGGACGCAAAGGGTATTTTTTTTATTTTCTTTATTAATTCTTCATTTCTAATTTGATGTTGCTATTTTGATTCCTTGAAGTGAGTCATGTTGACATCCTCACATTCATTGGAACAGGTGAACAGAGATCAAAAACACCCGTGCCAATTGTGACCATCAGTCAATGTCAAATCACATTCATCATGTAGCCCAAAGGAGAGCCACATAATTGAGCATGAGCTATGTTGCTCTACTTATCCTAGCCTACGGGTGCGACAACTCTTCTTGCTTGCTTCATCTTGTCATTTTTCCGTTTACTGCTGGATCTTAGTCTGGATTGCATTGGTTGAATTCCACCTGGTTTCGCTTATGTGATTTAGCTTGTTGATTTGGGGCTACGGTTTAGGTAACAACGAAAATTAAAAAGCTTATGAATCAATGAAAAAGATGGCATGACAACGTATTTAATTGGAGATGAGGATTCCTGACTACAAAGGATTGAAATTAATTTGACTTCAGTACTACCAATGCACGGTCTTTCCTCTTTCATAATTTAACTTCGTATGTTGGACATATGGTGGCATCTACAATATGATATATTAATCACTAATGGCAAGAATAATATCCTTCCGATGAAACATGTTTGTGTTGGCTTTGATACGATGTAAGGTAATCATTATTTTTGATTGAAATGGTTAGTTCTGAGAGGGTATGGCTGGAAAAAAAAGTCCACTAACTCCATATCACGTAATTGATTATGTTATATAGTTGGAAAATAAAACTGTGCTAGCATTTGCAATCTGAAGATTAGGTCTGTATAACTATGTACAAATAGGAAAATCTCTATAACTTTGAAGTACAATAATGATATGCAAAATTATTAGCATTGTGATTTGGAATAAAAACATTGTAGCACTCGTTTTTACGTTTTACATTAGTGTTTGCAATAAACATTCTCTGTGTTCTTAAGGTATTTGGATGAATAGTTGTTCAAAATCTCTATAACTTTGAAGTACAATAATGATATGCCAAATTATTAGCATTGTGATTTGGAATAAAAACATTGTAAGAATCTTTTTTTCTTTTTACACTAGTATTTGCAATAAACATTCTCTTCGTTCTTAAGGTATTTGGATGAATAATTGTTCAATTTGTATTGTCCTTTCATTTCTAGAATTATCTTTTCCTTACGTTACATTTTAGAATAAAGATGTCTTGCATTTTCTTCGGATTCTTGCCAATTGAATCATCCTACTTCATATGCTTTTCTTCTTCAGAACATATTACAGCGGCCTGTCATGAGGATAGGGCATTGCTGCATCTTATCTGGATGAGTACAAAATTATCTTAATATTACCCTTTGTTGGGGAACGTAGCAGAAATTCAAAATTTTCCTACGTGTCACCAAGATCTATCTATGGAGAGACTAGCAACAAGGGGAAGGAGAGTGCATCTACATACCCTTGTAGATCGCTAAGCGGAAGCGTTCAAGTGAACGGGGTCGATGGAGTCGTACTCGTCGTGATTCAAATCACCGATGATCAAGTGCCGAACGCACGGCACCTCCGCGTTCAACACACGTACAGCCCGATGACGTCTCCCATGCCTTGATCCAGCAAGGAGAGAGGGAGAGGTTGATGGAGATCCAGCAGCACGACGGCATGGTGGAAGTAGCGGGATTCCAACAGGGCTTCGCTAAGCGCTGCGGGAGGAGGGAGTTGTGTCAAGGGAGGGAGAGGGAGGCGTCAGGCCTTAGATTGGTTTGCTCCTCCTTTTTCCCCACTATATATAGGGCCAAGGGAGAGGGGGAGGCGCAGCCCTTGCCCCTTCCTCCAAGGAAGGGTGCGGCCAAGGGTGGGGAGGAGTCCATCCTCCCCAAGGCACCTCGGAGGTGCCTTCCCCTTTTAGGACTCTCCTCTTTTTCCCATCTCTTGGCGCATGGGCCTCTTGGGGCTGGTGCCCTTGGCCCATATAGGCCAAGGCACACCCCCTACAGCCCATGTGGCCCCCTGGGGCAGGTGGCCCCACCCGGTGGACCCCCGGGACCCTTCCGGTGGTCCCGGTACAATACCGATGACCCCGAAACTTGTCCCGATGGCCGAAACAGGACTTCCTATATATAAATCTTTACCTCCGGACCATTCCGGAACTCCTCGTGACGTCCGGGATCTCATCCGGGACTCCGAACAACTTTCGGGTTACCGCATACTAATATCTCCATAACCCTAGCGTCACCGAACCTTAAGTGTGTAGACCCTACGGGTTCGGGAGACATGCAGACATGACCGAGACGTTCTCCGGTCAATAACCAACAGCGGGATCTGGATACCCATGATGGCTCCCACATGTTCCACGATGATCTCATCGGATGAACCACGATGTCAAGGACTTAATCAATCCCGTATTCAATTCCTTTTGTCTATCGGTATGTTACTTGCCCGAGATTCGATCGTCGGTATCCAATACCTAGTTCAATCTCGTTACCGGAAAGTCTCTTTACTTCGTGCCGTAATGCATGATCCCGTGATCAACCACTTGGTCACATTGAGCTCATTATGATGATGCATTACCGAGTGGGCCCAGAGATACCTCTCCGTCATACGGAGTGACAAATCCCAGTCTCGATTCGTGCCAACCCAACAGACACTTTCGGAGATACCTGTAATGTACCTTTATAGTCACCCAGTTACGTTGTGACGTTTGGCACACCCAAGGCACTCCTACGGTATCCGGGAGTTGCACAATCTCATGGTCTAAGGAAATGATACTTGACATTCAGAAAAGCTACAGCAAACGAACTACACGATCTTTGAGCTAAGCTTAGGATTGGGTCTTGTCCATCACATCATTCTCCTAATGATGTGATCCGTTATCAATGACATCCAATGTCCATTACAGGAAACCATACTACTTTGATCAACGAGCTAGTCAACTAGAGGCTCACTAGGGACATGTTGTGGTCTATGTATTCACACATGTATTACGATTTCCGGATAACACAATTATAGCATGAACAATAGACAATTATCATGAACAAGGAAATATAATAATAACCATTTTATTATTGCCTCTAGGGCATATTTCCAACAGTCTCCCACTTGCACTAGAGTCAATCAATATTCTAGTTACATTGTGATGAATCGAACACCCATGCAGTTCTGGTGTTGATCATGTTTAGCTCTAGGGAGAGGTTTAGTCAACAGATCTGCCACATTCAGGTCCGTATGTACTTTACAAATCTTTATGTCTCCATTTTGAACACTTTCACGAATGGAGTTGAAGCGACGCTTGATATGCCTGGTCTTCTTGTGAAACCTGGGCTCCTTGGCAAGGGCAATAGCTCCAGTGTTGTCACAGAAGAGAGTCATCGGGCCCAATGCATTGGGTATGACTCCTAGGTCGGTAATGAACTCCTTCACCCAGACTGCTTCTTGTGCTGCCTCCGAGGCTGCCATGTACTCCGCTTCACATGTAGATCCCGCCACAACGCTTTGCTTGCAACTGCACCAGCTTACTGCCCCACCATTCAAAATATACACGTATCTGGTTTGTGACTTAGAGTCATCCAGATCTGTGTCGAAGCTAGCATCGACGTAACCCTTTACGACGAGCTCTTCGTCACCTCCATACACGAGAAACATGTCCTTAGTCCTTTTCAGGTACTTCAGGATATTCTTGACCGCTGTCCAGTGTTCCATGCCGGGATTACTTTGGTACCTTCCTACCAAACTTACGGCAAGGTTTACATCAGGTCTGGTACACAGCATAGCATACATGATAGACCCTATGGCCGAGGCATAGGGGACGACACTCATCTTTTCTCTATCTTCTGCCGTGGTCGGGCATTGAGCCGTGCTCAATCTCGTACCTTGCAATACAGGCAAGAACCCCTTCTTTGACTGAACCATTTTGAACTTCTTCAATATCTTGTCAAGGTACATACTCTGTGAAAGACCAATGAGGCGTCCCGATCTATCTCTATAGATCTTGATGCCTAATATATAAGCAGCTTTTCCAAGGTCCTTCATTGAAAAACACTTGTTCAAGTAGGCCTTTATGCTTTCCAAGAATTCTATATCATTTCCCATCAACAGTATGTCATCCACATACAATATGAGAAATGCTACAGAGCTCCCACTCACTTTCTTGTAAATGCAGGCTTCTCCATAAGTCTGCGTAAACCCAAACGCTTTGATCATCTCATCAAAACGAATGTTCCAACTCCGAGATGCTTGCACCAGCCCATAAATCGAGCGTTGGAGCTTGCACACCTTGTCAGCATTCTTAGGATCGACAAAACCTTCCGACTGCATCATATACAATTCTTCCTTAAGGAAACCATTAAGGAACGCCGTTTTGACGTCCATTTGCCATATCTCATAATCATAGAATGCGGCAATTGCTAACATGATTCGGACGGACTTCAGCTTCGCTACGGGTGAGAAAGTCTCATCGTAGTCAACCCCTTGAACTTGTCGATAACCCTTAGCGACAAGCCGAGCTTTATAGATGGTCACATTACCATCCGCGTCTGTCTTCTTCTTAAAGATCCATTTATTTTCTATGGCTCGCCGATCATCGGGCAAGTCAGTCAAAGTCCATACTTTGTTTTCATACATGGATCCTATCTCGGATTTCATGGCTTCCAGCCATTTGTCGGAATCCGGGCCCGCCATCGCTTCTTCATAGTTCGAAGGTTCACCGTTGTCTAACAACATGATTTCCAAGACAGGGTTGCCGTACCACTCTGGTGCAGAACGTGTCCTCGTGGACCTACGAAGTTCAGTAGCAACTTGATCTGAAGTTTCATGATCATCATCATAAACTTCCTCTCTAGTCGGTGCAGGCACCTCAGGAACATTTTCTTGATCTGCGCCACTTACCGGTTCAAGAGGTAATACTTCATCAAGTTCTACTTTCCTCCCACTTATTTCTTTCGAGAGAAACTCTTTCTCTAGAAAGGACCCATTCTTGGCAACAAAGATCGTGCCTTCGGATCTGAGGTAGAAGGTATACCCAACAGTTTCTTTAGGGTATCCTATGAAGACGCATTTTTCCGATTTGGGTTCGAGCTTTTCTGGTTGAAGTTTCTTGACATAAGCATCGCATCCCCAAACTTTTAGAAACGACAACTTAGGTTTGTTCCCAAACCATAATTCATACGGTGTTGTCTCAACGGATTTCGACGGAGCCCTATTTAAAGTGAATGCGGCAGTCTCTAAAGCATAGCCCCAAAATGACAGCGGTAAATCAGTAAGAGACATCATAGATCGCACCATATCTAATAGAGTGTGATTACGACGTTCGGACACACCATTACGCTGAGGTGTTCCAGGCGGCGTGAGTTGTGAAACTATTCCACATTTTCTTAAGTGTGTGCCAAATTCGTGACTCAAGTATTCTCCCCCATGATCTGATCGCAAGAACTTGATTTTTCTGTCACGTTGATTCTCAACCTCACTCTGAAATTCCTTGAACTTTTCAAAGGTCTCAGACTTGTGTTTCATTAATTAGACATACCCATATCTACTCAAGTCATCAGTGAGGGTGAGAACATAACGATAGCCACCGCGAGCCTCAACACTCATTGGACCGCACACATCAGTATGTATGATTTCCAATAAGTTGGTTGCTCGCTCCATTCTTCCTGAGAACGGAGTCTTGGTCATTTTACCCATGAGGCATGGTTCGCACGTGTCAAATGATTCGTAATCAAGAGACTCTAAAAGTCCATCTGCATGGAGCTTCTTCATGCGTTTGACACCTATGTGACCAAGGCGGCAGTGCCACAAGTATGTGGGACTATCATTATCAACCTTACATCTTTTGGTATTCACACTATGAATATGTGTAGCATTACGCTCGAGATTCATTAAGAATAAACCATTCACCATCAGAGCATGACCATAAAACATATCTCTCATATAAATAGAACAACCATTATTCTCGGATTTAAATGAGTAGCCATCTCGAATTAAACGAGATCCTAATACAATGTTCATGCTCAAAGCTGGCACTAAATAACAATTAT
Source organism: Triticum urartu (assembly GCF_003073215.2). Taxonomy (NCBI): domain Eukaryota; kingdom Viridiplantae; phylum Streptophyta; class Magnoliopsida; order Poales; family Poaceae; genus Triticum; species Triticum urartu. The sequence goes on from NC_053028.1 coordinate 704,207,509, forward strand.
TGAGGTTTAAAACTAATCCCGTAGGTAAATGTAGAGGCAGCGTGCCAACGGCGATCACATCGACCTTGGAACCATTCCCGACGCGCATCGTCACCTCGTCCTTTGCCAGTCTCCGCTTATTCCGCAGCTCCTGCTTTGAGTTACAAATGTGAGCAACCGCACCGGTATCAAATACCCAGGAGCTACTACGAGTACTGGTAAGGTACACATCAATTACATGTATATCACATATACCTTTAGTGTTGCCGGCCTTCTTGTCCGCTAAGTATTTGGGGCAGTTCCGCTTCCAGTGACCACTTCCCTTGTAATAAAAACACTCAGTCTCAGGCTTGGGTCCATTCTTTGGCTTCTTCCCGGCAGCTTGCTTACCGGACGCGGCAACTCCCTTGCCGTCCTTCTTGAAGTTCTTCTTACCCTTGCCTTTCTTGAACTTAGTGGTTTTATTCACCATCAACACTTGATGTTCCTTTTTGATTTCCACCTCTGCTGATTTCAGCATTGAATACACCTCAGGAATGGTCTTTTCCATCCCCTGCATATTGATGTTCATCACAAAGCTCTTGTAGCTCGGTGGAAGCGACTGAAGTATTCTGTCAATGACCGCATCATCCGGGAGATTAACTCCCAGCTGAGTCAAGCGGTTATGCAACCCAGACATTCTGAGTATGTGCTCACTGACAAAACTATTTTCCTCCATCTTACAGCTGAAGAACTTGTCGGAGACTTCATATCTCTCGACCTGGGCATGAGCTTGAAAAACCATTTTCAGCTCTTCGAACATCTCATATGCTCCGTGTCTCTCAAAACGCTTTTGGAGCCCCGGTTCTAAGCTGTAAAGCATGCTGCACTGAACGAGGGAGTAATCATCAGCACGTGACTGCCAAGCGTTCATAACGTCTTGGTTCTGTGGGACAGGTGCGTCACCTAGCGGTGCTTTTAGGACATAATCTTTCTTGGCAGCTATGAGGATGATCCTCAGGTTCCGAACCCAGTCCGTATAGTTGCTGCCATCGTCTTTCTGCTTGGTTTTCTCTAGGAACACGTTGAAGTTGAGGACAACGTGGGCCATTTGATCTACAAGACATATTGTAAAGATTTTAGACTAAGTTCATGATAATTAAGTTCATCTAATCAAATTATTCAATGAATTCCCACTCAGATAGACATCCCTCCAGTCATCTAAGTGAAACATGATCCGAGTTAACTAGGCCGTGTCCGATCATCACGTGAGACGGACTAGCCAACATCGGTGAACATCTTCATGTTGATCGTATCTTCTATACGACTCATGCTCGACCTTTCGGTCTTCCGTGTTTCGAGGCCATGTTTGTACATGCTAGGCTCGTCAAGTCAACCTAAGTGTATTGCGTGTGTAAATCTGGCTTACACCCGTTGTATTCGAACATTAGAATCTATCACACCCGATCATCACATGGTGCTTCGAAACAACGAACCTTCGCAACGGTGCACAGTTAGGGGGAACACTTTCTTGAAGTTATTAAGAGGGATCATCTTATTTAAGCTACCGTCGTTCTAAGAAAATAATATATAAAACATGATAAACATCATGCATTCAAATAGTGACATGATATGGCCAATATCATTTGCTCCTTTTGATCTCCATCTTCGGGGCTCCATGATCATCGTTGTCACCGGCATGACACCATGATCTCCATCATCATGATCTCCATCATCGTGTCTTCTTGAAGTTGTCTCATCATCTATTACTTCTACTACTATGGCTAACGCTTTAGCAATAAAGTAAAGTACTTACATGACGTTTATGTTGACACGCAGGTCATAAATAAATAAAGACAACTCCTATGGCTCCTGCCGGTTGTCATACTCATCGACATGCAAGTCGTGATTCCTATTACAAGAACATGATCATCTCATACATCACATATATCATTCATCACATCCTTTGGCCATATCACATCACAAAACACTTGCTGCAAAAACAAGTTAGACGTCCTCTAATTGTGGTTGCAAGTTTTTACGTGGCTTCTATAGGTTTCTAGCAAGAACGTTTCTTACCTACGCCAAAACCACAACGTGAATTGCCAATTTCTATTTACCCTTCATAAGGACCCTGTTCATCGAATCCGATCCGACTAAAGTGGGAGAGACAGACACCTGCCAGCCACCTTATGCAACTAGTGCATGTCAGTCGGTGGAACCAGTCTCACGTAAGCGTACGTGTAAGGTCGGTCCGGGCCGCTTCATCCCACAATGCCGCCGAATCAAGATAAGACTAGTAACGGCAAGATAATTGAGAATATCGACGCCCACAACTACTTTGTGTTCTACTCATGCATAGTAACTACGCATAGACCTAACTCATGATGCCACTGTTGGGGAACGTAGCAGAATTTTAGAATTTTCTACGCATCACCAAGATCAATATATGGAGTCATCTAGTAACGAGGGAGAGAGGAGTGCATCTACATACCCTTGTAGATCGCGCGCGGAAGCGTTCAAGAGAACGGGGTTGATGGACTCGTACTCGACGTGATTCAAATCACCGATGACCTAGTGCCGAACGGATGGCACCTCCGCGTTCAACACACGTACGGTTAGGAAGACGTCTCCTCCAACTTGATCCAGCAAGGGGGGAGGAGAGGTTGATGAAGATCCAGCAGCACGACGGCGTGGTGGTGGAAGCAACGGTGATCTCGGCAGGGCTTCGCCAAGCGCAGGGAGACGGAGGAGTGTCACGGGAGGGAGAGGGAGAGGCCAGGGGCTTGGGGTGCGTCTGCCCTCCCTCCCCCGCACTATATATAGGGTGCCTAGGGGGGGCGCCGGCCCTAGGGGATCCAATCTCCTAGGGGGGCGGCGGCCAAGGGGGTGCCTTGCCCCCCAAGGCAAGGGTGGCGCCCCCCACCCCTAGGGTTTCCAACCCTAGGCGCAGGGGGAGGCCCAAGGGGGGCCCACCAGACCACTAGGGGCTGGTTCCCATCCCACTTCAGCCCATGGGGCCCTCCGGGATAGGTGGCCCCACCCGGTGGACCCCCGGGACCCTTCCAGTGGTCCCGGTACAATACCGATTACCCCCGAAACTTTCCCGATGGCCGAAACTTGACTTCCTATATATAAATCTTCACCTCTGGACCATTCCGGAACTCCTCGTGACGTCCGGGATCTCATCCGGGACTCCGAACAACTTTCGGGTTACCGTATGCTAATATCTCTACAACCCTAGCGTCACCGAACCTTAAGTGTGTAGACCCTACGGGTTCGGGAGACATGCAGACATGACCGAGACGCCTCTCCGGTTAATAACCAACAGCGGGATCTGGATACCCATGTTGGCTCCCACATGCTCCATGATGATCTCATCAGATGAACCACGATGTCGAGGATTCAATCAATCCGTATACAATTCCCTTTGTCAATCGGTACGTTACTTGCCCGAGACTCGATCGTTGGTATCCCAATACCTAGTTCAATCTCGTTACCGGCAAGTCACTTTACTCGTGCCGTAATGCATGATCCCGTGATCAACCACTTGGTCGCATTGAGCTCATTATGATGATGCATTACCGAGTGGGCCCAGAGATACCTCTCCGTCATACGGAGTGACAAATCCCAGTCTCGATTCGTGCCAACCCAACAGACACTTTCGGAGATACCTGTAATGTACCTTTATAGTCACCCAGTTACGTTGTGACGTTTGGCACACCCAAGGCACTCCTACGGTATCCGGGAGTTGCACAATCTCATGGTCTAAGGAAATGATACTTGACATTCGGAAAAGCTACAGCAAACGAACTACACGATCTTTGAGCTATGCTTAGGATTGGGTCTTGTCCATCACATCATTCTCCTAATGATGTGATCCCGTTATCAATGACATCCAATGTCCATAGTCAGGAAACCATGACTATTTTTTGATCAACAAGCTAGTCAACTAGAGGCTCACTAGGGACGTGTTGTGGTCTATGTATTCACACATGTATTACGATTTCCGGGTAACACAATTATAGCATGAACAATAGACAATTATCATGAACAAAGAAATATAATAATAACCATTTTATTATTGCCTCTAGGGCATATTTCCAACACTTTATGATGTTGTATTACTGAGAGGACCCTGATATATCTCTCCGTCATACGGAGTGACAAATCCCAGTCTCGATCCATGCCAACCGAATAGATACTTTTAGAGATACTTGTAGAGCACCTATATGATCACCCAGTTACGAAGTGACACACAAGGCATTCCTCCGGTATCCGGGAGTTGCATGATCTCATGGTCTTAGGAATAGATACTTGACATGAAGAAAGTTGTAGTTGAAGGAAATATGCCCTAGAGGCAATAATAAAGTTGTTATTTATATTTTCTTATATCATGATAAATGTTTATTATTCATGCTAGAATTGTATTAACCTGGAACTTAGTACATGTGTGAATACATAGACAAACAGAGTGTCCCTAGTATGCCTCTACTTGACTAGCTTGTTAATCAAAGATGGTTATGTTTCCTAGCCATTGACATGTGTTGTCATTTGATGAACGTGATCACATCATTAGAGAATGATGTGATGGACTAGACCCATCTGTTAGCTTAGCACTATGATCATTTAGTTTATTGCTATTGCTTTCTTCATGACTTATACATGTTCCTATGACTATGAGATTATGCAACTCCCGAATACCAGAGGAACACTTAGTGTGCTATCAAACATCACAACATAACTGGGTGATTATAAAGATGCTCTACAGGTGTCTCCGATGGTGTTTGTTGAGTTAGCATAGATCGAGATTAGGATTTGTCACTACGATTGTCGGAGAGGTATCTCTGGGCCCTCTCGGTAATGCACATCACTATAAGCCTTGCAAGCAATGTGACTAATGAGTTAGTTGCAGGATGATGCATTACGGAACGAGTAAAGAGACTTGCCGGTAACGATATTGAACTAGGTATGATGATACCAATGATCGAATCTCGGGCAAGTAACATACCGATGACAAAGGGAACAATGTATGTTGTTGTGCGGTTTGACCGATAGAGATCTTCGTAGAATATGTGGGAGCCAATATGAACATCCAAGTTCCGCTATTGGCTATTGACCGGAGATGAGTCCCAGTCATGTATACATATTTCTCGAACCCGTAGGGTCCGCACGCTTAACGTTCGATGACGATCAGTATTATGAGTTTATGTGTTTTGATGTACCGAAGGTAGTTCAGAGTCCCAGATGAGATCATAGACATGACGAGGACTCTTGAAATGGTCGAGACATAAAGATTGATATATTGGAAGACTATATTCAGACACCGGAATAGTTTCGAGGTGTATTAGGTATTTTCCAAAGTACCAGGGGGTTACCGAAACCTCCCAGGGGGTTATTGGGCGTCATGGGCCTATTGGTGGAAAAGAGGAGGTAGGCCAAGGCAGGGCGTGCGCTCCCCCTAGCCCAAACCGAATTGGACTAGGGGGGGCCGCTTCCCCTTTCCTTCTCTCCTCCATCACCTTCCCCCTTCTCCTTGTTGGAATAGGAAAGGGGGGGGGGTGAATCCTACTTGGAGTAGGATTGCCCCCCCATGGTGCGCCTCCTCCCCTTGGCCGGCCTCCTCCTCCCTCCCCTTATATATGTGGGAGGGGGGCACCCCAAAGGCACACAAAAAAGTTTCTCTTAGCTGTGTGCGGTGCCCCCTTCACAGAAACACACCTCGGTTATATCGTTGCAGTGCTTAGGCGAAGCCCTGCGCTGGTAACTTATCATCACCATCACCACATTGTCGTGCTAACGAAACTCTCCCTCGACCTCAGCTGGATCAAGAGTTTGAGGGACGTCACCGAGCTATACGTGTGCAGATCACGGAGGTGCCGTGCGTTCGGTACTTGATCGGTTGGATCACGAAGACGTTTGACAACATCAACCGCGTTACTTAATGCTTCCGCTTTCGGTCTACGAGGGTACGTAGACACACCCTCACCTCTCGTTGGTATGCATCTCCTAGATAGATCTTGTGTGATCATAGATTTTTTTTGAAATACTACGTTCTCTAACAGTGGCATCCAAGCCAGGTCTATGCATAGATGTTATATGCACGAGTAGAACACAAAGAGTTGTGGGCGATAATAGTCATACTGCTTACCAGCATGCCATAATTTGATTCGTCGGTATTGTTGGATGAAGCGGCTCAGACTGACATTACATGACCGTGTTCATGAGACTGGTTCTACCAGCGTGCTTCGCACACAGGTGGCTAGTGGGTGTCTGTTTCCCCAACTTTAGTTGAATCGAGTGTGACTATGCCCGGTCCTTGTTGAAGGTTAAAACATCACACTTTATGAAAAATTGTTGTGGTTTTTGATGCGTAGGTAAGAACGGTTCTTGTTAGAAGCATGTAGCAGCCACGTAAAACTTGCAACAACAAAGTAGAGTACGTCTAACTTGTTTTTGCAGGGCATGTTGTGATGTGATATGGTCAAGACGTGATTATATATATTGTTGTATGAGATGATCATGTTTTGTAACAGTTATCGGCAATTGGCAGGAGCCATATGGTTGTCGCTTTATTGTATGAAATGCAATCGCCATGTAATTGCTTTACTTTAGCACTAAGCGATAGCGATAGTCATAGAAGAAATAGTTGGCGAGACGACAATGATGCTTCGATGGAGATCAAGGTGTCAAGACGGTGATGATGGTGATCATGACGGTGCTTTGGAGATGGAGATCAAAGGCACAAGATGATGATGGCCATATCATATCACTTATATTGACTGCATGTGATGTTTATCCTTTATGCATCTTATTTTGCTTAGTTCGGCGGTAGCATTATAAGATTATCTCTCACTAAATTTCAAGGTATAAGTGTTCTCCCTAAGTATGCATCATTGCTACAGTTCGTCGTGCTGAGACACCACATGATGATCGGGTGTGATAAGCTCTACATTCACATACAACAGGTGCAAGCCAATTTTGCACACGCAGAATACTCGGGTTAAACTTGACGAGCCTAGCATATGCATATATGGCCTCAGAACACTGAGGCCGAAAGGTTGAGCATGAATCATATAGTAGATATGATCAACATAGTGATGTTCACCATTGAAAACTTCTCCATCTCACGTGATGATCGGACATGGTTTAGTTGATATGGATCACGTGATCACTTAGATGATTACAGAGATGTCTATCTAAGTGGGAGTTCTTAAGTAATATGATTAATTGAACTTAAATTTATCATGAACTTAGTCCTGATAGTATTTGCATATCTATGTTGTATATCAATTGCTCGCGTATAGCTTCCTCGTTTTGTTTATGATATGTTCCTAGAGAAAAACTATGTTGAAAGATGTTAGTAGCAATGATGCAGACTAGCTCCGTGATCTGAGGATTATCCTCATTGCTGCACAAAAGAATTATGTCCTTGATGCACCACTAGGTGATGGACCTATTGCAGGAGCAGATGCAGATGTTATGAACATTTGGCAAGCTTGGTATGATGGCTACTTGATAGTTTAGTGCACCATGCTTTACGGCTTAGAACCAGGACTTCAAAAACGTTTTGAACGCCACGGAGCATATAAGATGTTCCAAGAGCTAAAATTGGTATTTCAGACTGATGCCCGAGTCAAGAGGTATGAGACCTCTGACAAGTACCTTGCCTACAAGATGGAGGAGAATAGCTCAAACCAGTGAGCATGTGCTGAGAATGTCTGAGTACTACAATCGCTTGAATCAAGTGGGAGTTAATCTTGCAGATAAGATAGTGATTGACAGAGTTCTCTAGTCACTATCGCCAAGTTACTAGAACTTCGTGCTGAACTATAATGTGCAAGGGATGACGAAAACGATTCCCGAGCTCTTCATGATGCTGAAATCAATGAAGGTAGAAACAAGAAAAGCATCAAATGTTGATGGTTGACAAGACCACTAGTTTCAAGAAAAGGGGCAAGGGAAAGAAAGGGATCTTCAAGAAGAATAGCAAGCAAGTTGCTGCTCCCGTCAAGAAGCCCAAAGCTAGACCCAAGCCTGGAACTGAGTGCTTCTACTAGAAAGAAAATGGTCACTAGAAGTGGAACTACCCTAGATACTTGGCGGATAAAGAGGATGGCAAAAGTGAACAAAGGTATATTTGATATACATGTTATTGATGTGTACTTTACTAGTGTTTATAGCAACCCCTCGGTATTTGATACTGGTTCAGTTGCTCGAAAACAGGCATTGCAAGATAAACAGAGACTAGTTAAGGACGAGGTGACAATGTGTATTGGAAATGATTCCAAGGTTGATAAGATCACCATCGCACACTCCTTTTACCTTCGGGATTAGTGTTGAACCTAAAATAAATGTTATTTGGTGTTTGCGTTGAGCATGAATATGATTGGGTCATGTTTATTGCAATACAATTATTCATTTAAGTCAAAGAATAATTGTTGTTATGTTTACATGAATAAAACCTTCTATGGTCATACACTTATAAATGGTTTATTGAATCTTGATCGTAGTGATACACATATTCATAATATTGATGCCAAAAGATGCAAAGTTGATAATGATAGTGCAACATACTTGTGGCACTGCCGTTTAGGTCATGTTGGTGTAAAGCGCATGAAGAAACTCCATGCAGATGGACTTTTGGAATCACTTGATTATGAATCATTTGATGCTCGCGAACCATGCCTCATTGGCAAGATGACTAAGACTCCGTTCTCCAAAACAATGGAGCGATCCACTGACTTATTGGAAATAATACATTTCAATGTATGCAGTCCGATGAGTGTTAAGGCTCGCGGCGGGTATCATTATTTTCTAAACCTTCACAGATGATTTGAGCAGATATGGGTATATCTAATTAATGAAACACAAGTCTGAAACATTTGAAAAGGTTCAAAGAATTTCGGAATGAAGTGAAGAATCATCGTAACAAGAAAATAAAGTTTCTACGATCTGATCGCGGAGGCGAATATTTGAGTTACGAGTTTGGCCTTCATATAAAACAATGTGAAATAGTTTCACAACTCACGCCACCTGGAACACCACAGCGTAATGGTGTGTCCGAACGTCGTAACCATACTTTATTAGATATGGTGTGGTCTATGATGTCTCTTACCGATTTACCACTATCGTTTTGGGGTTATGCATTAAAGACAGCTGCATTCACGTTAAATAGGGCACCGTATAAAAATCCGTTGAGATGACACCATATGAACTGTGGTTTAGCAAGAACCCTAAGTTGTCGTTTCTTAAAGTTTGGGGCTGTGATGCTTATGTGAAAAAGTTTCAGCCTGATAATCTCAGACCCAAATCGGAGAAGTGTGTCTTCATAGGATACTCAAAATAAACTGTTGGGTACACCTTCTATCACATATCCGAAGGCAAGATCTTTGTTTCTAAGAGTGGATCCTTTCTAGACAAGGAGTTTCTCTTGAAAGAAGTGAGTGGGAGGAAAGTAGAACTTGATGAGGTAACTGTACCTTCTCCCTTATTGGAAAGTAGTTCATTACAGAAATCAGTTCCAGTGATTCCTACACCAATTAGTGAGGAAGCTAATGATGATGATCATGAAACTTCTGATCAAGTTACTACCGAACCCCGTAAGTCAACCAGAGTAAGATGCGTACCAGAGTGGTACTGTAATCCCATTCTGGAGGTCATGTTACTTGACTGTGACGAACCTACGAACTATGAGGAAGCGATGATGAGCCCAGATTCCGCGAAATGGCTTAAGGCCATGAAATCTGAGATGGGATCCATGTATGAGAACAAAGTATTAACTTTGATTGACTTGCCCGATGATCGGTGAGCCATTCAGAATAAATGGATCTTCAAGAGGAAGATGGACGCTGATAGTAGTGTTACTATCTACAAAGCTCGAATTGTCACAAAAGGTTTTCGTCAAGTTCAAGGTGTTGACTACGATGAGATTTTCTCACTCGTATCGATGCTTAAAAGACTGTCCGAATCATCTTAGCAGTTGCCGCATTTTATGAAATGTGGCAAATGGATATCAAAACTACATAACTTAATTGATTTATTGAAGAAGAGTTGTATATGATGCAACCAGAAGGTTTTGTCAATCCTAAAGGTGCTAACAAAGTGTGCAAGCTCAAGCGATCCATCTATGGACTGGTGCAAGCATCTCGGAGTTGGAATATACCCTTTGATGAGTTGATCAAAGCATATAGTTTTATACAGACTTTTGGAGAAGCCTGTATTTACAAGAAAGTGAGTGGGAGCTCTGTAGCATTTCTGATATTATATGTGGATGACATATTGTTGATCGGAAATGATACTGAATTTCTAGATAGCATAAAAGGATACTTGAATAAGAATTTTTCAATGAAAGACCTCGATGAAGCTGCTTACATATTGGGCATCAGGATCTATAGAGATAGATCAAGACGCTTGATAAATTTTTTCAATGAGTACATACCTTGATAAGTTTTTGAAGTAGTTCAAAATGGAATAGTCAAAGAAGGAGTTCTTTCCTGTGTTGCAAGGTGTGAAGTTGAGTAAAGACTCAAAAACCCGACCACGACAGAAAATAGAAACAGAATGAAAAGTCATTCCCTATGCCTCACTCATAGGTTCTATAAAGTATGCTATGCTGTGTACCAGACCTATTGTATACCTTAGCATGATTTTGGCATGGGAGTACAATAGTGATCTAGGAGTAGATCACTGGCATCGGTCAAAATTATCCTTAGAGGACTAAGGAAATATTTCTCGGTTATGGAGGTGATAAAAGAGTGTTGGAAATATGCCCTAGAGGCAATAATAAAATGGTTATTATTATATTTCTTTATTCATGATAATTGTCTATTATTCATGCTATAATTGTGTTATCCGGAAATCGTAATGCATGTGTGAATACATAGACCACAACACGTCCCTAGTGAGCCTCTAGTTGACTAGCTCATTGATCAAAAGATAGTCATGGTTTCCTGACTATGGACATTGGATGTCATTGATAATGGGATCACATCATTAGGAGAATGATGTGATGGACAAGACCCAATCCTAAGCATAGCTCAAAGATCGTGTAGTTCATTTGCTGTAGCTTTTCCGAATGTCAAGTATCACTTCCTTAAACCATGAGATTGTGCAACTCCCGGATACCGTAGGAGTGCCTTGGGTGTGCCAAACGTCACAACGTAACTGGGTGACTATAAAGGTACACTATAGGTATCTCCGAAAGTGTCTGTTGGGTTGGCACGAATCGAGACTGGGATTTGTCACTCCGTATGACGGAGAGGTATCTCTGGGCCCACTCGGTAATGCATCATCATAATGAGCTCAATGCGACCAAGTGATAGATCACGGGATCATGCATTACGGCACGAGTAAAGTGACTTGCCGGTAACGAGATTGAACGAGGTATTGGGATACCGACGATCGAGTCTCGGGCAAGTAACGTACCGATTGACAAAGGGAATTGTATACGGATTGATTGAATCCTCGACATCGTGGTTCATCCGATGAGATCATCGAGGAGCATGTGGGAGCCAACATGGGTATCCAGATCCCGCTGTTGGTTATTGACCGGAGAGTCGTCTCGGTCATGTCTGCATGTCTCCCGAACCCGTAGGGTCTACACACTTAAGGTTCGGTGACGCTAGGGTTGTAGAGATATTAGTATGCAGTAACCCAAAAGTTGTTCGGAGTCCCGGATGAGATCCCGGATGTCACGAGGAGTTCCGGAATGGTCCGGAGGTAAAGATTTATATATAGGAAGTCCAGTTTCGGCCATCGGGAAAGTTTCAGGGGTCGCCGGTATTGTACCGGGACCACCGGAAGGGTCCCGGGGGTCCACCGGGTGGGGCCACCCATCCCGGAGGGCCCCATGGGCTGAAGTGGGAGGGGAACCAGCCCCTGGTGGGCTGGTGCGCCCCCCCTTGGGCCTCCCATGCGCCTAGGGTTGGGAAACCCTAGGGGTGGGGGCGCCCCCCACTTGGCTTGGGGGGGAAGCCACCCCTTGGCCGCCGCCCCCCTTGGAGATCCATCTCCTAGGGTCGGCGCCCCCCAAGGCCCCTATATAAAGAGGGGGGAGGGAGGGCAGCCGAACCCTTGCTCTTGGCGCCTCCCTCTCCCTCCGTAACACCTCTCCTCCCCGCTTGCGCTTGGCGAAGCCCTCCCGGGATCCTGCTGCATCCACCACCACGCCGTCGTGCTGCTGGATCTTCATCAACCTCTCCTTCCCCCTTGCTGGATCAAGAAGGAGGATACGTCTTCCCAACCGTACATGTGTTGAACGCGGAGGTGCTGTCCGTTCGGCACTTGGTCATCGGTGATTTGGATCACGACGAGTACGACTCCATCAACTCCGTTCTCTTGAACGCTTCCGCGCGCGATCTACAAGGGTATGTAGATGCACTCCTCTCTCCCTCGTTGCTAGATGACTCCATAGATTGATCTTGGTGATGCGTAGAAAATTTTAAAATTCTGCTACGTTTCCCAACAAAGAGTTCATCGTAAAGAGTTACGTCGATGCAAGCTTTTGACACCGATCTAGATGACTCTAAGTCTCGATCTAGATACATATTGGAAGTGGGAGCAACTAGCTAGAGTAGCTCCGCGCAGAGTATTGTAGACATAGAAATTTGTAAAATACATACGGATCTGAATGTTGCAGCCCCGTAGACTAAACTTCTCTCACAAGCAAAACATGATCACTCTTTGGGTGTTAATCACATAGCGATGTGAACTAGATTATTGACTCTAGTAAACCCTTTGGGTATTAGTCACATGAAGATGTGAACTAATCACATAAAGATGTGAACTATTGGCGTGAAATCACATGACGATGTGAACTAGATCATTGACTCTAGTGCAAGTGGGAGACTGAAGGAAATATGCCCTAGAGGCAATAATAAAGTTGTTTTTTATATTTCCTTATATCATGATAAATGTTTATTATTCATGCTAGAATTGTATTAACAGGAAACTTAGTACATGTGTGAATACATAGACAAACAGAGTGTCCCTAGTATGCCTCTACTTGACTAGTTCGTTAATCAAAGATGGTTAAGTTTCCTAGCCATGGACATGTGTTATCATTTGATGAATGAGATCACATCATTAGAGAATGATGTGATGGACTAGACCCATCTGTTAGCTTAGCGCTATGAACGTTTAGTTTATTGCTATTGCTTTCTTCATGACTTATACATGTTCCTATGACTATGAGATTATGCAACTCCCGAATACCAGAGGAACACTTTGTGTGCTATCAAACATCACAACGTAACTAGGTGATTATAAAGATGCTCTACAGGTGTCTCCGATGGTGTTTGTTGAGTTGGCATAGATCGAGATTAGGATTTGTCACTCCATGTATCGGAGAGGTATCTTTGGGCCCTCTCGGTAATGCACATCACTATAAGCCTTGCAAGCAATGTAACTAATGAGTTAGTTACGGGATGATGCATTACGAAACGAGTAAAGAGACTTGCCAGTAACGAGATTGAACTAGGTATGATGATACCGACGATCGAATCTGGGGCAAGTAACATATCGATGACAAAGGGAACAACGTATGTTGTTATGCGTTTTGACCGATAAAGATCTTCGTAGAATATGTGGGAGCCAATATGAACATCCAGGCTCCGCTATTGGTTATTGACCGGAGATGAGTCTCACTCATGTCTACATAGTTCTCGAACCCGTTGGGTCCGCACGCTTAACGTTCGATGACGATCGATATTATGAGTTTATGTGTTTTGATGTACTGAAGATACTTTGGAGTCCCGGATGAGATCACGGACATGGCGAGGAGTCTCGGAATGGCCGAGACATAAAGATTGATATATTGGAAGACTATATTCGGACACCGAAATAGTTTCGAGGTGTATCGGGTATTTTCCGGAGTACCGGGGGTTACCGGAACCCCTCGGGGGTTATTGGGCCTCATGGGCCTATTGTTGGAAGAGAGGAGGCAGGACAAGGAGGGCGCCCCCCCCTAGCCCAAACCGAATTGTACTAGGGGGGCGGGCCCCCTTTCCTTCTCCCCTCCATCACCTTCCCCCTTCTACTTGTTGGAATAGGAAAGGGGGGCCGAATCCTACTTGGAGTAGGATTGCCCCCCCATGGCGCGCCTCCTCCCCTTGGCCGGTCCTCCTCCCTCCCCCTTTTATATACGTGGGAGGGGGCACCCCAAAGGCACACAAAAAAGTTTCTCTTAGCCGTGTGTGGTGCCCCCCTACACAGAAACACACCTCGGTCATATTGTTGCATTGCTTAGGCGAAGCCCTGCGCCGGTAACTTCATCATCATCGTCACCACGCCGTCGTGCTGGCGAAACTCTCCCTCGGCCTCAGCTGGATCAAGAGTTCGAGGGACGTCACCGAGCTGTACGTGTGCAGATCGCGGAGGTGCCGTGCGTTTGGTACTTGATAGTTGGATCGCGAAGACGTTCGACTACATCAACCGCGTTACTTAACGCTTCCTGCTAGGGATATACCCCGTGGTATGACCTGGCCGGGAGTATGACCCGTCCGGACTTGGCGGCTCACAGAGACCCAGCGAGTATTTGGTGACTTACTGATGACCCCAACGGCGGGTCAGATGGACGACAAGGCCCAAGGCCCAGAAGGCCGATTCATGTGATGGTGGGCCGGCTTAAGAGGAAGACATAAGGAATATTATCCTGCAAAGGAAGCAAGACTAGGACTCCACCTGTAATAGAATAATCCTAATCCTACTAGGATTAGTCATGTAACCCGCCCCTTCAACTTATATAAGGAGGGGCAGGGCTCCCCAAAAGAGGGACAAGCAACAAGAAACAATCTCTAGGGCTAGACACAAAGGGGGAGCCGACTTATGCGGCGACTCTCTCATGAGCATAATGAGATATAGCCACAAACAGCATGTAGGGCTATTACTGGATGATGTTTCCCGGGGCCCGTAGCTGTCTAAATCCTTGTCTTGTATTGCGTCTCTCGATTCCGCTCAACCCCTCTCAAGCTACTACAAAGATGCATTGGCCTCACGACTAAGTCCTCACACTAGGACGTCTGCCGTGACAATTTCATGACAGCTGGCGCCCATCGTAGGGCTCGCGCACGGTGGTGATGAGTTCTTGGAGGGATCTCTTCAGGGATCGAGAAGCATGTGATGTGTTGGATGAAAAAGAGCCGGCGCAGAAGGATATACATCGTCTCCGTGTCAAGCAGTCGGAGCGACATATAAAATTGAGGTTAAAGAAATTAGGGTTTTGCATTCTGTACGCCGCCAACGATCTGTTCAAACCGCCGCTGGTCTAAGCGAGCGGTCCAATCAAGAGTCGCATGCACCGTCATCTTTCACTATGGCCTGTTTTTGCTGGCGGGTTAAATCTTGATCTGGAAATCACATGATTGGGGTCTCCGTTTTGTTCGGCGTTGTTTCACCAAGTCGAATGGGTGTAGATCACCAGGCACGTGCAAAGCCAAATCCCCAATCGAGTCATAATCAGATTACGGATTGGGCATCGTTTGTGAAGATTAATAAGGAAATTGATGAATAACTACTTGGAAAGTTATGGTTCAGTTGACCGATTCTGAAGCAACAGCACGCCGGGTCTGCCTTGCCCCGTCAGCCGCCGTAGAGCCCTCGCCTGAAGCCGTTCACTGACGCTACGGCCCGAGTCGCCGCCGCCACGTTTTGCAAGCCGCCTTGGTTTCGCTCCGTCACGAGCCGCCTTCACGGCCCTGTTCTGAGTCGCTTTGGCCCCGGACTCCGCTTCTGAGTCATCTACCTTTGCGCCCGCAGTCTCCGCGAACGGGCAGCTCTGGTTTCCGTCAGGTGACTGTTGCCGCTGCACCAAACCGCTGCCGCCGTGAAGCTACCCGTTGCTGCTCCTCGTGCCGCACTTGGCCTTGCCTTGAAATGCTTGGAGCCGCCTCCGACGTACCCCGGCCTCTGTTCTAAACTACTACCCACAAGCCGCTTGGCCTTCCGTTGGCACGCCTCGGTTCCGTGGTCGCCGACGCACTTCACCGGCTTCGCCCGTTGAACCGTCCGCCTCAGACCTCCTACGTCACCTCTGCCACTATGGTCTCGCGCCTGCCGTTTTAAGTCGCCGCTTGGCCTTCCGTTGCGGCCTGCTCCACGGCCAAACCGCCGCTCGAGCTGCCGCCTCCATGGTCGACCTTGCCAAGTCGGCCTCACACATGCTATTGCTGTTGCGACCCGCTGACGCCTCCAAGCCACGAGGGCCTCGGGTCACCTCCTCCGCGTAACCCGCTGCCTCGGGCCTCCTCACCCTTGATCCGCCAATGCCGCTGGAGTTCTGGTCATGCTGTGTCCAGCTGCCTTAGGGCATCTCCAGCCGTTGGCCCCTCAGGAGGGGCAAAAAATCGCCCCCCCGGGACGCACCGGCGCTAAACCGCGCACTGGGGGCATGATGCCCCCAGTCGCGGCCCCGCACGGGTTTTTAAATAAAATGTTGAAATTCGGCGTAAACACAACGCAAACATGTTCGAGTTTATTCAAATTTAAACATATTTTACAAAAAAAGGAAAAACTACCGCGGGCTACCCCGCCGTCTCCCTCGCCGCCCGCCCACGCGGTTCTACATGCCGAGGAGGCTGTAGAACCGCGTGTAGTCACCGCCGTCGTCGTCGTCGTCGCCCCCGCCGACGCCTCCGCCGTCCCTGCTGCATCCCTTCCCCAGTTGGCGCGGCGGGTTGGACGGTCCGGGGGCGTCGTCATCGTCGTCGCTGTCGAGGACCACGACGCGTGCTCGTCCTCGCGCCCATGCTTGCGGGCGGCGATCTCCTTCAGGGCCTGGCACTGCCGGACCATCTCGTCACGGAGGTAGTCGTCCCGCGCCCACCGCAGGGCGTCCTCGTCGGAGAAGCCACACCGGGCTATCTCCTCGTACTCCGCGGGGAGGCCGGGCTCCGGCTTGGGCTCGACGAGGACGAAGCGGCCGGTGGGGGAGGCGTTGTCGCCGATGCGGACGCCGGAGCTGCGGGTGCGCGCGCTGACAGGCGTGCCCTGGGGCTCCGGCTTGACGGGGCGGAGGTGGAGGCAGGGGAGCCACCGGACGAGGAGGAGGACCCCCCGGTCTCCATGCGCCTCGGGGTCCAGGAGCTTCCCCGGTGGCGTGGGAAGAATGGGGGAGCGGGGTACTCGAGGCGCGGCGTGTTGCCGCCCTCGATGTACTCGAGGACGGCCTCCAACATGCGCCCGGGCACGCCCCACCACCGACGCCGGCCGACGGCGTTGAGCCTGCCGGAGGGCTCGACGCCGTTGGTGGCCTCGAGCTGCTCGGCATGACGGCGGCGGAAATAAGGCTCCCAGAGCGGGCTGTCGGGGACGTACCGTGGCCCCTCCCTCGCCGCACGCGGCAGGGACGAGCGGATGCGTGCGATCTCCGCACGCCGCGCCGGTGGGTACGGGGGGCACCGGCACGCCGCCAGCGCTGATCCTCCACGCCCCGGGCATCCGCATGTCCGGCGGGACCGGGTACTCGGCCTCGAAAAGGAGGCGAGCCTCGTTCTCGTGAAGATGGCGGCGGCCGAAGCCGTTCGCCGCCGCGCCGTCGCCTGGGAAGCGCTCGGCCATGGGTGTGATGAACTGGAGACGACGAGAGAGAGGAGAGGGAGGAACGACGACGGCGAGAGAGTGCGAGTCGCCGAGTGCGCTGGGGCGCGTCTTATATAGGCCGAGGCGCCGCCCGTGCGCGAGCCACCGTGAGTACGCTGGCGGGCGAGGGAGGGCGAGGGACGCGCGTCATCCGGTCTTCACTGCACCGCCCGTGAGGCATCAATGGCGCAGGCTGACCGGCGCGGCAGCGCGGCAGCTTTGGCATTGATTCGCCGCGGGAAACGAGGCGATGAGGACGAGGAAGGGGCGAGAAGAGAGCCATGTCCCCGACGCGGCGGGCCCGTGGCTGTTTCGCGCCAAAACAGTTCGCCCCGGCGCCCCTGGGCGCCCCCCAGCGCGCCGGGTTCGGCCTGGATCCGCCGGCGCTGTTTTCGGCCGAAACCGGCGAAAATCGGGCTCCTGGGGACGTGACTGGGCCGATTTTTTGACGCCGGTGCAAAAAAAATGCCTGGGGAGGCTTTCCTGGGGCGCGGTTGGAGATGCCCTCAGCCGCCACTCTGAACCACTCGTGCAACCACCTGTAAAATCCTTTAGGTACACTGAGCCGGGTTAGCTGCGAATGCTTTTAAGCATTGAGACTGAAGAAATGTGAGCGAGTCTTCTTACTGCTATATGGAGAGGTACTATTAGGTTGGTCATAGTGGGGAGTAATTTATACTAGTGTCATGCATATGACACTAGTCTAAATTACTATATTTATAGTGCAAAGTAACATAGTACTAGTATCATAGATGGCTTCATTTATTAACTTGTAGACTCATCTTGTATTGGAAAGCGCTATGTTACAGTAACATATTATGTTACTATTTCTCATTAACTACTTGCCACATAAGCAAAAAAAATTTAAAGTGTGCTATGTTACTAGCTAAGTTACTCCCACTATGACTAGCCTTAATACTGTCTCTTCATGAGAGGAAAGCAAACAAAAGGGATCAAGTCCCCAGGCTAATAAGGGCTGAAGGGAACGCACATCATCAGATCAATTGAGCATCTGCTATTTTTTTTCATCCGACAAAAAATTCCAGGTGATATCCATCTCAGTCTGTTTTATTAGCACATATTGTTTTTGTCAAAGAACAATTACTCTGGTTCGTGATATTTTTTCGCAGGACTGTCATTCATTACAAAGGTATCGCAAAGGGGCCTGCGCCAATATTGTTTTTGCACTAGCACTTGTCCGTACCATGTTGTTGGATGGATACATGCGCAAGTCGCCGCTCCTGCTACATCAACGTACGCGGCTGACTCATTGTCCGTTCCCACGGCCGACTCGCCTGCGTCCGCGCCGCCTTACAACGCTGCTGCGGACTCTTCCATCCGCACCAGCTTATACTGTCGCAGCCGGCTCATCTATCTGCTCCCGCGGCCGTCTCACCCGTGTTTGATTTCAGCTTCACTGTGGTGATCATCAACTCCGCGATGGATAATTTCTGGTCTAACATATCAGGTGAAATCCATCCGGTATATTTTTTATATTACATATTGCTTTATTTAAATAAGCAAGTTACTCTGTCTTGTGAGGTTCTCTAATGCAGGACAAGTTGTCTACTGCGAAAGGGACTATTATATCACTGAGTTGTTGAATGATTCATAATGGTTATATCACGGTCAAATATGGATAATCTCAAGATAACTCCTCGAGTCGTCTTAAGACTCGGGGGCTACAATGACATTACTCGGCAGAAGTGGCCAGTATCAGTGAATCAAGAACTCCGGGTCATTGGAGGGAAAAATAACCCAGCCCTGGAGATTACTACTATATCGATGAAAATTTAAAAGGCCATCAGAAAAATTCCGGCTCACAATGATGCTTCCGGTTTACAATCCGGTTCAAGGGAAATCCCGTCTCCCACACAACGCTGAAGCCCTTAATATCCGGTTCAAAATCCGGTTTAAGAGGAAACTGTCTCCCACAAAGCTTTGAAGCTCTCAATATCCGGTTTAAAATTACGGTTGAAAAAGAATTCATTACTCACAAGTTTGAGTTCACAGAAAAATTAAAGGGACTAAAGAGAGTCTGTTGCAAAGCACAGCTCAAACATAGGTACCCCATTTCAATGATCATTTGGGGGCTTCCTGTTCAAACATAGGTCGTATTCGAACCAAAGAGAACATAGCTGTCGGTACCCTCTTGATCGGCACAATGCCAAACTCACTAGGGGGCTTCTTGATCGTATTCGAATCATAGCTTAACCTCTTTTGGGTCCGACTTTGATCGTATTCGAATTAGGGTCGTTAAAAATCTCTCAAGGTCATTTGGGGGCTTCCTGTTCAAACATAGGTCGTACTCAAACCAAAGAGAACACAGCTGTCAGTACCCTCTTGATTGGCGCAACGCCAAAGCCACTGGGGGCTACATGATCGTATTCGAATCCTAGCTTAACCCCTTTGGTCCGGTTTACTGATCATATTCGAATCAGAAACCTCAAATTCTTCTTTCTATTTTGCTTAAATTTTTTGAAAACAGTCTTTTGGGTTTGTCTTGAGACTTTTTGTTCATATCTGAAGCATATATGTGGTTTCGATTAACCCGACTTGACTTTGGATAATAAGTTGCCATATATGACAATCATAAACATTTGGAAGTTTTTGGCTTCTAAAGATTGGGTTATCACCCTTACTGCACAGGTATCCTAAACCGGCAGCATGATTCAATATCACAGGAACATGTTTTTTCAAACCGGGTTATATTATTCAAATCTTTAATAGCCAACATGGCTGGATTTTATTATGGTTATCAATAACCAATATTACGATTGAGGTTTTCAAAGTCGCTTCAGCGCAATGGATATTATTTTATCAATGGATATAATTTATTCTACAATGGAAGGAATAGTCCCGACTCGCTGCAGGCTTACGACCCGGCACTTGGGGGCTACATTATTCAAGTTAAGATTACATCAAATATGCAAGTCCCATGTCACTGACAGCATGCACCATGGCACTTGGGGGCTAATGCAAAGTCATTTTTACTGACCTTATTGAAGACCCAACTCATCACATTGTAATGAGCCGGCCCTTGGGGGCTACCAATTGCTCCTGTCAACAATTCAAGGTACACAAGTCTTAAATCCATTATATTGAGAGGTCCACTACTCAGTTGGAAGAGTACAAAGCTCTTAACCTTATGGACGTGGGTTCGAGCCCCATGGAGAGGATTACAACATATGATATTCTTTTCAAGGAAATATATATAAAATCCCAGCTCAATATTATCTTACTGAGCCGACCCTTGGGGGCTACATGTCACTGCTCAAGTCTACATCTACAAAGTCCCTGCTCATTATTGCATAATGACCCGGCCCTTGGAGGCTACACCGGTTGAAGTTTTTGTGAGCATAAGACAATTACAAGCCCCAGGTTGATGCAAGCATGACAACCCGACACTTGGGGGCTACAGGTAACACGGATATAAGGAGAAATACTTTCGAATTTTCAGTTTTGAGCAAATCAGATTGACCTGGCATCACCAATCATTATGACCTGGTGTCTGCAACAATCATAGCCCGGCGTCATCAATAATTATGACCTGGCGTCGACAACAATTATGACTCGGTGCTATCAATATTTACAAACCGACAATTTTGGTAATATTAAACCGACAAGTTCTACATCTTCAAACCAGCTGAATATCAGATGAGTATTTCAAGACCAATATTTCTTAAGTCGGCGCTTTGGAAGCCGGCTCAAGTGGATTATTCTTCACAATATTTCTCTGCAAGAGACCAATGTTAGAAAATTAACTCTGAAGCTGGCCTATTGACCCGGACTTTTCAAAAGAAGTATCTGGATTTTTTGCATTGACAAAGTTGAAACATATCTGCTAAAGAAGATTTGCTATGAGATCATGGACTTGTACATATCAACAAGGAAATGACAAGGACTTAACAATGATCAAATGTCGGCTCAGAAGAACCTTTGAACCGACGTATAATCTATCAAAGTTGGTCTTGATTTGCAGGATCAATTTAACATGGATAAATCCAGATTAAACTGGGGGCTAATGTCGGGGATATACCCTGCGGTATAACCCGACCGGACTTGGCGGCTCACAAAGACCCGACGAGTATTTGGTGACTTACTGATGACCCCAACAGCGGGTTAGATGGATGACAAGGCCCAAGGCCCAGAAGGCAGGTTCATGTGATGGTGGGCCGGCTTAAGAGGAAGACATAAGGAATATTCTCCTGCAAAGGAAGCAAGACTAGGACTCCACCTGTAATAGAGTAATCCTAATCCTACTAGGACTAGTCATATAACCCGCCCCTTCAACTTATATAAGGAGGGGGAGGGCTCCCCAAAAGGGGGACAAGCAACAAGAAACAATCTCTAGGGTTAGACACAAAGGGGGAGCCGACTTATGCGGCGCCTCTCTCATGAGAATAATGAGATCTAGCCACAAACAGCATGTAGGGCTATTACCGGATGATGTTTCCCGGGGCCCGAAGCTGTCTAAATCTTTGTCTTGTGTTGCGTCTCTTGATTCCGCTCAACCCCTCTCAAGCTACTACAAAGATTTGTTGGCCTCACGACTAAGTCCTCACACTAGGACATCTGCCGTGACAATTCCACGACACTTCCGCTTTCGGTCTACGAGGGTACGTAGACACACTCTCCCCTCTCGTTGCTATGCATCTCCTAGATAGATCTTGCGTGATCGTAGGAATGTTTTTGAGATATTGCGTTCCCCAACAGTAGTAACAACTAAAGTGGTACGATCATATGATAAGCTTACAGTTAGGTCTTGTCCATCACATTATTCTTCTAATGATGTGATCCCGTTATCAAATGAAAACTCATGTCCATGGTTAGGAAACCTTAACCATCTTTGATCAATGAGCTAGTCTAGTAGAGACTTACTCAGGACACATTGCAGTTTGTGTATTCACACATATATTTAAGTTTACGATCAATACAATTCTAGCATGAATAATAAACATTTATCATGAACGAGAAATATGATAATAACCATTTTGTTATTGCCTCTAGGGCATATTTCCAACATATTTTTCTTGTCATAAGCTTGTCTATCCATCACCCATCCATGGTTTTTCTCATGAAACATGTTCCACGGTTTTGTCAGGCACCTCTGCAGAATGACGTGCCAAGGATCACCAACCACTCAACCACTCTACAGTCAATATCTCCATGTAAAATAATATAGAATTGAGTTACCACTACAAATCCAGTATCATTACTACATTCAGTTATCACTACTAACTTATGATAACACTACTAAATTCAGTTATCACTACAAAATTCGGTTATCAGTACTAAATTCAGTTATCACTACAAAATCCAGTTTACACCACTAGCATTCAGTTAACACCTTAACATAAACCTACCACCTACAAGATTCAATCCAAACCAAATACAGTTAACTATTAGAAATCAACCTACAGGATGCAGTCAAAAGACAAAATTTACTTATCTAGTTTGAACAAACCTACAAGATCATGTAAAAAATAATTCAAATAGCTATTGAACACCAAAATTCTGTTAACTACTTAACATCAGGCTACCTACAAAATTCACACAGAACAAATTCAGTTAATCTACAAGATTCAGTTAAATACTTAACAACATAGCTCATTTAGTTGCAGAGTAGGTCCAGTTACAGAACAAATTTAGTTTAGGCCATGAAAAATTACCTGCTTACCACAACCATATAATCTTCTACCTGTGTTTATGCCATCGAATGCAACAAATTTCTTGGCCCTAAAGTGATGAAGCTTGCATTTCATGTCCGAATCAGTCACATACCCATAGAAGGAAGAATCAACAGTGGTGTCTGGATTTGCTTGCATTGACAAGAAGCATTAGCCACAGAGGAGAGGCAGAGAAAGGAAGATCTCAAACCCTAACCCTATTCCTAACCAAAACTAGTAGAGAATACATACCCACAAATCCATGTCCATGCGGGTGTAGGTCTACTCCTCCTCCTCCTCCTCCTCCTCCTCCTAGCTACTCTCCCCCAGATCTCTCCAAGAAGCCATTTCTGCCCGGCGACGAGGGTGAGCAGCGGCGACGCAGAGGGCAACAAATTTCTTCGCCCTAAAGTGATGAAGCTTGCATTTCATGTCTGGATCAGTCACGTACCCATAGAAGGAAGAATCAAAAGTGGTGTCTGGATTTGCTTGCATTGACAAGAAGCATTAGCCACAGAGGAGAGGCAGAGAAAGGAAGATCTCAAACCCTAACCCTAAGCAAAACTAGTAGAGAATACATACCCACAAATCCATGTCCATGCGGGTGTAGGTCTACTCCTCCTCCTCCTCCTCGCTACTCTCCCCCAGATCTCTCCAAGAAGCCTTTCTGCCTGGCGATAGGGTGAGCGGCGGCAACGCAGAGGGCAAATAGGAGAGCGCGTGAGATAGAGCGAGGAGAAGGGAGAAAGAGTAGAGTGAGAGTGAGAGTGAGCGAGTGAGAGAAGGGAGTGTCACCGTTTCCTTTTATGGGAACATTTCCGACCAGCGGTTCGCGCACCGTCCTCTGACTCGCTACGCGGCAGATTAGCCACATCAAAACGAGATAAAAAAATAGCCCAGTGCTTTTTGCCACGGCCAGAAACTCGGTGATGTGTGATATGCCACGAAATATAAGTGGTGGTTTTTTCGTTAATCGTGACACAAATGTGATTGTTCTGTGCATTTTACTCCACCTGGTTTGAAGTATTTATGCTACAAAATGTCTAACTCAATAAGAGTTTGGAACATTTTTTGCGAGGATAAGAGTTTCAAACTGCTACAGGTCTACTATCAATCAAATTGGATATAAATCAAGGCCTAAGTAAAAAATTAGGAAAAGGAAATTCGGAAAGAATCAAAGAAATTACTTGTGCAGCTCTTGAGAAAACACTTCCCTAAAAAAAAGGCTCTTGAGAAAACACGTGCACGCCGCACACAGCCGTTGGCCGTGTGCCATATACCGTTCCAATCAGTGACATGACAGACCGATAACGACGGGCCAAACGTCCGCGAGCCTTTTGTGATATGGTATGTCAGCACATGTCCATGCATCCAATTTCAGTGACGTTCTATCTCACGTAGGCCGAAGCTCTCTCTTGTTGTTGGCTTGTTGCCCGTACAAGGGGGTAGCTATACTCGGAGATTACAAACTCGCAAACGCCAATCCGAACCCAGTCGAGCTTTGTTGATCTCTTCAGTGACACTCTATCTCACGTAAGCGGAGCCTGTCGCTCTCGCACATATTGATATGCCACACCTATGTCTACGTAACCTGAAATCCAAACGCGGAACCTCGAATCCTCGATCACGGCTTATATATTGTCCTCCGGCATCGTCGACCTGCAATGACACGAGAGCTCTGCTAGCTCTACTGAATTCCGATCCTTACCACCTGAAAGGCCGACATTTGCAGCTTAGTTGTCCAGGCTGGAATGGGGCCCGAGCTGGCGCTCGGCACCGAGGGCGGCGAGCTCCCGCTGGGGTCGGGGATGGAGGGCCGGTGGCCGGTGGAACGGCTGGTCTGCTTCATCGGTTTCACCACCGCGTGCATGGCAACCTCCGTGGCCGTCTACACGCTGCCCACCGGCATCTTCGACGACCACAAGCTCGCCTACTACGTCTCCGTCGCCTCCGCCGGCTTTGTTGGCTTGGCGGAGGTGTTTGCGGCGGCAACATGGATGTCGGGCTCGGCCGGCGTCGCCGACAACCACCCACACGGCCAAGCACGCCGATGCGTTTTGTGTGCCTCACTTCTGCCACTGGCGTTCCTGGCAGGGCTCGGTGGAGTGCGCATGCTTGTCAAGTAAGACCTGCTCGGTGGAGTGCTCTGTTTGTGTGCGTGTGTGTGTGTGTGTCTTGCTTGAGATTGTTATAGTTGTATTTGTGTGCACATGAGCATTCGATTCATGGAAGATTCGTGTAGTGCTCCTACCCTTTGTGTTGTGATCGTTGACGTAGTGATCAGCTATCTCTATATGACGGATACGTGTGCGGTGTGTAATAATTTAAACTGGTTATTTGGTTTTAGTAAACTGGCAGGACTATGTGCGTGTGCTTCTCAAACTTAAGCTTTTGCACGTGCTTATTATATGTAGGATTTATATAGAGATTATTTGACATGTTCTCCATGTTGCATGACCTGATCAATTGATTGCTCGCCCTTTAAGACGATACTCTCGCGAAGAGCCGAAGATACCGAAAGAACTCGGCCGGACGTTTTTGTCAGTCAACGTGGTGTCGCATACGTCCGCGGATGAGTGCACACGTCTAAATTTCCACAAATCGGGTGTAAAGCCGGGCGGTTCCTATCTGGCGCTTCAGGCGCCCAATAGGTCATTTTGCAAACAGGCACCTGAAGCACACACCCTTTGATGCGAGCTGGGCCGGCCCATTTTGTGTTTTTCTTTTATCTGTTTAAAGTGCAAAAAATGGTGCGCCGGCGACGTATCAAACTCGAGACCCGTACATTCATAGCGGGCCGCGCTAACCACTAGGGACATCGCACACTTGTGCATAGTAACTTCTTTCGTTCTTTTATTCTTTCTCCAGTTCGCTTTTCTTATTCTTTTTTCTTTTTTCTGTTCATATTCTATTTTCTGTTCTTTTCCTTTTTCTATTTATTTCTTTGCTTAAATGCGTGATTTAAATCTATGAACTTTTTCTTCAGAATTGATGAACTTGTCAAAAATTGGTGAACTTTTTTCAAAAGTTGTGACTTTTTTAAACATTTTAAATGAACTTTTTTTAAAATCAATGAACTTTTTTCAAATTTGATGAACTTGTTTTCAAAATTGACAAACATTTTTTCCCAATCGATGAACTTTTTTCAAATTTGATGAACTTGTTTTCAAAATTGACGAACATTTTTTCCCAACCAATGAACTTTTTTCAAATTTGATGAACTTGTTTACAAATTCGACGGACATTTTTCCCAATCGATAATTTTTTTTTCAATGTTTGATGATTTTTTTTTCAAAATTGATGAACTTTTTTTCAAAATCGATAAAAAAATCAAATTGATGATTTTTTTAAATCGATAAAAAATGTCCATGTTCGATGAACTTTTTTCAAATTAGATGAACCTTTTTCCAAACTCGATAAACTTTTTTTCGAATTTTGAGATGCCCACGGTCAATAGGGTAAAAGGATCAGTTATAGCGGAACCGAGCGAGCGAGGGTCGATCCTGTTGTCGACCATTTGAGCGATGCAAGCGACTTGCTAATGGGATGGCCCACGAGATCGCGTGCGTAGCGATGAAACGGCAACCATCACTAGAAGTGCTAACTAGGAGCTCCCATAAAGCTGGGGAGTTTGCGGGAGTTCAGACCTCTGCCACGTAGGACTCCGATATCCCCGGCCCACCCAAAACCCCATCCAGAGACCGCGTCTTTCTAACCCCTTCCCTCACCTCTTGCTCTGTATCGACTCCCTCTCAGGACGACGCCATCGTTGTACCATCCCGGTCACCCGCCCAGGTCTTGTCGGACCTCCGCCGCTCCACCTGGGCACCGGGACCGCTATGCCTATGTCGTCATCAATCCCTTATTTGTATGCCGCCCAGGCATCCTCTCCCCTGCAGGTGCCATCCATGACGAACACCACGTCGGCAAGTGTTTGTCCAAATGTCATAGCCATGATGTTGACAATTTTTTCCTTACTTTGAAGCAAACATGATAGATTTAGATGGCTAGTACTTCTACACCCACTTTATGGTCCTCGTCAGATGAGGAGGACGAATATGAGGATGAAGCAGCGATGATTTAGGCAGTACTTATAGAGGAGCACGCGGAGGAGTATACCCCGAATTTCAAAGGGTCAATCAAGGGACATTTGAGTGTTGGCATGGGGGCATTTGACGCTGATGTATGACTACTTTGTCCATGATGCCCTATTGGCGGAAAATTTCCCAAGCGGTTTTGGACGCTGAATTTTTTGGAAGAAGGATGATGGTCAGGTACGCTTGGATCCCTTGATTGCATGCACTGGAGATGAAAGAACTACCCGTATGCTCTACAAGGGCAATATTAGGGCCATGTTAAGAAGCTTGCCTTCATTTTTAAAGTAGTTGCATCACAAGACTTTTGGATTTTACACGCTTTTTTGTCACAATGCGATCAACATGGTGCAACGGTCTTCATTATTTGCTAGGTTGACTGAAGGACAAGCTCCTCTGTGCAACTATACCATGAATGGTCATGACTACAACATGGTCTACTATCTGGTTGATGGCATCTATCCTCCGTGGGAAACCTTCTGTTAAAGTATGTTGCACGTATTGTTTGTTAGGCAATCTCTTCTACCGATCCTGTCAATAATTTGGTATTTAAGATTGATTGCATTCTTGCCTTGCAAGATACCCTATACACGTTGTATAAATATATCTGAGTCGAATGCCCCAATTGTGGTGATTTCCCTCAAAATGTTAGTAGTTTACATGGTATCAGCCTAACACAAAAATCTAAACCTCCCGATCCTTGCTTTCCTACGCGGCCGCAATGAGCACCGCTCCAGCCAACACCGCGATTGCGATGGGATCTCCCACCGCCCCTTCCCAGCACCCCCACCGCTTCTTCCCTCACCTTCTTTGTTGCTCCGGCCACCTCCTCGCCCCCTCTGGCTTTCAACGTCGCTAGCGTGAAGACACATGTCCCAGTTACCCTCGATCTGAAAGCTGCCAACTTCTCAAATTGGCCATGCTCATCAACATCCTTGTCGGCAAATACGAGCTCACCGGTCACGTCTTCCATGCCACCCTGGCCGCCGACCGCACCCAGAGTGGAACCACAAGGACTTCATTATTCGCTCGTGGCTCTATTGTTCCATCAGCGACGAGATTCTCGACATCATCATGGTAGAGAACCAGACCCCCCCTAAAAGTGCAACTAATCCCCAGGTGGTTTTGGTAATTATTAACAACATATAGCTCATTGAACTAATATCCATTCAAGATATCTTTTCAGAAAGTTCAATGATTGGCATGGCATGGACTAAAATGTGGACCCCTCAAATGCTAAGGACACATATTGGCACAAGCTCAAGACTCTACGTTTTCATTTTAGTGATCCAAGATCACATTGAGTCCACAGGAAAAGCTAATACTATTAAAAGGGGATGAGGTGTTGCTTAATGGCTTGCTTGCTCAATTGCTTAGTGATATGCTCCAAAAGCCCTCAACCACTTCCTCATTTCCACATATGTCCCAAACCAAAAGTCAAACTCGGTCCCACCGATTTGATATATCCGGCGCCACCGAGTTCATTTGACATAACCATAGCCAGAAACCCTAATCATTTTGGTCTCACCGATAGGGATCTCGGTCTCACCGAGATGGGATTGGGAACTCTTTGTTTCCCTTTGTAACGTTTCAGTCAAACCAAGATGAGCGATCAGTCCCACCAAGTTCGCAATGCAAACTCTCTGTTTCCTTTTCGTAACGTTTCGGTCTCACCGAAATGAGCGATCGGTCCCACTGAGTTTGCCTGACCAACTCTCTCTTTGCCTATTACTGAAATCAGTCTCACCGAGTTCAAGTGATTGGTCTCGCCGAGATCAAGTTATGCCCTAACCCTAACAGAATCGGTCCCACCGAGTTGATCATGTCGGTCCCAACGAAAAGCCTAATGTTCACATTTTGAACTGAATCGGTCTGACCGAGTTTCACTATTCGGTCCCACCGAGCTTGGTAAATTGTCTGGAACGGTTAGATTTTGTGTGGAGGCTATATATACCCCTCCACCCTTCCTCCATTCATGAAGAGAGCTATCATAACGTGCCTACACTTCCACTATTCATTTTCGGAGAGAGAACCACCTACTCCTGTGTTGGGACCAAGATATTCCAATCCAACCACAAGAATCTTGATCTCTAGCCCTCCCCAAGTTGTTTTCCACTCAAATCATCTTTCCAACATATCCAAATCTGTGAGAGAGGGTTGAGTGCTTGGGAGACTATCATTTGAAGCACAAGAGCAAGGAGTTCATCATCAACACACCATCTATTACCTTTTGGAGAGTGGTGTCTCCTAGATTGGTTAGGTATCACTTGGTAGCCTCCGTCAAGATTTTGGAGTTGAACCAAGGAGTTTGTAAAGGCAAGGAGATCGCCTACTTCGTGAAGATCTACCCAAGTGAGGCAAGTCCTTCGTGGGCGATGTCCATGGTGGGATAGACAAGATTGCTTCTTCGTGGACCCTTCGTGGGTTGAGCCCTCCATGGACTCGCGCAGTTGTTACCCTTCGTGGGTTGAAGTCTCCATCAACGTGGATGCATGATAGCACCACCTATCGGAACCATGCCAAAAATCTCTGTGTCTACATTGCGTTTGCTCCCTTCAAACTCCTCCCCTTTACCTTCATATGCAATGATTTACATTCCACTGCTATACTCTTAGAATTGCATGTGTAGGTTGATTTTTTGACTTGTGATAAGTTGCTAAAATCTGCCAAGACATAAAATTTGGAAAAGGCTAGATTTTTATTTGGTCAAGTAGTCTAATCACCCCCCCTCTAGACATATTTTCGATCCTACAAGTGGTATCGGAGCCTTGGTCTTCATTTGCCTCGATTTCCATAGCTTTGGTGATCATAGCCTTGGTTTCATAACCTAGGAGAGTATGGCGTCTAGCGAGGGAAATTACCACCGTAGAGTTCCTTAATTTGATGGTACAAATTTTGCTAGTTGGAAGCATAAGATGAAAATGCATATTCTTGGACATAACCTTGCCGTTTGGGCTATTGTGTGTATTGGCTTGCAAGGTGAATTCTTCGATGGGAGAGAACCAAATCGTGGATCTATCGCGGAAGAATTGAAGATGTTGCAATACAATGCTCAAGCTTGTGATATCCTCTTCAACGGATTGTACCCCGAAGAATTCAACAAAATCAGCCGTCTAGAGAATGCAAAGGAAATCTGGGATAATTTGATTGATATGCACAAAGGTACCGACTCCGTCAAGGAATCCAAATTGGATGTGCTTCAAAGTTAACTTGACATGTTCAAAATGAAGGATGGCGAAGGTGTCACTGAAATATACTCTAGGCTTGCTCTCATCACAAATGATATTGTCGGCTTAGGAAGTGAAGAGATGACAAACAGATTCATCATCAAGAAGATTCTAAGAGCCTTGGATGGAAAATATGATACCGTGTGCACATTAATCCAAATGATGCCCAGTTACAAAGATCTCAAGCCAACAGAAATCATTGGTAGAATTGTTTCTCATGAGATGTCACTCAAGGATAAAGAAGAGCTTCACAATAAGTCTAGTGGTGCTTACAAAGCCTCATGTGACGCTCCTAGATCATCAAGTGAGAAACAAGATTTCAATGAAGAATTGAGGTTAATGGTGAAGAAATTCAACAAGTTCTACAAGAGTAGAAGCAAAGAAAGAAGTTCCCAGTCAAGGTCCTACAATGACAAAAGATCTTCTAGTCGTGAACGTAACTGCTACAATTGTGGAAGACTAGGACACTACTCCAATGAGTGTACGGCTCCCTACAAAAGAAGAGAATACTCACCGAAAAGGATAAGTAGAAGAGAAGAATCACCTCCAAGAGAGACAAGGAGTAGAGATGATCGTTATGAATGAAGAACCTCTCGCAGAAGCAAGGATTTGGAAAGGAAGGACAAGTCATCAAGGAACTATACAAAACAAAGACATCAAGCTCATGTTGGTGAATGGGTATCCGGCTCCGACTCTGACCACCACTCCGAGAGAAGTTATCACTCTGACTCCGAATATACTCAAGATGAAGGTGTTGCCGGTCTAGCACTTGTGTCAACCAACTCCTATGACACATTTGACTCGTCAAATGAAGGAATTGGAAGATGCTTCATGGCTAAAGGCCAAAAGGTATCACACCCCGAGTATGTTGATTTCAATAGTGATGAGGATGATTTGCTAGGTGTTGATGATTTACTTATTGACAACTCTAGTGATGAAAACTATGATGAACTTGCTATTAACCATGCTAATCAAGATAAAAAGAATGATGATGATAAGAAGGAGATTGAGCATCTAACTAAAGAACTAAAAGTTAGCTCATGAAACTACCTTGGAAAATCATCGAGAGCTTTTAAAGACTCATGAGAAGTTACGCTTTGAAAAGCTCAACCTTGAGCAAGAGCATGGGTTCTTAAAAGCAATCAATGATGATCTTCGCAAGAAAAGTTCTTCTTACATTGCCAAGCGTTTACTCCTGTCTACTTACATGCCACAAGTTAAATCTAGCAACAAGAGTAAGAAAGATTCTTCTTCTAGTGATAACAATAATCATGTTAAATCCAATGTTGTTGCATCTAGTAGTTCTCTTGATTCCACTAATGATTCTCCTAGCCAAGTCACACTTGAGCAAGAAAATAACTTATTGAAGGGAATTATAGAGAAAGGTGTTTACAAGAGCCTTGCCGGAAGTAAGCAATTTGAGGAAATTGTACGCAAGCAAGGAAGACACCGAAAGAATCAAGGTGTTGGTTTTGAATGAAAGTTCAATGCCAATGGAGTTGAGTGGGAAGAATATCAATACCCCAAGACGAAGTTTGTTCCTCAGCAAGAGAAGTATGATCCTACTTCTTTCCAAGGGACACAAGCTCAAGATGATCTTCCACCACAAGACCACAAGCAAAAAGACAAGGACAAGCTTCAAGAGGAGATTGATGCATTTGAAGAAGCTCCTAAGGCCTTGGCCAAGTGGGTTCCCAAGACTACATCAAGTTCTACTTCATCAAGTACTACTACAACTCCAAGGATTCCCATCAAGATGATGTGGATCCCGAAGAAGAAGAACTAGAGAGTTCTTGAGGGTGACTCCGCCAACATACTTCACTCATATCATTTTGGAAGGACAAGTGCAAAGAACTTCCACGTCTTGCACTAGTTCAAGGAGTCACAAACCCTCTTGTTGGTAAGACAAGGGACAAGGTAATCTATTGCCTTCATGGACATCATCTTGTGTGAACATCACTCTTTGTCTATGGATATCCTTGTTTGTTCCTTGTGGGACTAACCCACGTAGGTATTGAAAGTGCAACTCACTCCAATGGATTGCTCCAAATGATCTACATCAACATTGAGCATCCACATCTTCAGCACCTACATTAAGTCGTCATCGACAAAACTCAAGGTTAGTTCATCCCTCTTAGGGGGGATATCACATCTAGGGGGAGCTTTACTCTAATCATTTGAGCTAAAGCAACTCTAAAGGTGTGAACACAACAATGCTTTATGTAAAAGTGTCAACCCCACTTGTGCTTAAACGATGAGTATGAGACCTACGATCAAATGTTCTCATTTGACTCCTCGGTCAATATACTCATATATAGATGACCTAGCCGTCGCCAATTGCTTGATAGATGCTAGAGTGTTTGTGCATGCTTTGCCACATATTTTATTTGCCATCTTATCATGTGAGCATGTTGAGTGCATATTTTTCTCATTCGAGGACATCCATTTGTTGCTTTGATTGTTTGGTATTTTTATTTTGCCAAATGGATGGACAAGAATGCCTAAGAACTCCCTCTAGCTATATCTGCTTTTCTCGTCTCAAACTCTATTCATGCTACATCACAAAGTTTGATCAAGTCAGATTCGAACCCTCTGGGTGAGGAGCACTCGGAGCCACCAATTCGTCATAGACTTAAACTTCCAAAACCACTCTGTGTATTTCAGTCTGGACGATTCATTCCTTTCAATCATACCGAGTTCATTGAGTTGATCTAGGTTTTCAATCTCGGTGCAACCGATTTGAACAGTTCGGTCACACCGAGTTGCAGTAACCGCTTGCGATTTTGCATCTCAGTGCCACCGAGTCATTCCACTCGATCACACCGACAGGGTCGGGATATATATATACCCACGTGTCAAATTTTGGAAATTCCTCCGAAATATTGCGCCCGCGCGTGTCCTGCTCTACCGACTCAGGTCTCCGGATTGTCTCCTCATTGCCAGCGACCTTCCGCCGCTGGTCTCCGCCACCGTCAACGGGAATCTTCACCGCCTTGCCGCCGTAGCGAGTTCACCGCCGAGTTAGGGTATGAACTCGACCCTTATGTGCAATCTTTACCTCGGATTCCTGCACTTAGGTCAATGCCATGATTCTTACCACGTATGAGATTGTTCTATCCAGCAAAAACTTCCTTTAGATTAGCTTTGATTCAAAAATTTAAGGTTAGGTTTCCACCGAACTCATCTCGGACCGACCGAGTTGTACAAATCGGTCTCACCGATTTGCCTTAGGCCATTGCACTTGTGATTTTCGGTCTGACAGAAACTTGCAAATCGGTGTGACCGAGTTCGATTCTCAGTGAAACCCTAGCAATCTCGGAGTCACTGAACTGTGTCTCGGTCTGACCGATTCCACTAGTTCAGACTCCAATATTGCTTCGGTGTCTCCAAGTTTAACAAATCGGTAGCTCCGAAATGCTTTCTGTGGAAAACTAAAACTAAGTTTTTGACTCAATTGTTTTGCAAAATCTCTGCACTTTGTGATGCTCATCCACTTTATCTCAACTATATCTATTCATAGGGTCAGCTTTAAGTTTGCAGTGTCAATAATGTCTGATCAGAGTGACAGCCAGAACAAGTCTGAGGAGCAAGTCAACTTGAGTGAGGGCAATAGTCCCTCTAACAGCTATGATGATGGAAGCAGAAGCACCCCAAGGAACTTGCCCAAGGCAGCAACCAGGACAAGGAGAAAGAGAAACTCAAATTTTGAGGATGAAGATTATGTTGCTGTTGAGGAGGAGGTCAGCTCTAAAAAGAAAGTTGTCAAGAAAGAATTTGGCACATCAGCTTCAACCAAACCTGGTATGCCCAAGAAAGCTCCTGCCAAGAGAGTGCCCATGTCAAAGGCCAGAGCCTCAACTCTTGAAGCCTCCAAATCAACTGAAGAAGAGGCTGCTAGTGAGGGAAAGAAGAGAAAAGAAAGGGTCAAGAAGACCATGGCCAAAGTTATTGGCAGATCCTCTATGATGAGAGACCCAGCTGAGGATGACGAAGAAGATGAAGAAGAGGATACTGCACCAGCACCCAAAGCACATAAGCTGAAGGGGGATGCCATCAAGTCTGGGGCTACCCCATCAAAGCCCAAGATTTCCCCCAAAGCTACTGCTCCTGCCCCCAAGTCTGCACCAATGAGAAGCACTAGAAATATTTCTGCTACAGAGAAAAACATGGCCCCGGTGCCTGAAATGTAAGAAGAAGGTGATGAAGCCCAAGTGCTCAGAAAGTTGAAGCCAAAAATTCCTGATCATGATGACAATCGCCTAGTGGATGAAAACATGAAGGAGATAAAGTATGCAGGTCTCGGATTGTGGAGACAATCAGACCCTTATGCTGTGAGGAGAAGGACTGTTGTGGACTACAGATTTCACACCAAGGAACAATATGACTTCTATGAGACAGTCCTTTTGGATAAGAAGCTCATCATGTGTGACATGAAGTGGGTGCACTGGAAATACATTGAAAATAATGAAGATTATTTCCCTGGAGTACATGAAAATTTCAGACTCAATGGATGATGAGCTTATCATGCAGTTTTACTCCACTGCTCATTTTTATCCAGATGGGAGAATTGTATGGATGACTGAAGGTACAAGGTACCAATCTACTATTGCTAAGTGGGCCAAGCTTATCAATGCCCCTGAAGAATTTGCTAAACCTAGGAAGGGTCACAAGCCAACATGTACAAGGAGATACTAGACAAGGCCTTGGAGACACACAAGCTAGGCTCAGTGTACTATATGTTATCTGGATTGGCCACCATGAACACTATATTGAGGCACACCTTGCTGCCCAAATAAGGAGATCACAGGATGATCGGAGGCCACTCTGTCAACTTGCTTCAGATGTTTGATGTGCCCCAGAAATTAAAGTGATGATTTTGATTGTTGAGATAATCAAGAGAACTGTAGCAGACCAAAAGAGATCATGTGGGTATGCCCCACACATTCAGATGCCCATCAACTCCAAGATGAGAAAATGCATGTATCTCTTGGACAAAGAGAACCTTCCCTTGAGGCTGGACCATGAGGACAACATAGTTGTCATGGATGCTTCAGATCCTACTTCAGTAGAGGCTCAGGAGAAGAGGGAACAGGCAAAAGCAGAGAAGGCAGCCAAGATGCCAAGTGTTGAAGAAGCTTCACAAGTTTTTCTCAAGTCCAAACAAGACCAACTTGGCTATCTCATTCAAGCTACTTTGAGGATTGAGAAAGGTTTGGCCAACCTGACTCAAAATCAAGAGAGTCTGGAGAGAATTTTTGAGACAAAACTTCATGACTTGGATGTCAAGGTGACAGAAATTCAGACATCTGTGGAGAAGATCCAAGAAGATCTTGAGGATAGAATTCACAAGACCACTACTGATGCTTAAACAAAGGGTGCCCAGAAGGCAGAGGTCTGCAGCAGTGCTAGTGATAGACACAAGAGCTACAACTTCAGCTCCTGCAGCCACAGCTTCAGTTGCCCCTCCAGTTGCAACTCCACCAGCTCCTACAACCTCTTCAGATGCATTTGTTACATGATTCCTCTCCACACCACATTCGCACTCCGAAGCTCCCGAAGATCAAGCTTAGAGAGCCGCATAGCACTATGCATTTTCAAGCTTCTTGATAACTTGTTGCCAAAGGGGGAGAAAGTGTATAGATCATAAGCTTCGAGAGAGAGAGAGCTTTGCTTCTTTTTGCTATCTCTTGCTACTTATTTGCTTGCTTGTTTGGTTGATACTCTATATTTTTTTTTGTGTGTGTGAGATACTTGTATGTTCATGTGCTTGATCATATCATACTTTAATGTCTGTGCTTGGATGATGATTATCTATCTCTCATGTATGATCATTCACTTTGCCTTGGTGATGAGTGCATATTTCATATTCTATCATTTTGAGTGCTCCACCAAGATGTATGTGACATGGAAGAGTAACTCATGATCCTAATCGATTGTGCATTTGCATTCAAAAGAAAATTTTAAATAATACACAAATTTAGGGGGAGCTCTTGCCTATCACATACTTCTCAAAGCGATGATGTATTTCTCTCTTACGATCATTTGTCGAAGCTTTGATCTATATGCTGTCATCAATTACCAAAAAGGGGGAGATTGAAAGTGCAACTAATCCCCGGGTGGTTTTGGTAATTATTAACAACATATAGCTCATTGAACTAATATCCATTCAAGATAATCTTTTCAGAAATTTCAATGATTGGCATGGCATGGACTAGAGGTGTGGACCCCTCAAAATGCTAAGGACACATATTGGCACAAGCTCAAGACTCTACATTTTCATTTTAGTGATCCAAGATCACATTGAGTCCATAGGAAAAGCCAATACTATTAAAAGAGGATGAGGTGTTGCTTAATGGCTTGTTGCTCAAAATGCTTAGTGATATGCTCCAAAAGCCCTCAACCACTTTCTCATTTCCACATATGTCCCAAACCAAAAGTCAAACTCGGCCCCACCGATTTGATCTATCCGGCGCCACCGAGTTCATTTGACATAGCCATAGCCAGAAACCCTGATCATTTCGGTCTCATCGATAGGGATCTCGGTCTCACTGAGATGGGATTGCAAACTCTTTGTTTCCCTTCGTAACATTTTGGTCAAACCGAGATGAGTGATCGGTCCCACCGAGTTCGCAATGCAAAATCTCTGTTTCCTTTTCATAACGTTTCGGTCTCACCAAAATGAGCGATCGGTCCCACCGAGTTTGCCTGACCAACTCTCTGTTTGCCTATTATTGAAATTGGTCTCACCAAGTTCATGTGATTAGTCTCACTAAGATCAAGTCATGCCCTAACCCTCACACAATCGGTCTCACCGAAAAGCCTAACGTTCACATTTTGAAATGAATCGGTCTGACCGAGTTTCACTATTCGGTCCCACCGAGTTTGGTAAATTGTGTGTAATGGTTAGATTTTGTGTGGAGGCTATATATACCCCTCCAACCTTCATCCATTCATGGAGAGAGCTATCAGAACGTGCCTACACTTCCGCTATTCATTTTCTGAGAGAGAACCACCTACTCATATGTTGAGACCAATATATTCTAATCCAACCACAAGAATCTTGATCACCAGCCTTCCCCAAGTTGCTTTCCACTCAAATCATCTTTCCAACATGTCCAAATCTGTGAGAGAGAGTTGAGTGTTGGGGAGACTATCATTTGAAGCACAAGAGCAAGGAGTTCATCATCAACACACCATCTATTACCTTTTGGAGAGTGGTGTCTCCTAGATTGGTTTGGTGTCACTTGGGAGCCTCCATCAAGATTGTGGATTTGAACCAAGGAGTTTGTAAAGGAAAGGAGATCACCTACTTCGTGAAGATCTACCCAAGTGAGGCAAGTCCTTCCTGGGCGATGGCCATGGTGGGATAAACAAGGTTGGTTCTTCGTGGACCCTTCATGGGTGGAGCTCTCCGTGGACTCATGCAGTTGTTACCCTTCATGGGTTGAAGTCTCCATCAACATGGGTGTACGATAGCACTACCTGTCGGAACCACGCCAATAATCTCCGTGTCTACATTGCGTTTGCTCCCTTCAAACTCCTCCCCTTTACCTTCATATGCAATGATTTACATTCCGCTGCTATACTCTTAGAATTGCATGTGTAGGTTGATTGCTTGACTTGTGATAAGTTGCTAAAATCTGCCAAGACTTAAAATTGGGAAAAGGCTAGATTTTTATTTGGTCAAGTAGTCTAATCACCCCCTCTAGACATACTTTCAATCCTACACCTCCCCACAAGGCGTACAAGCTAATCTGCAACCTCTCCCTCGACAATCAGATGACGTGTGCCGTCTATCTTCCCTCGCTCAAGGTGATCTCACGGCCACCGCCTACTGCCGTCGTCCCAATCGCTCTCTGATGCCGTCTGCGACATTTGCCAACCCATGACAGAGTAGACCCTTGTGATGACCTACTGTGGTATGATGAGTGTAATTTTTACACTCCTATATCTTGAGTTTAAACCGAAATATTTCATTAAAACCGAGATATTCGCTCCGATATTGCTACTAATGACTAATGAATGCAAAGGATTCCAAATATCCGATCTTTATTTTGTTTGGACATGAAATGGGCTATTTATGAACGAAGTCAAGCAAATGCATGGAAAGGAGTAAAGTGGAGATGGAGGATATCAAGTGCGAGGTGCAGCAGAGGAGCCAGAACAAAATGCGGTGTTCCATACGACCGGGTCCGCTCGTGTGGGCGGCCATATGGCATGCCAACTGATACGTCTCCAACATATTTATGATTTTTGATTGTTTCATGCTATTATATTATCACTTTTGTATGCTTTATATGTCATTTTATATTATTTTGATGGACTAATCTATTAACTTAGTGCCCAGTGACAGTTCCTGTTTTTGCATGTTTTTTGCTTCACAGAAAAACCGTACCTACCGAAGTCCAAACATGATGCAACTTTATGGTGATTTTTCTTACCCGGGTGGCTCATGTCTAGGAGGTTTTAAGAGTAGACAACAGGCAGAGGATGACTACCGCCCATACCTGCTCGAAGAACACAACACCAACGATGAACAAGTTCCTAAGGTTGATTCCTTCAAGGGGGATTTAAAACAAGACAGTAGGT
Source organism: Triticum urartu (assembly GCF_003073215.2). Lineage (NCBI taxonomy): Eukaryota > Viridiplantae > Streptophyta > Magnoliopsida > Poales > Poaceae > Triticum > Triticum urartu. The sequence continues at coordinate 704,246,623 of NC_053028.1, forward strand.
TGTGTGGGGTGAAGAACTTCATCGTCTAGTTTGTAGTGATTTTAGTGTTGTTTTACTCATGTGATCATTGTGATCGTATGTAATGGAGTAAGCACGTGCTAGGGTGGTAGATGGTAAGCTCACCACGTAGGGTACAAGGTTACTAGAACCAGCCTATGTGTGCAACCAAGCACCATGCTTTGCATTAGAACACCCATACACAGGAAACCAAACACAAGTCATAAAAAAATTCCTTGATGCAGGGGAGGCAATATGTAGGCAACCAAACCATGTGTAGAACATGGTTTTTTGCCTGCATTACCTCAACTAGGCCCATATGAGCCATAGATGCTAAGTGGAGAAAATCGGTGCAGGTAACTGAACGCATCCTTGGTGAGTGGGCATGGATTCAGGCGATACCTCGCACATGGTCTCAGACCCTAGTATAATTTCTATCCCTTCCAAGTTCCATCACACCTCCTTTATCTCATATCACTTTTGGCAACAATATCTTTACCAACTCTTTTGGTAGGTCCCTATGTGCTTAATGATGTCTTAGAAGTTCCTGGCCTTACAAAAATCTTCTTTCAAGACGTCAATTTGCTACTAATAATTTATGTTCTATAGAGTTTGACCCTTCGGGTTTTCTGTTACGGATCTTCGAACTAGACATGACATCATACACTGCAATAGCCCAGGACCGCTCTACATGCTCTACCACTCATACACCGCCTGACGTCGCTCTCCTCGCCTAGGTGATCACTCAGGACGTGATGCTACATTCCATTTATCTTCCAAATTTTCCATTCAATGTAATAGTGCAACCTCCATGTTTTGCCATGCTTATCACATTGGCAAACATGATCACTTGCCATTTTCACGTTCTGAAACTTTTTGCGTCGTGTCATCCTACTTAATTCACTATGATTTATGGACCTCTCCCATTTCGAGCAATTCTAGTTTTAAGTACTATCTTGTCGTGGTTGATGATTATAATCACTTTATTTGGACTTTTCCACTTCGCCATAAGTTTGACACTACTGATACTCTCATCAATTTTGTCACTTTTAGACACACCGAGATTAACTAACCGCTCATTTTCCATGGAAGCTGACAATGGTGATACGTCTCCAATGTATCTACTTTTTCTCACGCTTTTCCTCTTGTTTTGGACTCTAATTTGCATGATTTGAATGAAACTAACCCTGGACTGACGCTGTTTTCAACAGAACTACCATGGTGTTGTTTTTGTGCAGAAATAAAAGTTCTCGGACTGGAGCGAAACTTTTTGAAGATTTTTTATATCAATAATAAGAATTACTGGAGCCAAGACCCACCAGAGAGCGGGCCCTGGGTGGGGACAACCCATCAAGGCGCACCCCCCTCTCCTGGCGCGCTAATAACCCACAAGTATAGGGGATCGCAACTGTTTTCGAGGGTAGAGTATTCAACCCAAATTTATAGATTCGACACAAGGGGAGCCAAAGAATATTTGAAGGTATTAGCAGCTGAGTTGTCAATTCAACCACACCTGGAGATTAATTATCTGCAGCAATATGATCAGTAGCAAAGTAGTTTGATAGTTTTGATAGTAGTGACAGTAGCAACGGTGACAGTAACAGTGATAACAGTAATTTGTAGCAAGTGTAACAGTCATGATAGCAGTAGTAACTTAGCAGAAACAATAAGGATAAATTCGTAGGCATTGGATCAGTGACTTGTTGGATGATATTCATCATGAGACAGTTATAACCTAGGGCGATATAGCACTAGCTCTAGTTCACCGATATAATGTAGGCATGTATTATGTAAATAGTCATACGTGCTTTACTAAAAGAACTTGCATGACATCTTTTGTCCTACCCTCCCATAGCAGCGGGGTCCATATTGGAAACTAAGGGATATTAAGGCCTCCTTTTAATAGAGAACCAAAACAAAGCATTAACACATAGTGAATACATGAACTCCTCAAACAACGGTCATCACCGGGAGTGGGCCCGGTTGTTGTCACTCCGGGGTTGCCGGATAATAACCATAGTAGGTGACTATAACTTGCAAGATCGGATCTAAAACATGGATATAATGATGAATTCATAAATGGTTCAGATCTAAAATCATGGCACCCGGGCCCAAAGTGACAAGCATTAAGCATGGCAAAGTCATAGCAACATCAATCTAAGAACATAGCGGATACTAGGGATCAGGCCTAACAAAACTAACTCGATTACATGATGAATCTCATCCAACTCCTCACTGACCAGCGAGCCTACAAAGGAATTACTCACTCCCGGTGGGGAGCATCATGGAATTGGCGATGGAGATAGGTTGGTGATGACGAAGATCGAAGATCCCCCTCTTCGGAGCCCCAAACGGACTCCTGATCTACCCTCCCAAGGAAGAACGGGGCTTCGCGGCGGCTCCGTCTCGTGGATCGCAATAATTCTTTCTCTCTGATTTTTTCTTGAAATATGTGAATTAATAGTATCAGGGGTTGTCAACGGGCCACCAGGTGGGTACAACCCACTTGGGCGCGCCAGGAGAGGGGGCGTGCCCTGGTGGGTTGTGCCCATGCAGGGCCCTCTCCGGTGGTTCTTGACTCCAGAAATTCTTATTATTGGTATAAAAAATCCTCAAAAAGTTTCGTTCCATTCCGAGAACTTTTATTTCTGCACAAAAACAACACCATGGTAGTTCTGCTGAAAACATCGTCAGTCCGGGGTTAGTTTCATTCAAATCATGCAAATTAGAGTCCAAAACAAGGGGAAAAGCATGAGAAAAAGTAGATACGTTGGAGACGTATCAACTCCCCCAAGTTTAAACGTTTGCTTGTCCTCAAGAAATTCAGTTGATAAACTGAAAGTGAGAAAGAAAAACTTTTACAAACTCTTTTGCTCTTGTTTGCATAAATAAGCTTAAACAGCACCCGGGTTTTAAACCAACATTATAACTAATCAGGTCAACAATAACTCTTAAAGATTATAATCGTTCATATCAATGACATAATCAACTAGCGAGCGATAATAAGATATCTCAAACAGTAACACGTTGTCAAAACAACCATGATATAATATGACAATAATGGTATCTCGCTAGCCCTTTCTGAGACCGCAAAACATAAATGCAGAGCTCCTCCGAAGTTCAAGCAGCGACTAAACATTGTAATTCATGGTAGAAAAGATCCAACCATGATGCACCCATCATTGACTATACACAATGCATAAATCATGACCACTGTGCTCTACTCAGTTTCTCGCCCTTGTTTATAGAAGGTGATGACACAACATAAAAGTAAATAGATAGTCCCTTCGCGGTGGGAAGCAGTGATTTGCAGAGGTGCCAGAGCTCAATTTTTAAAATAGAGATAAATTATATTTTTGACATGCACCCTTATTATTCACTTCACGGCCATCTGTTATCAACATCTTCCATGCTAAGCATGCTAGTGGCGGTCCCCAAGCGGAAAGTAAAGGTTTTGACTCCATTGGGAGTTTTTGTTTGATTATGTAAGAGATGAACTCTTTTTTGTATTTTGTAGTTTGGGACTGGGCATCCCTATTACCGCCCATTTCCTCGTGCGATGGAAAGTGAATAAACACTCGACCTGGTGCTCACAAAACCTTTTCAGCTGCAAGAGATTGAAAAGGTCATAAAAGAAATGCCCATTGATAAGGCACCAGGGCCAGATGGTTTTAATGGTCTTTTCATGAAGAGATGTTAGTCAATCATTTCCAGTGATTTTATTCGGTTGGTAAATGAGTTTCATGTAGGAACTGCTCTTTTGGAAAACCTCAATGAAGCTTTCATAACTTTAATCCCAAAAAAGCAGACACCTGAGGGTGTTGGAGATTTTAGGCCAATCTCTTTGACAAGTGTGGGACTGAAGTTTCTGACTAAACTGGCAGCTAACAGGTTTCAGGATGAAATCACCAACTGTGTTCATAAGAATCAGTATGGCTTCATTAAATCAAGAACAATTCAGGATTGTATTGCTTGGACTTTTGAGTATATTCATCAATGCAACCATCCCAAGAAGCCAATCATATTGCTCAAGCTTGACTTTGAAAAAGCTTTTGACTCTATCCAACATGAGGCAATTTTAAAAATCCTTGTAGCAAAAGGTTTTGATAGCAAATGGATTAAATGGGTTTAGCAGCTATTATCTTCTGCAACCTCCTCTATCCTATTAAATGGTGTGCCTGGAAATCATTTCAAGTGCAAATGTGGTGTAAAGCAAGGAGATCCTATTTCTCCTTTGCTTTTTGTGATTGCTGCTGATCTTCTGCAAACCAGGATCAATGGTCTTTTATGTAGGGGCCTTCTTACCTTGCCATTTCCAAAACATGATCCTGATTATCCAGTTGTACAGTATGCAGATGATACCTTGTTGTTTGTGAATGCCGACTCAGCTCAGTTGGAGGTCCTCAAGTCAGTGCTCAACTCCTTTTCCTTGGCAACTGGACTGCAAATCAACTTCCATAAGTCCTCAATGTACCCAATCAATGTGGAAGCCTCTGCTGCCTCTGCACTTGCTGCTCAGTTTGGTTTCCATCTTGGTTCTATGCCCTTCACTTATTTGGGACTCCCTGTTGGAACCACTCGACCCAAATTTTTTGATTTGCTACCTTTGGTGGACTGCATGGAAAGAAGGCTAACGGCTAGTTCCTAGTTTCTACCACAAGGTAGCAGGTTGCAGCTGGTAAATTCAGTGATATCTTCATTGCCTATTTTCTTCCTTTGCAGTCTATCTCTGCCACAGGGCATTCTAAAACAGTTAGAAAGGATTCAAAGACAGTGCCTCTGGAGGAAATATGGTCAGGAGAAGGGACACTCTTTGGCTGCTTGGCCCCTTGTTTGCAGGCCTAAGATGAAAGGGGGCTTAGAATTCTGAATTTGGGACTACAGAATGATGCACTGCTCCTTAAGTACCTGAATAAATTCTATAACAAAGAAGATGTGCCATGGGTTCGTTTGGTGTGGGACTCATATTACTTTTAGAGAATTCCTCATGACACTATTCTGTGTGGCTCATTCTGGTGGAGGGACATTTGTAAATTAATGGACAAGTATCGGGTTGTTACTTCTATCACTATTGGCAAGGGGGGTTCTATTCTATTTTGGTCTGCTCATTGGGAGATTGATCAGTCTTGCATTCCTCTGCAAGAAAGGTTTCCAAGTCTTTTCTCTTTTTGCCTGCAGAAGAACCTTTCTGTCATGGAAGTGGTACAGGCAGGAAATTTGCAGCAAATGTTTTCTTTACCATTGTCTGAACTGGCTTTTAGGGAGTTTAATCAGCTATCAAGCTTGTTATCTGTGACTTCCTTGGAAATGGTTGTAATGATATCTGGGCTTGGAGGCACGGGAAGAAGGCGGAGTACTCGGCAAAAAAGTACTATGACTTTGTCCATCAGCCTGTTATTGCCAATCCTATTCTCTGCTGGGTTTGGAAAAGCTGCTGTACCATGACAATTAAAATGTTTTCCTGGCTGGTCATTATGGACAGAGTTAACACCAAGGATATGATCCAACAACGCCATTGGAGAATTGATGATGGCCCTAGTTGTGTCCTATGCCTGACTGTAGTAATTGAGGATAGGAACCATTTGTTCTTCCAGTGTAACTTCAGTATGAGAATCTGGAGCTACCTGCAAGTTTCCTGGTTGGATAGCAATGATATGGTGCGAATTGCCTTACATACAAGAAAGGAGTTTAATAAGCCTTTTTTCTCAGAGGTGGTATTTCTTGCATGGTGGAATATTTGGAAAGTTAGGAATGATAGGGCTTTTAGGCATGTCAACCCAACTTTTAGGCAGTGGAGAAATGGGTTTATTCATGATATTACTCTTCTTTCACACCGGATCAAGACCAGGTACAAGGAGGCTCTGCTCAAATGGATTGATTTCCTGCCTCCTTGAGGGCCATCTTTTTTTGTACCTTCTTTCTCTCCTAGCTGTACTTTGTAGTGTTTTTTTCCTTTATTTTCTAAGTTTTCTATAATCTTTCTAGTATATCCTTTTCTTCCTCTTTGTTCAACCTCTTGAGGAACTTTGTACTTGTTCTCTATCTTCTTTCAATAAAATGCTGTGGGGTGTAAGCCCTGCAGTCTTCCAGGTCAAAAAAACATGCTCAGCACGGAAGATATTCACCACCTCCTGTCGTTCCATGAATGATCCAGGCACACAAAACGGATAATTTTTTAGAAGTTTGCAGTAAATGGATAATTTACTTAGGATGGCAGAATAATTTTCATATATATTCCGTATATAGGTAGGTATGGTGGACTCATCTGGAATAACTTTGGGTTTAAGGTTTTTGATGTACAAGCAGAATCCCCACTTAGTACAGGCGAAGGTTAGCAATTTAAGATTGCGAAGCGGCCAGCTAGAGAGCAACAACGATCATGACCAGGCATTATGCATAAGTAACATTAGACACTAGCATGAGTAGGATATGAACACCATGAACATAAACATTATAGCGGCTATGTTGGTTTTGATTCAACTACATGCATGAACATGTACCAAGTCAAGCCACTCGAATATTCAGAGGAGGATACCATATCATCATACTACATCACAATCATTTTAATGCTATGTTGATATCCAAGATAAATCATTATTAACTCCTAGCAACTTATACATAGCATGAGAAACTATAATCTCTAATTGTCATTGCGAACATGTTTAATCATAACGGTCTGAATCATGGGCACTAGGTTAAACATATTTACAGAGACAAGACAAGTCGAGTTCATACCAGTTTCTCTTTGCCACGACCTGCTCATCGAATATTGTGATTATTGCATTTCACTTGCACGACCGAATGATATGAAAATAATAATAGTGCAAGAGTGCCATGGACTAAGATGGAATCTGCAAACATTTTATTCAATAGGAGAAGACAAGGTAAAATGGGCTCTTATTAGTTCAACAATTATTCATGTGAGAGCCACTCCACATTTTCATCGTGGTCTTCTCCTCGGTAAGACTGGAATAAAAGAAAAAAATCAGAGAAACACACTGAAATATTTTTTTGGAGTTTTTGGTTTTCTTCATCAATCAAATAAAAAACAAAAATGAGAAAAACTATTTACACAGGAAAGCTCCCAGCAAGCAAAAGAAGAACAAGGAAATCTTTTTGTATTTTCTTTTTAGTACTACTACTAAGCATGCATAGAAAGTAAATAACTACAACTATTTTTTTGGTTTTTCTAAAGTTTTTCAAACACACAAGAAGAAAGCAAGAAAACTAAATCTAAGCATGGATGATACAATAAAAAGTGTGAACACCGACAAATGGAATGATATGTGAACATGAATATAATGTCAGTGAGAAACACATACTCCCCCAAGCTTAGGCTTTTGGCCTAACTTGGTAGTGAATCAGTACCCTGTAGGATAGTAGTCGACGTGGTAGCTCATGGAGGCTCTCGGTGCTGAGGCCTCAGCAAGCCGTGCCGCCAACACTGCTGCGTTGTGACCTTGGGCCTCGCTCTCAAGAACAAAATATCTTTCCTTGATGTGATAATCAAAGAGAGCAGGCACAGGCAAATATGTGTCCACAACATGTGATTGGTTAAACAACAAATTATAAGTGAAGTTATCAGCCCTCCCCTCAAAATGCTAAGAAGACACATTGGCTCAAGCTCAATAGTCTACATTTTCATTTTAGTGATCCAAGATCACATTGAGTCCATAGGAAAAGCCAATACTATTAAAAGGGGATGAGGTGTTGCTTAATGACTTACTTGCTCAAAATGCTTAGTGATATGCTTCAAAAACCCTCAACCACTTTCTCATATCCACATGTCCCAAACCAAAAGTCAAACTCGGCCCCACCGAATTGTTCTATCCGGTGCCACCGAGTTCACTTGACATAGCCACAGCCAGAAACCCTAGTCATTTCGGTCTCACCGATAGGGATCTCGGTCTCAGCGAGATGGGATTGCAAACTCTCTGTTTCCCTTCGTAATGTTTCAGCCCAACCGAGATGAGCGATCGGTCCCACCGGGTTCGCAATGCAAACACTCTGTTTCCCTTTCGTAATGTTTCGGTCTCACCGAAATGAGCGAATCGGTCCCAGCGAGTTTGCCTGACTAACTCTCTGGCTAGATTATTACCAAAGTCGGTCCTACCGAGTATGTGTAATCGGTCTCATCGAGATTACGTTATGCCCTAACACTAATGGAATTGGTCCCACCAAATTGACATGTCGGTCCCACCGAAAAGCCTAACATTCACATTTTGTACTGAATCGGTCTGACCGAGTTTTCTGATTCGGTCCCACCGAGTTTGGTGAATTGTGTATAACGGTTAGATTTTGTGTGGAGGCTATATATACCCCTCCACCCACTCTTCATTAGTGGAGAGAGCCATCAGAACGTGCCTACACTTCCAGCATACATTTTCTAAGAGAGAACCACCTACTCATGTGTTGAGACCAAGATATTCCATTCCAACCATATGAATCTTGATCTCTAGCCTTCCCCAAGTTACTTTCCACTCAAATCATCTTTCCACAAAATCCAAATATGTGAGAGAGGGTTGAGTGTTGGGGAGACTATCATTTGAAGCACAAGAACAAGGAGTTCATCATCAACACACCATCTATTACCTTTTGGAGAGTCGTGTCTCCTAGATTGGTTAGGTGTCACTTGGGAGCCTCCGTCAAGATTGTGGAGTTGAACCAAGGAGTTTGTACGGGAAAGGAGATCGCCTACTTTGTGAAGATTTACCCTAGTGAGGCAAGTCCTTCGTGGGCGATGGCCATGGTGGGATAGACAAGGTTGCTTCTTCATGGACCCTTCGTGGGTGGAGCCCTCCGTGGACTCGCGCAACCATTACGCTTCGTGGGTTGATGTGATGCCCCCGATTCAATCATACACTAATCATACACGCAAACATGTACGATCAAGATCAGGGACTCACGGGAAGATATCACAACACAACTCTACAAATAAAATAAGTCATACAAGCGTCATATTACAAGCCAGGGGCCTCGAGGACTCGAATACCAGAGCTCGATCATAGATGAGTCAGCGGAAGCAACAATATCTGAGTACAGACATAAGTTAAACAAGTTTGCCTTAAGAAGGCTAGCACAAACTGGGATACAAATCAAAAGAGGCGCATGCCTCCTGCCTGGGATCCTCCTAAACTACTCCTGGTCGTCGTTAGCGGCCTGCACATAGTAGTAGGCACCTCCATTGTAGTAGGAGTCGTCGTCGACGATGGCGTCTGGCTCCTGGGCTCCATCGTCTGGTCGTAACAATTGGGTATAGAAAGGGGGAAAAAAGGGGAGCAAAGCAACCGTGAGTACTCATCCAAAGTACTCGCAAGCAAGGAGCTACACTACATATGTATGCATTGGTATCAAATGGAAAAGGGGTATCATATGTGGACTGAACTGCAGAATGCCATAATAAGAGGGGGATAGCTAGTCCTATCGAAGACTACGCTTCTGGTATCCTTCATCTTGAAGCAGAAGAAGAGAGTAGATGGTAGGTTCACCAAGTAACATCGCATAGCATAAACCTAACCGATGATCCTCCCCTCGTCGCCCTGTGAGAGAGCGATCACCGGGTTGTATCTGGCGCTTGAAAAGGTGTATTTTATTAAGTATCCGGTTCTAGTTGTCATAAGGTCAAGGTACAACTCCAAGTCGTCCTGTTACCGAAGATCACGGCTATTCGAATAGATTAACTTCCCTGCAGGGGTGCACCACATTTCCCAACACGCTCGATCCCCTTTGTCCGGACACACTTTTCTGGGTCATGCCCGGCCTCGGGAGAACAACACGTCGCAGCCCTACCTAGGCACAACAGAGAGGTCAGCACGCCGGTCTAAATCCTATGGCGTAAGGGTCTGGGACCATCGCTCATTGCACACCTGCGCGTTGCGTACGCGGCTGGTGAGCAGACCTAGCAACCTCCATTACAAAGGAAGTTGCGTTACGCGGTCCAACCCGGCGCGCGCCGCTCAGTCGCTGACGTCACGAAGGCTTCAGCTGATACCACAACGTCAAGTGCCCATAACTGTTCCCGCGTAGTTGGTTAGTGCGTATAGGCCAGTAGCCAGACTCAGATCAAATACACAGATCTCGTTAAGCGTGTTATTTTGAAGTAACCGCGAACGTCGACCAGGGCCAGGCTCACCTCTTTCCTAGGTGGTCTCAACCTGTCCTGTCGCTCCGCCTCAAAGTAACAGTCGGGGGTCGTCGGGAACTCAGGCCCACCACTATCTGGATGGAGCCACCTGCCCCTTCAGCCCCCACATCAGAATCACTTGCGGGTACTCAATGAGCCGACCCGACTTTAGTCACCACCTATATAGTATGTATATATGTATGTATTTACCCGTGATCAACACCCGACGTGATCACGGCCCGATAGTATAGCATGGCAGACTGACAAGAATGTAGGGCCACTGATGATAATCTAGCATCCTATACTAAGCATTTAGGATTGCAGGTAAGGTATCAACAGTTGTAGCAACAATGACAGGCTATGCATCAGAATAGGTTTAACGGAAAGCAGTAACATGCTACACTACTCTAATGCAAGCAGTAGAGAGAAGAGTAGGCGATATCTGGTGATCAAAGGGGGGGCTTGCCTGGTTGCTCTGGCAAGAGAGAGGGGTCGTCAACACCGTAGTCGTACTGGGTAGCAGCGACGTCGGTCTTGGTGTCTAGCGAGAGAAGAGGGGGAAGAAACAATAAATATTAAGCAAACAAATGCATAGTTATGCATGACATGACAAGTAGCGATGTTAGGGGTGCCCTAACGCGGTATGAGGTGGTACTGGTGAATGGGGGAAACATCCGGGAAAATATCCCCGGGGTTTCGCGTTTTCGGACACATGAACCGGAGGGGGAAAGTTGCGTGTTCGCTATTCTAGGGATGCGTGGTGGACAAACGGACTGCGTTTCCAGATTCGTCTCGTCGTTCTGAGCAACTTTCATGTACAAAGTTTTTCCATCCGAGCTACGGTTTATTTTATATTAATTTTAAAAGTTTTAAATCATTTTTAGGATTTATTTAATTATTTAAATTAACATTATCCAGAACAGTGCATGCTGGCGTCAGCATGACATCAGCATGACGTCAGCAGTCAACAGGGGTGTTGACTGGTCAAACTGACATGTGGGTCTCGTTCGTCATTGACTAGACTAACTAATCATGATTAATTAGTTTAATTAGTTGTTTAGTTTAATTAATCAAAATTAATTAAGTTAATTAATTCTTTAATTAATTTATTAATTATTTTTAAAAAATTATATGTTTTTTGAATTTCTGGAATTTATTTAATATGAAATTATATTAAATATAAATGCTACGGGCACACAAAAGTGTACCCACAGGTGTGTTAGTGTGGCTGTCAATGGGCCCAGATGACTGCCTAGTGAGCAGTCAACTATGGACCAGTTGACTTGTCAAATTGACCAAGGGCCCCCATGTCATTGACAGAGCATTTTAACAGGGGCTTAATTTAACTAATTAAGTTAGTTTGCTAGGGGGACCCATCTGTCATTGAAACATTAGTTAACCAATTAATTAAATTAGCAGATTACTTAATTACTACGGTGGGGCCTACATGTCAGTGAGTGATTAAGTTTATTTAGCAGCTTAAATCAGTGGTTAAAGAGATGGGGCCCATTGGCCAGCGTCTCAGGAGACGGTGGCGTCGCCGGTGACCACAGCGGGCGGCGGCGGCCATGGAACTCGTCGCTCCGGCGACAGATCAAGCGGCGGAGGGCCGGGACCAGAAGAGGATCGCGTCGCGCGTCCCCTAAACCGAATGACAGGGTTTGGGACAGCCGGAGGCGACCACAATCGACGGTGTCGGGCGGCGACAGTGACTGGTTTTGCCATAAATGGAGCTACCGGCCGTGGGAAGGAACGACGGGGAGTCGACGCAGTCCAGCAGTGGTTGTGGGCGGTGCGGACATGCGTGCGTGAGCACGCTGTGAGGGACAGGGGCGCGTCCATGGCCCCGGGGAGCGCGCCCTGGCGCTGGTGGGCACGGCCGAGGGCAGGTGCGGGCGTGGCACAGGCGAGCGGCAGCGCAAGCGCGACGGGCGAGCGGGCGATGCGGGCGCGGACCGAAGCGTAGTCGCGGATGTGGTGGCAACGGCAGGGCACATACGGGCAGGGAAGCGAGGGAGGGCGGACGGGGCCTCACCGGCGTTGCCGGGGTACAGGGCAGCGTTGCTCGAGGTGGCCGCTGAGGAGGATGTTGGGGACGCGACGGCGATGGCATGGTGAGGTGGCGGCGTTTGGCGGCGGCGTTGTCGAGGCAGAGGCCATGGGCAGGCGGCGTGGGAGGGAGAAGGAGGTCCGAGGAGTAGGTCCGGTGACGGGGCGGGCAGCGTCGGGACGGGCACCAACGTCGGGGCCGTAGGGCGCGACCATCGGGGTGGATCCCCGATCCAGATCGGGGGAGTGGGAGGAGCGAGGGAGGGGGGATCAGGGGGAGTGGGGAATCGTGGGGGGAGTGGGGTTCGGTTGGGCTAGGGTTTGGTCACCCCAGGGGTGTTGTAGGAGCTGGCTGGGCCGGCCTAATTGGCCCCGAGGCCATCTGGGCCGTGGCCCAGCGCGGGGGGGGGGGGCTTCTCTTTTATCTTTTTTTTTGTATTTTGTTTTTCTTAGTTTTTCTATTTTTTATTCTTAGTTTCTAATGTATTTTAGTTTAAATGAAATACAAAACAAACTTCTAAACTAGTCTTACCTTTAAACCCACTGCCACAAAAAGTTTGACCCCTAATTAAGATGTTTGAATATTATATAATTTATAAAAGGCATTTAATTAATGTTTTAGCTGTTGTTTTAATTACCTGAGTGCATTTAACTATGTTATAAAAATGTGGTTTCTCCACCATAATTGACTATGCATTATTTGGCTCACTCCGAACATTTTTAGTTTTAACATTTGAAAACTTCTATTGTATGCTTGATTTTGAATTTGAATTTGAATCGATTTCGAACTAAAGCGAGATTAGGAATAGAAATCGAAGTGATGTGGCATCATTAGTAGGGGTTGATGTAGTTTAATTATCCGGGCGTCACAGTTGAAGTCTCCATCAACGTGGATGTACGATAGCACCACCTATCGGAACCACGCCAAAAATCTCCGTGTCTACATTGTGTTTGCTCCCTCCAAACTCCTCCCTTTACCTTCATATGCAAATGTTTTACATTTCGATGCTATACTCTTAGACTTGCATGTGTATGTTGATTGCTTGACTTGTGCTAAGTTGCTAAAATCTGCCAAGACTTGAAATTTTGAAAAGGCTAGATTTTTATTTGGTCAAGTAGTCTAATCACCCTCCCTCTAGACATACTTTTCATCCTACAAGTGGTATCAGAGCTTTGGTCTCCATTTGCCTTGATTTCCATAGCTTTGGTGATCATATCCTTGGTTTCACAACCTAGGAGAGTATGGCGTCTAGCGAGGGAAATTACCACCGTAGAGGTCCTTACTTTGATGGTACTAATTTTGCTAGTTGGAAGGATAAGATGAAAATGCATATTCTTGGACATAACCCCACCGTTTGGGCTATTGTGTGTATTGGCTTGCAAGGTGAATTCTTTGATGGGAGAGAACCGAACCGTGAGGCTAGCGCAGAAGAGTTAAAGATGCTGCAATACAATGCTCAAGCTTGCGATATCCTCTTCAACGGATTGTGCCCGGAAGAATTCAACAAAATCAGTCGTCTTGAGAATGCAAAGGAAATTTGGGATACTTTGACTGATATGCACGAGGGTACCGACTCCGTCAAGGAATCTAAATTGGATGTGCTTCAAAGTCAACTTGACAAGTTCAAAATGAAGGATGGTGAAGGTGCCGCCGAAATGTACTCTAGGCTTGCTCTCATCACAAATGAGATTGCCAGCTTAGGAAGTGAAGAGATGACTGATAGATTCATCGTCAAGAAGATCCTAAGAGCCTTGGATGGAAAATATGATACCGTGTGCACATTGATCCAAATGATGCCCAACTACAAAGATCTCAAGCCAACGGAAGTCATTGGAAGAATTGTTTCTCATGAGATGTCACTCAAGGATAAGGAAGAGCTGCACAACAAGTCAAGTGGTGCTTACAAAGCCTCATGTGATGCTCCTACATCATCAAGTGATAAAGAAGCCTTCAATGAAGAATTGAGCCTAATGGTGAAGAACTTCAACAAGTTCTACAAGAGTAGAAGCAAAGAAAGAAGTTCCAAGTCAAGGTCCTACAATGACAAAAGATCTTCGAGCCATGAATGAAATTGCTACAATTGTGGAAGACTCGGACACTACTCCAATGAGTGTACGCCCCCCTACAAAAGAAGAGAAGATTCACCCAAAAGAAGAAGTAGAAGAGAAGAATCACCACCAAGAGAGAGAAGGAGTAGAGATGATCATTATGAACGAAGAACATCACGGAGAAGCAAGGATTCAGAAAGGAAGGACAATTCATCAAGGAGCTACAAAAAACGAAGACATCAAGCTCATGTTGGTGAATGGGTATCCGGGCCCAACTCCAAAAATCACTCTGAAAGAAGTTATCACTCTGACTCTGAATATACTCAAGATGAAGGTGTTGCCGATCTAGCACTTGTGTCAACCAACTCCTACGACATATTTGACTCTCCAAATGAAGGAATTGGAATATGCTTCATGACCGAAGGCCCAAAGGTATATCACCCCGAGTATGTTAATTTCAATAGTGATGAAGATGATTTGCTAGGTGATGATTATTTACTTGTTGACAACTCTAGTGATGAAAACTATGATGAACTTGCTATTAACCATGCTAATCAAGATAAAACGAATGATGATGATAAGAAGGAGATTGAGCATCTAACTAAAGAGCTAAAAACTCTTAAGTTAGCTCATGAAACTACCTTGGAAGATCATGAGAACTTTTAAGGACTCATGAGAAGTTACGCTTTGAAAAGCTCAACCTTGAGCAAGAGCATGGGTTCTTAAAAGCAATCAATGATGATCTTCGCAAGAAAAGTTCTTCTTACATTGCCAAGCGTTTACTCCTGTCTACTTACATGCCACAAGTTAAATCTAGCAACAAGAGTAAGAATGATTCTTCTTCTAGTGGTAACAATAATCATGTTAAATCCAATGTTGTTGCTTCTAGTAGTTCTCTTGATTACACTAATGATTCTCTTAGCCAAGTTACACTTGAGCCAGAAAATAGCTTATTGAAGGGAATTATAGAGAAAGGTGTTTACAAGAGCCTTGCCAGAAGTAAGAAATTTGAGGAAATTGTACGCAAGCAAGGAAGACACCGAAAGAATCAAGGTGTTGGTTTTGAATGAAAGTTCAATGCCAATGGAGTTGCGTGGGAAGAAGATCAATACCCCAAGACGAAGTTTGTTCCTCAGCAAGATAAGTATGATCCTACTTCTTTCCAAGGGACACAAGCTCAATATGATCTTCCACCATAAGACCACAAGCAAAAGGACAAGGACAAGCTTCAAGAGGAGATTGATACATTTGAAGAAGCTCCTAAGGCCTTGGTCAAGTGGGTTCCCAAGACTACATCAAGTTCTACTTCATCAAGTACGACTACAACTCCAAGGATTCCCATCAAGATGATGTGGATCCCGAAGAAGAAGAACTAGAGAGTTATTGAGGGTGACTCCGCCAACATACTTCACTCATATCATTTTGGAAGGACAAGTGCAAACAACTTCCACGTCTTGCACTAGTTCAAGGAGTCACAAACCCTCTTGTTGGTAAGACATGGGACAAGGTAATCTATTGCCTTCATGGACATCATCTTGTGTGAACATCACTCTATGTCTATGGATATCCTTGTTTGTTCCTTGTGGGACTAACCCATGTAGGTATTCAAAGTGCAACTCACACCAATGGATTGCTCCAAATGATATACATCAACATTGAGCATCCACATCTTCAACACCTACATGAAGTCGTCATCGACAAAACCCAAGTTTAGTTCATCCCTCTTAGGGGGGATATCACATCTAGGGGGAGCTTTACTCTAATCATTTGAGCTAAAGCAACTCTAAAAGTGTGAACACAACAATGCTTTATGTAAAAGTGGCAACCCCACTTGTGCTTAAACGATGAGTATGACCTACGATCAAATGTTCTCATTTGACTCCTAAGTCAATATACTCATATATAGATGACCTAGTCATCGCCAATTACTTGATAGATGCTCGAGTGTTTGTGCATGCTTTGCCACATATTTCATTTGCCATTTTATTATGTGAGCATGTTGATTGCATATTTTACTCATTCGAGAACATCCATTTGTTGCTTTGATTGTTTGGCTTTTCTCTTTTGCCAAATGGATTGACAAGAATGCCTAAGAACTTCCTCTAGCTATCTATGCTTTCTCGTCTCAAACTCTATTCATTCTGCATCACAAAGTTTGATCAAGTCAGATTCGAACCACTCTTTGTGAGGAGCACTCGGAGTCCCTGATGCGTCATAGACTTAAACTTCCAAAACCTCTCTGTGCATTTTGGTCTGACCGATCCATCCACTTCGGTCACACCGAGTTCACTGAGTTGATCTAGGTTTTCAATCTCGGTGTAACCGATTTGAACTTTTCAGTCACACCGAGTTGCAGTAACTGCTTGCGATTCTGCATCTCAGTGCCACCGAGTTGTTCCACTTGGTCACACCGACAAGGTTAGGATATATATATATATACCCATGGGTGAGATTTTGGAAATTTCTTCAAAACACACCATCCCGCGCGTATCCTGCTCTGCTGCCTCGGGTCTCCAGATCGTCTCCTTGTTGCCAGCGACCTCCCGTCGCTGGTTCCCATCACCGTCAACGGAATTCTGCCCCGCCGTTGTCGCCGTAGCAAACTCCCGCTGAACTAGGGTATGAGTTCGATCTTGTGTGCTAATTCCTTACTCCGATTCCTAGCACATTGCTTTGCCATGATCATTACCATGTATGAAATCAATCTATCCATATAGAACTTCCTTTAGGTTATGGTTGATTCGAAAATTTAGGGTTAGGTCTCCGTCGAACTCATCTCAGACCGATCGAGTTGTAGAAATCGGTCCCACCGATTTGGCTTAGGGCATTACACATGCGCTTTTCGGTCTGACCAAAAATTGCAAATCGGTGCACCCGAATTCGACTCTCGGTGAAACCCTAGCAATCTTGGAGCCACCAAACTGTGACTCGGTCTGGCCAAATTCACTAGTTTAGACTCTAACAGTTGCTTCAGTATCACTGAGTTTAACAAATCGGTAGCTCCAAAATGATTTCTGTGGAGAACTAAAACTAAGTTTTTGACTCATTTGTTTTGCAAAAACTCTGCACTTTGTGATGCTCATCTATCCTACCTCATCTATATCTATTCACAGGGTTTGTTGTTAGTTTGCTTGCCAGAATGTGTGACCAGAGTGATAGTCAGAACAAGTCAGAAGAGCAAGTGCAAATGAGTGAGGGCACTAGTCCCTCAAGCAGCTATGATGAGGGCAGCAGGAGCACTCCTAGTAATTTGCCCAAGGCAGCCACCAGATCAAGGAAGAAGAAAAACTCAGATTCTGAGGATGAGGACTATGTGGCTACAGAGGAGGAAGTTAGCTCCAAAAAGAAAGTGCTGAAGAAAGAATATGGTACTGCTGCAACAAAAGCCTGGAATGCATAAGTAGACCCGTGCCAAGAGGGTGCCAACCTTAAAGGCCAGGGCCTCAACTGCTGAAACTTCTAAGCCAACTGAAGAGGCTGCTAGAGAGGGTAATAAAAGGAAAGAGAGGGTCAAGAAGACCACTGCCAGAGTCATTGGTAGATCCTCTATAATGAGAGATCCAGAAGAAGATGAAGAGGATGCTCCACCAGCACCCGAGTCCCAGAAGCTTATGGGGGATGCCATGAAGTCAGGGGCTGCCACTTCAAAGCCCAAGACTGCCCCCAAGGCTACTGCTCATGCTCAGAAGCCTTCTAAGCCCAAGAGAAGCACCAGGAACATCCCAGCTGAAGAGAAGAACAAGGCCCCGGTGCCTGAAGTTGAAGAAGAAGATGCAGAAGCCCAAGTGCTGAGGAGACTGAAACAGAAGATTTCAGACCACAATGACACTCATCTAGTTGCTGAGGATATGAACATCAGGAACGATGCAGGACTGAGACTTTGGAGACAGTCTGATCCATATGCTGTGAGGTGGAAGAATGCAGTGGACTATAGGTTCCACACCAAAGAACAACAAGACTTCTATGAGACTATTTTGCTTGACAAGAAGCCTGTAGTCTGTGATATGAAATGGGTTGATTGGGAATTCTTTGATGAGAATGAAGACTATTTTCCAGGAGTACACGAAAGCTTCAAAGCTTGTGGAGTTGACGAGTTTGTGGGACAGAAGCTTACCAAATGGAATGATGAGCTCATTATGTAGTTCTATTCTACAGCTCATTTATACCCAGATGGTAGAATTGTTTGGATGTCTGAGGGTACAAGGTACCAGTCAACTATTGATGAGTGGGCCAAGTTGATCAATGCCCCAGAAGAGCATGAGGATGATTTGGATGTGTATGCCAAGAAAAATAAAGACCACAACTCTATGGCAAACATGCACAAGGAGATCCCAGACAGAGCTTTGGAGACACACAAGCTTGGATTTGTGCATTATTTGTTGTCTGGTCTGCCTACAATCAACACAATCTTGAGGCATACTCTGTTACCCAAATCTGGAGATCACAAGATGATCAGAGGCCATTCAATCAACTTGCTACTGATATTTGATGTTCCTCAAAAATTCAAGGTCATGAGTCTGATTGTTGAGACAATCAAGAGGACTGCTGCAGATCAGAAAAGATCTTGTGGGTACGCTCCACACATTCAGGTGCTCATCAACTCCAAGATGGGCACAGGCACTTACTTGTTGGACACGGAGCATTCACCTTTGCAACCCGAATTTGAGGATAACACAGTTGTGATGAATGAGGATGATCCTTCATCAGTGCAAGCACAAGAGAAGAGAGCAAAGGCAAAGGCAGAAAAGGCTGCAAGGATGCCAAGTGTTGAGGAGGCATCTCAAGTGTTCTTAAAGAGCAAACAAGATCAGCTAGCTTATCTGATTCAGGCAACTTTGAGGATTGAGAAGGGATTGTCCACCCTGACTCAGAATCAAGAGAGCTTGGATAATATCATTGAGACCAAGTTTTATGATCTTGATCTGAAAGTGACTGAGATACAGACTGCAGTCGAGCAGCTCCAGGAGGAAGCAGAGGAGAAGAAAGGGAAGGCAACTGCGGATGCTTTTCAGTGAGTGCCACGAGGTCAGAGGTCAGCTGCAGTGCCAATGCCAGATACAAGAGCTACTTCATCTGCACCAGCAACCACAGCTTCAGTGCCACCTCCAGCAACTACTCCACCAGCTCCAACAACATCTACTGATGCCTTCGTCCTTGGAGTTCTCTACACCACCTCCCGAAGACCAAGCCTAAGAGACGCATAGCACTATGCATTTTCAAACTGTTTGGTAACTTGTTACCAAAGGGGGAGAAATCTAGAGATCATAGGCTTCGAGAGAGAGTGTTTTGCTTCTTTGTCTCTCTTGCTATTTGGTTGAACTCTTTGTATGTGCTCGCTTGATACTTTATGTCCGTGTGTGAGATACTTATATGATCATGTGTTTGATCATATCATACTTTAATATTTGCTTGGATGATATTATCTTTTATATCCATATATGAGCATTCACTTTGCTTGGTGATGAGTGTTTTAATTCCTATCATTTTGAGCGCTCCACCAAGATGTATGTGACATGGAAGAATAACCCATGATCGTAATCAATTATGCATTTGCATTCAAGCAAATTTTAAATAATGCACAAATTTAGGAGGAGCTCTTTCTTATCACATACTTCTCAAAGCGACAATGTATTTAAATCCTATTATCATTTGTTGAAGCTTTGATCTATATCTTGTCATCGATTACCAAAAGGGGGGAGATTGAAAGTGCAACTATCCCTAGGTGGTTTTGGTAATTACTAACAACATATAGCTCATTGAACTAATACTATTTCAAGATGATCATTTAAAAAAGTTGAATGATTGGCATGGCATGGATTAGGAACGTGGACCCCTCGAAATGCTAAGGAGACACATTGGCTCAAGCTCAAGACTCTACATTTTTATTTTAGTGATCCAAGATCACATTGAGTCCATAGGAAAAGGCAATACTATTAAAAGGGGATGAGGTGTTGCTTAATAGCTTCCTTGCTCAAAATGCCTAGTGATATGCTCCAAAAACCCTCAACCACTTTCTCATATCCACATATGTCCCAAACCAAAAGTCAAACTCGGCCCCACCGAATTGTTCTATCCGGCACCACCGAGTTCACTTGACATAGCCACTGCCAGAAACCGTAGTCACTTCGGTCTCACCGATAGGGATCTCGGTCTCACCGAGATGGGATTGCAAACTCTCTGTTTCCCTTCGTAATGTTTCATCCCAACCGATATGAGCAATCGGTCCCACCGAGTTCGCAATGGAAACTCTCTGTTTCCCTTCCGTAATGTTTCGGTCTCACCGAAATGAGAGAATCGGTCCCATCGAGTTTGCCTGACCAACTCTCTAGTTAGCTTATTACCAAAGTCGGTCCTACCGAGTTTGTGTAATCGGTCTCACCGAGATTACGTTATGCCCTAACCCTAATGGAATCGGTCCCACCGAGTTGACATGTCGGTCCCACCGAAAAGCCTAACGTTCACATTTTGAACTAAAACAGTCTGACCGAGTTTTCTGATCCGGTCCCACCGAGTTTGGTGAATTGTGTGTAACGGTTAGATTTTGTGTGGAGGCTATATATACCCCTCCACCCACTCTTCATTAGTGGAGAGAGCCATCAGAACGTGCCTACACTTCCAGCATACATTTTCTGAGAGAGAACCACCTACTCATGTGTTGAGCCCAAGATATTCCATTCCAACCATATGAATCTTGATCTCTAGCCTTCCCCAAGTTGCTTTCCACTCAAATCATGTTTCCACCAAATCCAAATCTTTGAGAGAGAGTTGAGTGTTGGGGAGACTATCATTTGAAGCACAAGAGCAAGGATTTCATCATCAACACACCATATATTACCTTTTGGAGAGTGGTGTCTCCTAGATTGGTTAGGTGTCACTTGGGAGCCTCCGTCAAGATTGTGGAGT
Organism: Triticum urartu; assembly: GCF_003073215.2. NCBI lineage: Eukaryota > Viridiplantae > Streptophyta > Magnoliopsida > Poales > Poaceae > Triticum > Triticum urartu. The sequence goes on from NC_053028.1 coordinate 704,267,744, forward strand.
TGAACCAAGGAGTTTGTACGGGCAAGGAGATCGCCTACTTCGTGAAGATCTACCCTAGTGAGGCAAGTCCTTCGTGGGAAATGGCCATGGTGGGATAGACAAGGTTGCTTCTTCGTGGAGCCCTCCGTGGACTCGCGCAACCGTTACCCTTCGTGGGTTGAAGTCTCCATCAACGTGGATGTACGATAGCACCACCTATCGGAACCACATGCCAAAAATCTCCGTGTCTACATTGTGTTTTCTCCCTCCAAACTCCTCCCTTTACCTTCATATGCAAATGTTTTACATTCTGTTGATATACTCTTAGACTTGCATGTGTAGGTTGATTGGTTGACTTGTGCCAAGTTGCTAAAATCTGCCAAGACTTAAAATTGGGAAAAGGCTAGATTTTTATTTGGTCAAGTAGTCTAATCACCCCCCTTCTAGACATACTTTCGATCCTACACAAAGGCTAGTCAAGAAAGCCTCATACTCAGCCTTTGCTGGCTCATCAAGCGAACCCCAAAATGGAAGTTTGCAATGGTAAGCAAAGTTCTCTAGTGAAATGGTATATGGTTCATCATAAAGCATTAACGGCACCCTAGACTCACGTGGAAAACATTTAAATCCTTTGACAAATGATTCAGTGAGAAGATGGTGTTGTGCACACTTATCTGATAGGTAGGGACCGAGACCGGCATTTTGAACATATTTCTCAAATTCCTCCTTAATGCCCACCTGGATCATATATTCATCGCAAGGCCATAAGCATGTTTTGGTGGCCGCATCTCGCGTGGAACTTTCACTTGGTTCAACGTAAGACTGGCGGACAGAACTATCACTAGAGGATGCCCCCGAGGATCGTATCCTCGAAGAACTCCTTCCAAATAGGTTCATCATGTCAGAGTATAATTTTCTGAAAATAAAAATTTTGGAGTGACAAAAATTTGCCAACAAAACTTTGTAAGATTGATAGCAACTACTCATAGGGATGCATAGAGGCATAACAAGCATTCAAACAACTTAGAACACCAAGAATTCAACATGCAAGCACATCTACAACAGCACCAAGAGTAGCTATTTATTCAAAGTATAAGCTAATAAAACAAAAAAAATTATTGGACAAATGGTGGAGTCACATACCAAGCAACAATCTCCTGAAACAGTTTCAAAACTGGAGCTTCGAGCAAAGAGATCGAAAATGGCAGCAAAATGAGCAAGAACTCGGGAGAGAGAGGTGACAATGTGGGACGAAGAGATAAGTGAGGGGGGCCATGTGGGGACCACAACCCCTAGGGCACGCCAAGGGGTGCTGGCGCGCCCAGGTGGGTTGTGCCCACCTGGTGCACCCCCTCTGGTTATTATTGCATCAAAAATCCTTAAATATTTAGGAAAAATCATATAAAATTTTCAGGGCATTCTTAGAACTTTTATTTTTGGGTCATTTTTATTGCATGGGAAATTCAGAAAACAGACAAAACATGTCATTTTATTTTATTTAACTAATAACGACAGAAAATAAAAATTAGGGACAGAAACTAGTGCTTACTAAATTCATCAACTTCATACTGTTCAAAAGTGATTCATTAATAAGTTTGATCAAGTCTTATTAACAACCACTTTCGATTAGCATGAAACCGAAGAACTTTCATAAATCACTAAGTTACCTCAACGGGGATATGCATTTCCCCAACAATAACCATTTCATATTTCTTTTTGATAGTAGGTAGAGGTATTTGAAAACTTCCAATAGTGATTGTCGGAGATTTTTCAATAACATTAATACCATTCACTTGGAATTGTTTCTTTGGAAAGTGCACCGTATGCACATTACCATTAATATGAAAAGTGACCTTGCTTTTATTGCAATCAATAACAGCCCCTGTAGTATTCAAGAAGGGTCTACCAAGGATAATCGACATGTTGTCATCCTCGGGCATCTCAAGTATAACAAAGTCAGTCAAAATAGTAACATTAGCAACAACAATGGGCACATCCTCACAGATATCGATAGGTATGGTAGTTGATTTGTCAGCCATTTGCAAAGATATTTCAGTAGGTGTGAGTTTATTCAAGTCAAGTCTTTTATATAAAGAGAAAGGCATAACACTAACACCAGCTCCTAAATCACAGAAGGCAGTTTTCACATAATTATTTTTGATAGATCAAGGTATAGTTGGTATTCCTGGATCTCCAAGTTTTTTAGGTACTCCATCTTTAAAAGTATAATTAGCTAGCATAGTGGAGATTTCAGCTTCCGGTATTTTTCTCTTATTTGTGATGATGTCTTTCATATACTTTGCATAAGGAGGCATTTTCAGGATATCAGTCAAGCGAGTACGCAAAAAGACTGGCCTCAGCATTTCAGCAAAGCATTCAAATTCTTCATCATCATTCTTTTTAGTTGACTTGGGTGGAAAAGGCATAGGTTTTTGAACCCACGGTTCTCTTTCTTTACCGTGTTTCCTAGCCACAAAGTCTCTTTTATCATATCTTTTATTTTTAGGTTGTGGGTTATCAAGATCAACAGGTGGGCTAGTTTTTATAAATGGCGTGGCTGCTTTTAGGCATGATATCTCTTTGTTGCAATATAGGATTAAATCTGCCTACAAGGATGACCTTCTCAAGTGGATCTCCTTCCTTCCCCCTTAAGGCTTAGTGTAGTAAGGCTTCTCTGCCTCCATTCCCTCCTTTTAGTTTAGTTTCTCTCTGTAGATTACCCCTTGTAATCAGCTTTTGTATCTTGTTACTTTGTTTTAATGAAGGTCTTGATATGCTGTGGGGGTTTGCCCCACAGTTCCCAGTCAAAAAAAGATCAACAGGTGGTTCTATCTCAACATCATTATCTGGTTCTTTATCATTTGTTGGTTGAGAGTCTTCCTGAACCCCATCATTATCTTTTTCATTATCATTAGGTGAGTGTTCATTATCAGATTGAGTTTCAGCATCAGAGATAGAAGTTTCATTTTCATTATTAGGAGGTTTTTCTATTTCAGGTTCACTAGAAGTGTGCGAAGTCCTATCATTTTTCTTTTTCTTTTTCTTCCTAGAAGGACTAGGTGCACTAGTGTTAGCTCTTTGTGAATCTTGTTCAATTCTTTTAGGGTGTCCCTCAGGATAAAGTGGTTCCTGAGTCATTTTACCTCCTCTAGTTGCAACTCTAACAGCAAAGTCATGCATATTATGATTCATTTCATCAAGTAATTCTCTTTGAGATTTAGCAACTTGTTCTAATTGAGTTTGAACCATAGAAGCATGCTTTCCAACACCTCTAACATCATTTGAGATTCTAAATAACAAGTCACTCAAGCAATTAATCATATCAGAATTATATTTCAATTATTTCATAACATTTGCATTGAAGTGATCTTGTTTTCTAATGTACTTTTCAAACTCATAAAGGCATTGACTAGGATGCATATTGTGAGGATTGTCATTTTCATTAAACTTCACAAGAGGATTTACCTCTACCACCTTAGGTAGTGGTGGTGTATTAAGCCCATGTATTTCTTCAATAGGAGGTAAATTTTAACATCCTCGGCTTTAATATCTTTTTCCTACATAGATTTCTTTGCCTCTTGCATATCTTCAGGACTGAGATATAATATACCCCTCTTCTTCGGAGTGGGTTTAGGAGGTGGTTCAGGAATAGTCCAATCATCATAGTTTTTTAATATCTTATTCAATAATTCTTCAGCTTGAGCAATAGTTCGTTTCGTGAAAACACAACCAGCACAACTATCTATGAAGTCCCTAGAAGCATCGGTTAGTCCATTATAGAATATATCAAGTATTTCATTTTTCTTAAGAGGATGATCACACAAAGCATTAAGCAACTGGAAAAGCCTCCCCCAAGCTTGTGGGAGACTCTCTTCTTTAGTTCGCACAAAGTTAAATATTTCCTGTAAGACAGCTTGTTTCATACGAGCAGGAAAATATTTTTCAGAGAAGTAATGAACCATATCCTGGGGACTACGCACACAACCAGGAGCAAGAGTATTGTACCAAGCTTTAGCATCACCCTTTAATGAGAAAGGAAATAATTTGAGAATAAAGTAATAACGAGTTTTCTCATCATGTGTAAAAAGGGTGGCTATGTCATTCAACTTAGAAAGATGTGCCACAATAGTTTAAGTTTCATAACCATGGAAAGGATCAGATTCAACCAAAGTAATTAACTCTGAGTCGACAGAGAATTCATAATCCTCATAGGCAATACAGATAGGTGAAGTAGCAAACTTAGGATCACATATCATTCTAGCATTCAAAGATTTTCTTTATACTTGCATAGTAATTTCTCTAGATCATCTCTATCATTGCAAGCAAGAATATCTCTAGTTGCTTCTTCACTCATAACATAACCTTTCGGTACCTTAGGCAATTCATATCTAGGAAGGCTAGTTCTATCAGGTGTTTCAGGAGTTTCGGTTTCAAGCTCATCATCAGATTCAACAACATCATGTTGTATAACTCTAGCAATTGGTTTATCAACAAATTCACCAAGTGGCACATCATCATTATCAAGCAAGGTACTAGCATCATCATAAGCATCATTCATAGTAGAATTAGCATCATTAATAACTTGAGACATATCAGAATTTATAGCATGTGGTGGTGTTGCACATTTACTCATAACAGAAGGTGAATCTTAAGCAGAACTGGATGGCAGTTCCTTACCTCCCCTCGTCTTTGAGGGAAATATCTTAGTCTTTGGATTCTTCAGATCCTTCATAGTGATAATATGATAATAATCCCAAGTGAATCAACAAATATAGCTATATTCCCCGGCAACAGTGCTAGAAAAAAGGTCTTGATAACCCACAAGTATAGGGGATCGCAACAGTTTTCGAGGGTAGAGTATTCAACCCAAATTTATAGATTCGACACGAGGGGAGCCAAAGAATATTTGAAGGTATTAGCAGCTGAGTTGTCAATTCAACCACACCTGGAGATTAATTATCTACAACAGTATGATCAGTAGCAAAGTAGTTTGACAGTTTCCTTAGTAGTGACAGTAGCAACGGTAGCAGTAACAGTGATAGCAGTAATTTGTAGCAAGTGTAACAGTGATGATAGAGTAGTAACTTAGGAGAAACAATAAGGATAAATTCGTAGGCATTGGATTGATGACTTGTTGGATGATATTCATCATGAGACAGTTATAACCTAGGGCAATATAGCACTAGCTCTAGTTCAACGATATAATGTAGGCATGTATTCCGTAAATAGTCATACATGCTTTATTAAAAGAACTTGCATGACATCTTTTGTCCTACCCTCCTGTGGCAGCGGGGTCCATATTGGAAACTAAGGGATATTAAGGCCTCCTTTTAATAGAGAACTAGAACAAAGCATTAACACATAGTGAATACATGAACTCCTCAAACTACGGTCATCATCGGGAGTGGGCCCGATTGTTGTCACTCCGGGGTTGCCGGATCATAACCGTAGTAGGTGACTATAACTTGCAAGATCGGATCTAAAACATGGATATAATGATGAATTCATAAACAGTTCAGATCTGAAATCATGGCACCCGGGACCAAAGTGACAAGCATTAAGCATGGCGAAGTCATAGGAACATCACTCTAAGAAGATAGTGGATACTTGGGATCAGGCCCTAACAAACGTAACTCGATTACATGATGAATCTCATCCAACTCCTCACCAACCAGCGAGCCTACGAAGGAATTACTCACTCCCGGTGGGGAGTATCATGGAATTAGCGATGGAGATAGGTTGGTGATGACAAAGATCGAAGACCCCTCTTCGGAGCCCCAAACGGACTCCAGATCTGCCCTCCCGAGGAAGAATAGGGCTTGGCGGCGGCTCCGTATCGTGGATCGCAATAATTCTTTCTCCCTGATTTTTTTCTAGAAATATGTGAATTTATAGTATCAGGGGGGTCGTCAGCAGGGCCACCAGGTGGGTACAACCCACCTGGGCGCGCCAGGAGAGGGGGCGCGCCCTGGTGGGTTGTGCCCACCCAGGGGGCCCTCTCCGGTGATTCTTGGCTCTAGGAATTCTTATTATTGGTATAAAAATCCTCAAAAAGTTTCGTTCCATTCCGAGAACTTTTATTTCTGCACAAAAACAACACCATGGTAGTTCTGCTGAAAACATCGTTAGTCCGGGGTTAGTTTCATTCAAATCATGCAAAATTAGTGTCCAAAACTAGGGGAAAAGCGTGAGAAAAAGTAGCACGTGCCCACGTGGGTTGTACCCACCCAATGGCCCCGCTAACGACCCCATGATACTATAAATTACATATTTCTAGAAAAAAACCAGGGAGAAAGAATTATCGCGATCCACGAGAAGGAGCCGCCGCCAAGCCCTGTTCTTCCTCGGGAGGGCAGATCTGGAGTCCGTTTGGGGCTCCGGAGAGGGGGATCTTCGTTCTTCGTCATCACCAACCCTTCTCCATCGCCAATTCCATGATGCTCCCCACCGGGAGTGAGTAACTCCTTCGTAGGCTCGCTGGTCAGTGAGGAGTTGGATGAGATTCATCATGTAATCGAGTTAGTTTTGTTAGGGCTTGATCCCTAGTATCCACTATGTTCTTAGATTGATGTTGCTATGACTTTTCAATGCTTAATGCTTGTCACTTTGGGCCCGGGTACCATGATTTCATATATGAACCATTTATGTTATCATCATTATATCCATGTTCTAGATCTGATCTTGCAAGTTACAGTCACCTGCTACATGTTATGATCCAGCAACCCTGGAGTGACAACAACCGGGCCCACTCCCGGTGATGACCGTAGTTTGAGGAGTTCATGTATTCACTATGTGTTAATGCTTTGTTCCGGTTCTCTACTAAAAGGGGGCCTTAATATCCCTTAGTTTCCAATATGGACCCCACTGCCACGGGAGGGTAGGACAAAAGATGTCATGCAAGTTCTTTTAATAAAGCATGTATAACTATTTACGGAATACATGCCTACATTATATCGATGAACTGGAGCTAATGCCGTATTGCCCTAGGTTATAACTGTCTCATGATGAATATCACCCAACAAGTCACCGATCCAATGCCTACGAATTTATCCTTATTGTTTCTCCTAAGTTACTACTCTATCATCACTGTTACACTTGCTACAAATTACTGATATCACTGTTACTGTTACCGTTGCTACTGTCACTACTATCAAAACTATCAAACTACTTTGCTACTGATCATGCTGTTGCAGATAATTAATCTCCAGGTGTGGTTGAATTGACAACTCAGCTGCTAATACCTTCAAATATTCTTTGGCTCCCCTCATGTCGAATCTATAAATTTGGGTTGAATACTCTACCCTCGAAAACTGTTGCGATCCCCTATACTTGTGGGTTATCAAGACCTTTTTTCTAGCACCGTTGCCGGGGAGCATAGCTATATTTGTTGAGTCACTTGGGATTATTATCCTATTATCACTATGAAGAATCTGAAGGATCCAAAGACTAAGATATTTCCCTCAAAGACGAGGGGAGGTAAGGAACTGCCATCCAGTTCTGCTTTAGATTCACCATCTGTTATAAGTAAACTTGCAACACCACCACATGCTATTAATTCTGATATGTTGCAAGTTATTGATGATGCTACTTCTACTATGAATGATGTTTATGATGATGCTAGTACCTTGCTTGATAATGATGATGTGTCACTTGGTGACTTTCTTGATAAACAAATTGCTAGAGTTATACAACATGGATCTCCTGAAACACTTGCTAGAACTAGCCTTCCTAGATATGAATTGCCTAAGGTACTGGAAGGTTATGTTATGAGTGAAAAATCAACTATAGATATTCTTTCTTGCAATGATAGAGATGATCTAGAGAAATTACTACACAAGTATAAAGAAAAATCTCTGAATGCTAGAATAAAATGTGATCCAAAGTTTGCTACTTCACCCATCTTTATTGGTGAAAAGGATTATGAATTCTCTGTTGACCCAGAGCTGATTACTCTGGTTGAATCTGATCCTTTCCATGGTTATGAAACTAAAACTGTAGTGGCACATCTTACTAAGTTGAATGACATAGCCACCCTTTTACTCATGATGAGAAAACTTGCTATTACTTTATTCTCAAATTAATTCCTTTCTCATTAAAGGGTGATGCTAAAGCTTGATACAATACTCTTGCTCCTGGTTGTGTGTGTAGACCCCAGGATATGATTAATTACTTCTCTAAAAAATATTTTCCTGCTCATATGAAACAAGCTGCCTTACAGGAAATATTTAACTTTGTGCAAACTAAAGAAGAGAGTCTACCACAAGCTTGGGAGAGGATTTTCCAGTTGCTTAATGCTTTGTGTGATCATCCTCTTAAGAAAAATGAAATACTTGATATATTCTATAATGGACTAACCGATGCTTCTAGGGACTTCCTAGATAGTTGTGCTGGTTGTGTTTTCATGAAATGAACTATTGCTCAAGCTGAAGAATTATTGAATAACATATTAAAAAACTATGATGATTGGAATATTCCTGAACCACCTCCTAAACCCACTCTGAAGAAGAGGGGTATATTATATCTCAGTCCTGAAGATATGGAAGAGGCAAAGAAATCTATGAAGGAAAAAGGTATTAAAACTGAGGATGTTAAAAATTTACCTCCTATTGAAGAAATACATGGGCTTAATACACCACCACTGCCTAAGGTGGTAGAGGTAAATTCTCTTATGAAGTTTAATGATAATGATAATCCTCACAATATGCATCCTAGTCAATGCCTTTATGAGTTTTAAAACTAAATTAGAAAAAAAGATCACTTCAATGCAAATGTTATGAAACAATTGAAGTATAATTCTGATATGATTGCTCGCTTGAGTGACTTGTTATTTAGAATCTCAAATGATGTTAGAGGTGTTGGAAAACATGCTTCTATGGTTCAAACTCAATTAGAATAGATTGCTAAATCTCAAAGAGAATTGCTTGATGAAACTAGTAAATGTGCACGTGCAACGCACGTTAATATTTAGAAAATATATTAATTGCACGTGGATATTAGGTATGCTATTATTTGTGTGTTAATCTTGTGATTAATGCAATATTTGATATGATATTAATTGCACGTTAAACACATTTAACGCTCGCCATTGGAGCACTATAGGTCGTTGGATTGACTTAGTTCGATGGCCGAGATCAGTTGGATCTGCCCCTTTGGGTCTTTTTATATTGGTATAGATGAATCATAATATGAATGACTTTGCTGTTAGAGTTGCAACTAGAGGAGGTAAAATGACTCAGGAACCACTTTATCCCGAGGGACACCCTAAAAGAATTGAACAAGATTCAGAAAGAGCTAACACTAGTCACCTAGTTCTTCTAAAAATTAGAAGAAAAAGAAAAATGATAGGACTTCACATGCTCCTAGTGAACCTGAAATAGATAAACCTCCTCATAATGATAATGAAATTTCTATGTCTGATGCTGAAACTCAATCTAGTGATGAACACTCAACCAAGTAATGAGAAAGAACCAGATAATGATGTTGAGATAGAACCACCTGTTGATCTTGATAACCCACAAGCTAAAAATAAAAGATATGACAAAAGAGACTTTGTTGCTAGGAAACACGGCAAAGAAAGAGAACCGTGGGTTCAAAAAACTATGCCTTTTCCACCCAAGTCAACTAACAAGAATGATGATGAAGAATCTGAACACTTTGCTGAAATGCTGAGATCGGCCTTTTGGCGTGCTCGCTTGACTGATATCTTGAAAATGCCTCCTTATGCAAAGTATATGACAGACATCATCACAAATAAGAGAAAAATACCGGAAGCTGATATCTCCACTATGCTAGCTAATTTCACTTTTAAAGATGGAGTACCCAAAAAACTTGGAGATCCCGGAATACCAACTATACCTTGATATATCAAAAAGAATTACGTTAAACTGCTTTGTGTGATTTAGGAGCTGGTGTTAGTGTTATGTCTTTCTCTTTATATAAAAAACTTGACTTGAATAAACTCACACCTACTGAAATATCTTTGCAAATGGCTGACAAATCAACTGCCATACCTATAGGTATCTATGAGGATGTGCCCGTTGTTGTTGCTAATGTTATTATTTTGACTGACTGTTATACTTCAGATGCCCGAGGACGACAACATGTCGATTATCCTTGGTAGACCGTTCTTGAATACTGCAGGGGCTGTTATTGATTGCAATAAAAGCAAGGTCACCTTTCATATTAATGGTAATGAGCATACGATCCACTTTCCGAAGAAACAATTCCAAGTGAATGGTATTAATGTTATTGAAAAATCTTCGACAATCACTATTGGAAGTTTTCAAATACCTCTACCTATTTTCAAAAAGAAATATGAAATACTTATTATTGGGGAAATGCAAATCCCCATTGAGGTAACTTAGTGATTTACGAAGTTCTTCGGTTTCATGCTAATCAAAAGTGGTTGTTAATAAGAGTTGATCAACCTTATTAATGGATCATTTTTGAACGGTATGAAGTTGATGAATTTAGTAAGCACTACTTTCTGTCCCTACTTTTTATTCTCTGTTTTATTAGTTAAATAAAATAAAATTCCATGTTTTGTCTGTTATCTAAATTTCCCGTGCAATAAAAAATAACCCAAAAATAATAGTTCTCAGAATGCCCTGAAATTTTAATACGATTTTTTCCTGGATATTTGAGAATTTTTGGTGCAAATAACATCAGAGAGAGGTGCACCAGGTGGGCACAACCCCGCCTGGGCGCGCCAGCACCCCCAGGCGCGCCCTGGTGGGTTGTGGTCCCCACGTAGGCCCCCTCACTTACCTCTTCATACCACATCATCACTTACCTCCAGGAAAAATTCCCCATTGCTCTCTCTCTCTCTCTCGTGTTCTTGAGCTCAAACCCGCGGACTTCGATCTCTTTGCTCGAAGCTCCGTTTCTGAAATTGTTTCGGGGGATTGTTGCTTGGTATGTGACTCCACCATTTGTCCAATTAGTTTTTTGTTTTTTTGGCTTATACTTTGAATAATTAACTACTCTTGGTGCTGCTGTAGATGTGCTTGCATGTTGAATTCTTAGTGTTTTAAGTAGGTTGAATGCTTGCTATGGCCTCTATGTATCCATATGAGTAGTTGCTATCAATCTTACAAAGTTTTGTTGACAAATTTTTGTCACTCAAAGATTTTATTTTCAGAAAATTGTACACGGACATGAATATCTTCAAGAAAATTGGCTCTAAGAAGAACTCCAAGGGTGTTATTGGAGAGCCTTCTGACAATGATCTCCACCCTCGGAGGTTGGCGGAAGTACAGCCGTGTGAATGGCCGAACACCCCGTTCCTGCAAGAGGCTAGAATTCTTGAGGAGTTCTGCAATATATTGCTAATGTCGGCCTCACTGACTTCATCGCATATGAGTGTGACCAACACCAAATCCTCACAAACAACTTTGTTCAGAGCTTTACTTTCTTGCCCAGAAATAATCCCCCTGAAGTGAGCTTTGATTTATATGCTGAAAACCATCAGATACCACTTATAGAGTTTTGTGACATATGCATGATCCCTTCTAATGCGAGCTTGGTTGAGCCTATGCCGGCCGAATTTGAGGACTTTTACCGCACTCTGACAGTGGGTGATGAGAGAGGAGTGTCAGCCATCACTACCGCTGGCTTACATTTTCCCGTTGTTCGTTACTTTGCACTTGTTATTCCTAATTGCTTGCTTGCTAGGGAGAAGGTTGAAAGTGCAACTATCCCTGGGTGGTTTTGGTAATTATTAACAACATATAGCTCATTGGACTAATATTATTTAAAGATGATCATTTCAAAAAGTTCAATGATTGTCATAGCTTGGATTAGGAATCCGGACCCCTCAAAATGCTAAGGACACACATTGGCTCAAGCTCAAGACTCTACTTTTTCATTTTAGTGATCCAAGATCACATTGAGTCCATAGGAAAAGAAAATACTATTAAAAGGGGATGAGGTGTTGCTTAATGGCTTGCTTGCTCAAAATGCTTAGTGATATGCTCCAAAAACCCTCAACCACTTTGTCATATCCACATATGTCCCAAACCAAAAGTCAAACTCGGCCCCACCAACATGTTCTATCCGGCGCCACCGAGATCACTTGACATAGCCACTGCCAGAAACCCTAGTCATATCGGTCTCACCGATAGGGATCTCGGTCTCACCGAGATGGGATTGCAAACTCTCTGTTTCCCTTCGTAACGTTTCGGTTCAACCGAGATGAGCAATCGGTCCCACCGAGTTCGCAATGCAAACTCTCGGTTTCCCTTTCATAATGTTTCGGTCTCACCTAAATGAGCGATGGTTAGCCTATTACCAAAATCTTTCCCACGGAGTTTGTGTAATCGGTCTCACCAAGATTACGTTATGCCCTAATCCTAATGGAATCGGTCCCACCGAGTTGACATGTCGGTCCCACTGAAAAGCCTACATTCACATTTTGTACTGAATCGGTCTGACCGAGTTTTCTGATTCGGTCCCACTGAGTTTGGTGAATTGTGTGTAACGGTTAGATTTTGTGTGGAGGCTATATATATACCCCTCCACCAACTCTTCATTAGTGGAGAGAGCCATCAGAACGTGCCTACACTTCTGGCATACATTTTCTGAGAGAGAACCACCTACTCATGTGTTGAGACCAAGATATTCCATTCCAACCATATGAATCTTGATCTCTAGCCTTCCCCAAGTTGCTTTCCACTCAAATCATCTTTCCACCAAATCCAAATCAGTGAGAGAGAGTTGAGTGTTGGGGAGACTATCATTTGAAGCACAAGACCAAGGAGTTCATCATCAACACACCATCTATTACCTTTTGGAGAGTGGTGTCTCCTAGATTGGTTAGGTGTCACTTGGGAGTCTTCGACAAGATTGTGGAGTTGAACCAAGGAGTTTGTACGGGCAAGGAGATCGCTTACTTCGTGAAGCTCTACCCTAGTGAGGCAAGTCCTTCGTGGGCGATGGCCATGGTGGGATAGACAAGGTTGCTTCTTCGTGGACCCTTTGTGGGTGGAGCCCTCTGTGGACTCGCGCAACCGTTACCCTTCGTGGGTTGAAGTCTCCATCAATGTGGATGTACGATAGCACCACCTATCGGAACCATGCCAAAAATCTCCGTGTCTACATTGCGTTTGCTCGCTCCAAACTCCTCCCTTTACCTTCATATGCAAATGTTTTACATTCAGCTGCTATACTCTTAGACTTGCATGTGTAGGTTGATTGCTTGACTTGTGCTAAGTTGCTAAAATCTTCCAAGACTTAAAATTGGGAAAAGGCTAGATTTTTATTTGGTCAAGTAGTCTAATCACCCTCCTCTAGACATACTTTCGATCCTACAAGTGGTATCAGAGCTTTGGTCTCCATTTGCCTTGATTTCCATAGCTTTTGGTGATCATAGCCTTGGTTTCACAACCTAGGAGAGTATGGCGTTGTAACACCCTCGATGCGACTATAGCTCCCACGTGTCGAGGCACGACTTAGAGACATAATCGCATTGAAGGCATATGTCGCAAGTTAGGCAATCTTCACAACATCCCATGTAATATAAATAATAAAGGGGAGATAACATAGTTGGCTTACACTCGCCACGTCAATCAAGTACATAAATAACATTACATCATCCAAACACTCATGGCATGACTACGGCACCAAAATAAAAGAGAACCCAACATGCGACACGGTCCCAATCACCCCCAATTGGGCACCACTACTGATCATCGGGAAAGGAAACATAGTAACGTTGAGAGTCTTCGTCGAACTCCCACTTGAGCTCAAACGTGTCTGCTGGAGCGGAATCATCAGGCCCTGCATCTGGTGTAATAGTAATCTGTGAGCCACAGGGATCAGCAATCTCGCACCCTTGCGATCAAGACTATTTAAGCTTATAGGTAAGGCAAGGTCAAATATGAGAGGAGCTGCAGCAAGCGACTAGCAAGTATGGTGGCTAACTTATTCGCAAAAGAGAGCGAGAAGAGGAGGCAAAGCGCGAGCATGAAACTAGAGAACAACCTGTGCAAACATTACTCCAACACCGTGTCCACTTCCCGGACCCCGCCGAGAAGAGGCCATCACGGTAACACACTCAGTTGATTTATTTTAATTAAGTTAAGGTTCAAGTTATCTACAACCGAACATTAACAAATTCCCATCTACCCATAACCGCGGGCACGGCTTTCGAAAGTTCAATCCCTACAGGGGAGTCCCAACTTAGCCCATGACAAGCTCTCACGGTCAACGAAGGAATAGACCTCCTCCCAAGATGTTCCGATCAGACTCGGTATCTCGGTTACTCAAGACACTTCGACAGGTTAAAACAAGACCAGCAACACCGCCCGAATGTGCCGACAAATCCCGATAGGAGCTGCACATATCTCTTTCTCAGGGCACACTCAGATTGTCTAAACTTCCGGTAGGCCAGCCCAGAGTTGCCCCTGGTAGCCACCGGCGGCTGACAGTTTGGACCAACACTCAGAGGAGCACTGGCCGGGGGGGGGGGGTAAAATAATGATGACCCTTGAGTCTGCAGAACCCAAGGGAAAGAAAGGCTAGGTGGAAAATGGAAAAACCAAGGTTGGGCATTGCTGGAAAAGCTTTAATCAAGGCAAACTATCAAGGGGTTCCCATTATAACCCAACCGCGTAAGGAACGCAAAAATCCGGGAACATAACACCAATATGACGGAAACTATGGCGGCAAGAGTGGAACAAAACACTAGGCGAGAGGCCGAGCCTTCCACCCTTTACCAAGTATATAGATGCATTAAGATAACATGGCAATATAATGATATGCCAACAAGTAAATAAAGGTTCCAACAAGGAACGGCCTTCAATCTTCACCTGCAACTAGCAACGCTATAAGAGGGGCTGAGCAAAGCGGTAACATAGCCAATCAACGGTTTGCTAGGACAATGGTGGGTTAGAGGTTTGACATGGCAATTTGGGAGGCTTGAAAGCAAGTGGTAGGCATCGTGGCAATGGCATAGCAAAAGAGCGAGCAAACTAGCATAGCAAAATAGTAGTGATTTCGAGGGTATGATCATCTTGCCTGCACAGTTGTCAGAGTTGACTGGATCCTCGAAAGCAAACTCAACGGGCTCCTCGTTAGCGAACTCGTCTCCCTGCTCTACCCAAACAAGACAAACAAGCAACAAGGACACAATCAACCACGTGCAAACTCAAACAACACAATGCAAAGATGATATGCTATGAGGGATGCGATGCGGGATGCAAAATGTAAGATATGACAGGAAATGAATGAACCTGGCCTCAACTTGTAAAACCAAGTGTGCCACTGGAAATATGAGATGAAATCGCTTAAAATGATATAAAGAACACCGGAATCGGAGTTATGGTTTGGAAATGGCAAGCGATTCAAAAATGACATCGGTCTGCGATTTACAGCAAGTAGGCATCTAAATGCAATGAGATGAACATGCTACAGCAACCAAACATGACAACAAAATACATGGCAGGGATGCATACAAGATGCTTAACAAAAGTCTAGCACTGAGCTACGGCCAATTCATTCATTAACAGGTTCAAACAAGCATGGCAAAAATGCATATGACAAACAGATCTCAGACTTAGTGAAATTAACACTTGTCTGGAATTTCAGATCAGGTAGCACTCTTCGGAGCAACAAAACTACATGCTACAGGACCTGATCATGGCAAAGTAAAGCATGGCGTGGAGCTACTCAAAGAGCTTAACAAAAGTCCCTTAGTGACCTTGAGCCAAAAGGGATCAGAAAATACAATTGCAAGCACGTGAACATAGCAAAAACATAATCAGTTTTCAGACTTAGTGAAAAACTGGCACATGCTGAAATATAACTCAAGTAGGCATGTTCACGAGCTCGATGCACTCACTACGGTGCAAGTCATGGCAAGACAAGCATACACCCACCAAGAAGGCACAAAATTCAAGCTAGAAATGGAAAGAACAATAGCATAGCATGCACGGATCAACTACAACATCACCGGAAAAATTGCAAACAAGTCGACAATCTGCCCAGATTCACAAAGTAGCAAAAGTAGAGCTCGATTGACTCAAGCTAGGGTACTCCATAATTGCAAACAAAGACATGGATGGATAGAGAACTTCAAGATTAACAAAACATCCTTACTGATCATCCTCAAAAGAGGCACGGATCACTAGCAAACAACATGAACATATGGCATCATGAGATAAACAGATCCAGGACTTAGTGGAATTGCTAAGTCCCTGAAAACAGAATTAGCAAGTGCACCACTTTGCAAGCTTGCACGAGTCACCACACACATCACAAAAATACATGGGTTGCACCTCTGGAAAGATGACAAAACCTTTAACAAAACACATGTAGAGCATCAGGGCATAACATGCACACATTAATCATGGCAAAAATGACAAAAGTGCTAAACGGAGTAGCAGATCTGACAATTAACTCAAGTAGCCCTATTCTAACAGCATTTCGGGCATCAAGATGAGCTCAAATGAAAATGATGCAATGGAATCAAATGATGTACTCTCTGAGATGAACATTCTAATATGCTATATGCATGAATCGGAGCTACGGATGCAAAGTTACGGCAGGTCAAAGTATGCAACATGGGCTAGGGTTTCTGAGGGAAAAGTCAACCGAGACGAAAATATCCCAGATCTGGATCGCACGCGGATCGAGGATCGCCGTAGATGCACTGTTCGCCGGAGTTGGAGGGGGTCGCCGGACTTGGAGATTCCGGCGGAGGAGGGGGCGCCGGCTGCCGGAGCTGGGGCCGGCCGGAGCGGCGCGGGGAGGCGCGGCCGGATCCGGGCCGGGAGGCGCGGGGCGACGCGGCCGCGGCCCTCGCTGGCGAGGGGCGAGGTGGCCGCCGGCGAGGGCGCACGCGGGCGGCGCGGTGGTGGGGAGGCGGCGCGAGGAGGCGGGCGCGCGCGGCAAGGCGGGCGGCGGTGCGGGCCGGGGGACGAGACCCGAGCGGCGGCGGCGCTCACCGGGCCGCGGGGGCCGGATGCGGGCTCCCGGGCCGCGGTGGGAGTGGCGGCAGCGGGCGATGACGTGGCAGGAGGCGGTTGGCTGGCGGCGGCGTGTCCGCCCCGGGCGGACAATGTCCGGCGGCGGGCAGTGGAAAATTAGGGTTTCGGAGAGGTAGAGATCCGGATTTTGAGGGGGTGTTTAAATAGGCATAGAGGGAGCTAGGAGAGTCCAAATGAGGTGCGGTTTTCGGCCATGCGATCGTGATCGAACGCTCTAGATGATGGAGCAGAGTTAGGTGGGTTTTGGGCCAAATTGGAGGGGTGTTGGGCTGCAACACACACGAGGCTTTTTCGGTCCCTCGGTTGACCGTTGGAGTATCAAACGAAGTCCAAATGGTACGAAACTTGACAAGCGGTCTACCGGTAGTAAACCAAGGCCGCTTGTCAAGTCTCGGTCCAATCCGGAAATGTTTAATCCCCACACACGAAAGAAAGCTAGAAATGACCACCGGAGGAGAACGAAGCGCTGGAATGCAAAACGGACAACGGGGAAAATGCTCGAATGCATGAGATGAACACGTATGCAAATGCAATGCACATGAAGACATGATATGAGATGCATGACAATGATAACAACACACGGAGACAAAACCTGAACCCGAGGAAATAAATATAACTTAACGCCGGAGACGGCAAGAGTTGGAGGACAAATTGGGAAAATTACATCCGGGGTGTTACAGGCGTCTAGAGAGGGAAATTACCACCGTAGAGGTCCTTACTTTGATGGTACTAATTTTGTTAGTTGGAAGCATAAGATGAAAATGCATATTCTTGGACATATACCCGCCATTTGGTCTATTGTGTGTATTGCCTTGCAAGGTGAATTCTTTATTGGGAGAGAACCGAACCGTGAGGCTAGCGCGGAAGAGTTGAAGATGCTGCAATACAACGCTCAAGCTTGCGATATCCTCTTCAACGGATTGTGCCCCGAAGAATTCAACAAAATCAGTCGTCTTGAGAATGCAAAGGAAATTTAGGAAACTTTGATTGATATGCACGAAGGTACCGACTCTGTAAAGGAATCCAAATTCGATGTGCTTCAAAGTCAACTTAACAAGTTCAAAATGAAGGATGGTGAAGGTGTCGCTGAAATGTACTCTAGGCTTGCTCTCATCACAGATGAGATTGCTGGCTTAGGAAGTGAAGAGATGACCGGTAGATTCATCATCAAGAAGATCCTAAGAGCCTTGGATGGAAAATATGATACTGTGTGCACATTGATCCAAATGATGCCCAACTACAAAGATCTCAAACCAACGGAAGTCATTGGAAGAATTGTTGCTCATGAGATGTCACTCAAGGATAAGGAAGAGCTTCACAACAAGTCAAGTGGTGCTTACAAAGCCTCAGATGATGCTCCTACATCATGAAGTGAGAAACAAGCCTTCAATGAAGAATTGAGCCTAATGGTGAAGAACTTCAACAAGTTCTACAAGAGTAGAAGCAAGGAAAGAAGTTCCAAGTTAAAGTACTACAATGACAAAAGATCTTCAAGTCATGAACGTAATTGCTACAATTGTGGAAGACCCGGACACTACTCCAATGAGTGTACGGCTCCCTATAAAAGAAGAGAAGATTCACCAAAAAGGAGAAGTAGAAGAGAAGAATCACCACCAAGAGAGAGAAGGAGTAGAGATGACCGTTATGAACGAAGAACATCATGGAGAAGCAAGGATTCGGAAAGGAAGGACAAATCATCAAGGAGCTACACAAAACGAAGACATCAAGCTCATGTTGGTGAATGGTATCCGGATCCGACTCCGACAGTCACTCCGAGAGAAGTTATCACTTCGACTCCGAATATAGTCAAGATGAAGGTGTTGCCAGTCTAGCACTTGTGTCAACCAACTCCTACGATATATTTGACTCACCAAATGAAGGAATTGGAAGATGCTTCATGGCTAAAGGTCCACAGGTATCACACCCCGAGTATGTTGATTTCAATAGTGATGAATATGATTTGCTAGGTGATGATGATTTACTTGTAGACAACTCTAGTGATGAAAACTATGATGAACTTAATATTAATCATGCTAATCAAGATAAAACGAATGATGATGATAAGAAGGAGATTGAGCGTCTAACTAAAGAACTAAACACTCTTAAGTTAGCTCATTAAACTACCTTGGAAAATCATCAAGAGCTTTTAAAGACTCATGAGAAGTTACACTTTGAAAAGCTCAACCTTAAGCAAGAGCATGGGTTCTTACAAGCAATCAATGATGATCTTCGCAACAAAAGTTCTTCTTACATTGCCAAGCGTTTATTGATGCGGAGCATCCTATGGACATCACCATGTTCACCTTCATTGCACCTCAAGCCCCCAGTGGACCTAACGTACCTAAGGTGAACCCGCTCCTCTTCAAGATTTACATGAATATCTATTAAAATTGGTCGCTACCTCACCATGGAACATTTTGCATCATTAGGTACGAGGACGACCGCCACCCAGCAGCTACGGAGCATCCTGGAGGCCAAGGAGAAAGACCACCAGGCTACGAGGGAGAAGGAGAAGCACAACCGCAGTTGGACAGGAGGTCCCAGGCGACCCCGTGCGCACGGGCCCCCGAGACCCCATGTCCACGGGCTACATAGGGAGCTGGCGCTGGAGCACCTCGTGCGCGCGGGCTTGTACCATGCCCACGGGACCCCCGTGCGCATGGGCCCATCAGGATGGACGGCTGTGAGCTGCTGTTGGGCCTCCTCTTCGTCCCCTCCATCCACCTACATATATATTCCCTACCTAGACCATTTGTTAGGGATAGCAAAGTATAGAAAAGTATATGAGATGATTATGCGAGCTTTGCTCCTTGTACCCACTCCTCTAGGAGATCATGTCCTCCTAAGGGAGAAGATCCACTTGTGGATATCAAGAGCCCCACATGTGGGAAGGATCCCCATCATAGGATCATCAAGACCTCTCTCCTCATAGGATTGGGATGAACTAGTATCTTGTATATTTCCTTTGTTGTTCTTGAATCATTGTGACCTCTTGTATGTTCTTGGATCTAGCATATGTTTGATTGGATCTAGTCAATTGAGTGTTTCCTCTTGTTTCCTCTCTTGTGTTCTTCTTGTTCTTGGGGATTCACCCTCCAATTCGTGAAAGATCCCCACTTAGGGTTCCACCCTACAACATCTTGGTATCATGAGCAAGGTTGATCACGAAATTGGAGCCCCCCTCTTTGGTTTCTAGCCTAGTTTTGTTGTTTTTGTCCCAATTTCGAAAATTCCCCACCAAAAATAGCCCCAAATTTTTTTGTGATTTGTTGGTTTGATGAGGTTTTGTTGGATTTGATCCATGGATTTTCTTGGTTTCAAGTGGATCTAGCTTTCCTTCACCTTCCCCTACCTTCCATCCTTCGATTTTGACCTCAGATTCGAGATTTGCCACGGATCCGGAGTTGTTCATACGCTCCTTCGGGACCCCGTGCACACGGGCCATCGGGACCCCATGCGCACGGTCCTTCCAGTGCGCTTCGGCCACTTGGTTTTCGCCCACCCCACCCTCCCATACCACCCCCATACGCCCAGCTAAACCCCAGCAATGAAATCCATCCATTTGGAGCCCGGATTGCGAAGAACTCCGCCAAACAGGCATGTCCCAGGTGACCCCGTGCCCTCGGTGTGTGTACCATGCGCACGGGACCCCGTGTCCACAGGCCCTAGACCCCGTGCGCACGGCCCCTCTGCAGCAGTCGCATGCACTTCACCGTTTCGGCCATAACTTCCACATCCGGAGTCCGAGTTTCGCGTTCTTTAGCTCGTTGAGTAGCTATTGACATCCCCCATACATCTAGATAGGTTCCAACACCATTTGACTCCATCACAATTTTGACATTTTGGCATCTTTGCCTAGTCCCTCCACCATATCACCCGCAAAACCACCATAGCCTTCCGCAACCTAACCCTTTTTGCTCCATATGGCATTTGTGGTTGTTTGAGTGGTGACTTGAGTCTCCTAAGGTGTTTCGGCTACTTGGGGACGGTCGCTTCTTCATCAACCACCACCACCACTTCCGCATTGCCATCTTTGCTTCCACCATTTGACCTTTTCCCTATGAGATATTGAGTTTGCGGTTTTTACCGTTGCCTAAGGTGTTTCGTCTACTTAGGGACGGGTCTACATCATCTTGGTATCTACATCAAGACCACCGCCACTCATCATCGCTGCGACGTTGTCATCGACATCGACCACTTCACCATTTTGACACCCTAACCGTAAGCAAGAACGGTAACCTCTATATCATCTTGGTATCATGGTATCCCATCATTGTACATTCTTGCCATTACATTGTTAACCCCTTAGCCCATTTTTGCGTCACTTGCCTATCGAGACTAGCCATTTGAGTATTGCTGGCAACGTTACTTGTGCACATTAGTGATCCGAACCTTCCATTGCATACATACCATATCATATTGGTATCATCTTGGTATCATATCATCTCTTGTGTCACAAGATTGTTCCCGCATATACAAAATCACTATCTTGGTTTGTGCATAGTGGCCATAAAAAAGGAGAGAATAAGCTTTTAAGCAAAAGAAAAGAGAGCAAAGAGCTTGTATGCAAGTGCCATAGCATCATACCACATTGCGCATAAGATTGTCATATCCGATCATCTTGGATCATCTTGAGAAGAACACCGGGACATCATACACATAGCATACTTGGGATAGAAAGCTCATACATTTTGCATCTTATAGGTTGTGCACAAGTGTCGTATCTGCCTATTGAGCAATCGTGCTAGCGTCTCTCTTGAGTTGTGCAACACGAGCGTTTTTCGTGGATTCCACAATTTGTGCTCATTCCTTGGTTGCATGACCCCATTTATCTATCCGTGTGTGTGTTTCCGTGTACCACCCATTGCTATTGGTCTACTTGTTTCACTTGGGAATTTGTGAATCTTTTCCAACATTATTGACTCTTGCTAACAATTTGCATCAAATTTTTGTGCCACTATCCTCACCGAGGTCCACCTTAAGCCTTACTTGTGTAGGTGTGAGAATTGACAAGATCCGGTACCAATTGTGCTATTTCCTTGTTACATTATTGAGTGATCATTGATCCATCTTCAACATTGGATAAGGTACATTGGTCTAGTTCTTTCCTTTCTTCCACTCACATTTGCTCGAGTCTTGTGATGGATAGGCAAGGCATTTCATCTCCGGTCTTCCACGACAACGACGACGCGAACAACTACATAACCAAAACGCCCATCTTCGGACTACAACGAGCAATGTGAAGCTTTGAGCGACTCATCGCCGACATTCACCAATGTGAAGCATGGACAAGGGACTACATAAACACCAAGTTGGATGCACAATTGGATGACATCCGACACGTGTGGGCCAACTACAAGTCTTCTTCCTCTTCGTCATCCTCATGGCGGAGACGCTCAAGTCGCTAGGCTTCGTTACGGCCACAAGATGCAAGTACCACACGGCATCGTCAAGAAAACCTTCAGGAGTACAAGAGAAGACCGCGAGACGAGCACCACCAAGACGGAGCTACGACTACGACCACCACTTCGGCATCTTCGCCAAGTGTTATCAAGGCATCTTCGCCTTTCGACGTATGTCATCTTCGCCTACCTCCGACAAGTACGCCTACTTCAACATGATCAAGGCCAAGGTGATCACCTACGAGCGAGGGCGACATTTCCATCTTCGGAAGCCCCTCAAGGGAGATGGTTGAGCATGGGATTTTCCCTTCGACCACGGCGACATATGATGACTTGAGTGACTTGTGCCACCATATTGAGAGCGAGAGTGACTTCACCACTAGCCCCATATATGACGAGTTGCCACAACTCCCATGTGAGGAGAGCCACAACCCCCACCACTTGAGTGAGATGAGTGACTCCACCATATGCGAGTTTGAGTGCACCTACCTTGAGGGAGTGAGTGAACCACCACATAGAGAGAGTGAGATAGTTGATAGGTCATGTGAGGCCACTTTCAACTCTAACGACTTGACCTCTACCTCTATTGTGTATTCTCATTTGGTGCTAGGTCCCATTTATGATGATGCGCCGATCCTCGACGACTTCGTCCTTCCTATGGACAAGATGATGGCCATGGTGGAATATGATGCACCCCCCACATGGTTCCATCATGATGAAGATGACCACGACTCGATCTTCGACACCTCACCTACACCACATGAGTGGATCTCCATAGGTAACATAGGTGATGGTGCTTCTCTTGTCCCACTAGTGGACTATCTTGCAAATGATTGCTTACATGATGATGATCACCCTATGGATTCATCACATACTATGTCTTGTTTCGATATGCCACCCATTTATGATGAATATGATGATGAGCATGTTGAATTGCCTACTTGTGATGCTATGCTCCATAGGATACCATGTGAAAATTCTTTTGGTCACATCATGTTTGACAATCCATTAAACTTGTCATATGCTATGAGTGAGATATCCCATATTGCATCATTTCAATCTCAACATAGTAACTATGCATGCCCCATTAAAATAAATCCTATTTGCACATACGGCATAGATGATGAGATGATGGTCATTGGCTTTTGTTTGTCTTGTGATGATATTGCCATGCTTCCTTTAAATGACTTGTGTGATTCATCTCATATGCCATGCCATGACAATTATTGTGTTTTGCATGCTTGCATCACTTGTAGACACCATATGCATTCCACGCATAACAATGCTCTAGATGTTTCCCATGATGCATTACACAACTTGACTCTCCATTATGCTATACATAACAACAAACCCCATCATGATGGATGACATGTTTCTATATCATGCAACTCATTTATTTGAGCATTGGATATTTTGTACTAACCAACACATGCACGTGCGCATCATGATGGATGATGTGTACATCTACCACGCACACACAATTTTCCCTTTGTTTTTGTTGTGTGTAGGTACTCATGTATACTCGCCAACCTCTCAATCCCAAGAGTTGATGAAACGAGCTCTTGAGAGTGCTACCTCTTGAGCACTGGGTTGGTTTTCCCCGAAGAGGAAGGGATGATGCAGCAAAGTAGCGTAAGTATTTCCCTTAGTTTTTGAGAACCAAGGTATCAATCCAGTAGGAGGCTATGCGCGAGTCCCTCATACCTGCACAAAACAAATAAATCCTCGCAACCAACGCACATAGGGGTTGTCAATCCCTATAAGGCCACTTACGAGAGTGAGATATGATAGATATGATAATATAATATTTTTGGTATTTTTATGATAAAGATGAAAAGTAAAATAAAGGCAAAGTAAATAGCAAAGGAAATAACTAAGTAGTAGGAGATCAATATGATAAAGATAGACCCGGGAACCATAGGTTTCAGTAGTGGCTTCTCTCGAGAGCATAAGTATTCTACGGTGGGTGAACAAATTACTGTTGAGCAATTGACAGAATTGAGCATAGTTATGAGAATATCTAGGTATGATCATGTATATAGGCATCACGCCCGAGACAAGTAGACCGACTCCTGCCTGCATCTACTACTATTACTCCACTCATCGACCGCTATCCAGCATGCATCTAGAGTATTAAGTTAAAAATAGAGTAACGCCTTAAGCAAGATGACATGATGTAGAGGGATAGACTCATGCAATATGAATAAAACTCCATCTTGTTATCCTCGATGGCAACAATACAATATGTGCTTTGCTGCCCCTACTATCTGTCACTGGGAAAGGACACCGCGAGATTGAACCCAAAGCTAAGCACTTCTCCCATTGCAAGAAAGATCAATCTAGTAGGCCAAACCAAACTGATAATTCGAAGAGACTTGCAAAGATAACCAATCATACATAAAAGAATTCAGAGAAGATTCAAATATTATTCATAGATAGACTTGATCATAAACCCACAATTCATCGGTCTCAACAAACACACCGCAAAAAGAAGATTACATTGAATAGTTCTCCACAACAGAGGGGGAGAACGTTATTGAGATCCAAAAAGAGAGAAGAAGCCATCTAGCTACTAGCTATGGACCCGTAGGTCTGAGGTAAACTACTCACACTTCATCGGAGAGGCTATGGTGTTGATGTAGAAGCCCTCCGTGATCGATGCCCCCTCTGGCGGAGCTCCGGAGCAGGCCCCAAGATGGGATCTCATGGATACAGAAAGTTACGGTGATGGAATTAGGGTTTTAGCTCCGTATCTGATCGTTTGGGGGTACGTGGATATATATAGGAGGAAGGAGTACGTCGGTGGAGCAACAGGGGGCCCACGAGGGTGGAGGGCGCGCCTAGGGTAGGCAGGCGCGCCCCCTACCTCGTGGCCTCCTGTTTCCTTTCTTAACGTAGGGTCCAAGTCTCCCGGGTCTTGTTTGTTGAGAAAATCACGTTCCCGAAGGATTCATTCCCTTTGGACTCCGTTTGATATTCCTTTTCTTCGAAACCCTAAAACAGGCAAAAAACAGCAATTCTGGGCTGGGCCTCCGGTTAATAGGTTAGTCCCAAAAATAATATAAAAGTGGATAATAAAGCCCAATAATGTCCAAAACAGTAGATAATATAGCATGGAGCAATCAAAAATTATAGATACGTTGGAGACGTATCAAGCATCCCCAAGCTTAATTCCTGCTCGTCCTCGAGTAGGTAAATGATAAAAACAGAATTTTTGATGCGGAGTGCTACTTGGCATAATTTTAATGTAATTCTTCTTAATTTTTGTATGAATATTCAGATCCGAAAGATTCAAGACAAAAATTCATATTGACATAAAAATAATAATACTTCGAGCATACTAACAAAGCAATTATGTCTTCTCAAAATAACATGGCTAAAGAAAGTTATCCCTACAAAATCATATAGTGTCGCTATGCTCTATCTTCACCACACAAAAATATTTAAATCATGCACAACCCTAATGACAAGCCAAGAAATTGTTTCATACTTTTGACATTCTCAAAACTTTTTCAATCTTCACGCAATACATGAGCGTGAGCCATGGATATAGCACTATAGGTGGAATAGAATGGTGGTCGTGGAGAAGACAAAAAGGGAGAAGATAGTATCACATCAACTAGGCGTATCAACGGGCTATGGAGATGCCCATCAGTAGATATCAATGTGAGTGAGTAGGGATTGCCATGCAACGGATGCACTAGAGCTATAAGTACATGAAAGCTCAAAAAGAAAGTAAGTGGGTGTGCATCCAACTTGCTTGCTCATGAAGACCTAGGGCATTTTGAGGAAGCCCATCATTGGAATATGCAAGCCAAGTTCTATAATGAAAGATTCCCACTAGTATATGAAAGTGATAACATGAGAGACTCTCTACTATGAAGATCATGGTGCTACTTTGAAGCACAAGTGTGGTAAAAGGATAGTAACATTGTCCCTTCTCTCTTTTTCCCTCTTTTTTATTTTTTTTATTTGGGCCTTTTCTTTTTTTTATGGCCTCTTTTCTTTCTTTTTTTTTATTTTTCATCCGGAGTCTCATCCCGACTTGTGGGGGAATCATAGTCTCCATCATCCTTTCCTCACTGGGACAATGCTCTAATAATGATGATCATCACACCTCTATTTTTCTTACAGCTCGATACTTAGAACAAAATATGACTATATATGAATGCCTCCGGTGGTGTACCGGGATATGCAATGATTCATGAGTGACATGTATGAAAGAATTATGAATGGTGGCTTTGCCACAAATACGATGTCAACTACATCATGCTAAGCAATATGACAATGATGGAGTGTGTCATAATAAACGGAACGGTGGAAAGTTGCATGGCAATATATCTTGGAATGGCGATGGAAATGCCATAATAGGTAGGTATGGTGGCTGTTTTGAGGAAGGTATATGGTGGGTGTATGATACCGGCGAAAGGTGCGCGGTATTAGAGAGGCTAGCAAAGGTGGAAGGGTCAGAGTGCGTATAATCCATGGACTCAACATTAATCATAAAGAACTCATATAATTGTTGCGAAAATCTACAAGTTATCAAAGCAAAGTATTACGCGCATGCTCCTAGGGGGATAGATTGGTAGGAAAAGACCAATGCTCGTCCCCGACCGCCACTCATAAGGAAGGCAATCAAAAAATAAATCATGCTCCGACTTCATCACATAACGGTTCACCATACGTGCATGCTACGGGAATCACAAGCTTCAACACAAGTATTTCTCAATTCACAACTACTCAACTAGCATGACTTTAATATCACCATCTTTATATCTCAAAACAATTATCAAGTATCAAACTTATCATAGTATTCAACACACTCATAAGAGAATTTTTATTCTTGAATACCTAGCATATTAGGATTTTAAAGCAAATTACCATGCTATTAAGACTCTCAAAATAATCTAAGTGAAGCATCAGAGATCAATAGTTTCTACAAATCAAATCCACCATCGTGCTCTAAAAGATATAAGTGAAGTACTAGAGCAAAATTATATAACTCAAAAGATATAAGCGAAGCACATAGAGTATTCTAACAAATTCCAAATCATGTATGGCTCTCTCAAAAGGTGTGTACAGAAAGGATGATTGTGGTAAACTAACAAGCAAAGACTCAAATAATACAAGACGCTCCAAGCAAAACACATATCATGTGGCGAATAAAAATATAGCTCCAAGTAAAGTTACCGATAGAAGTAGACGAAAGAGGGGATGCTTTCCGGGGCATCCCCAAGCTTTGGCTTTTAGGTGTCCTTAGATTATCTTGGGGTGCCATGGGCATGCCCAAGCTTAGGCTCTTGCCACTCCTTGGTCCATAATCCATCAAATCTTTACCCAAAACTTGAAAACTTCACAACAAAAAACTTAAAGTAGAAAATCTTGTGAGCTCCGTTAGCGAAAGAAAATAAAAGACCACTTCAAAGTACTGTAATGAACTCAGTATTTATTTATATTGGTGTTATACCTACTGTATTCCAACTTCTCTATGGTTTATAAACTATTTTACTAGCCATAGATTCATCAAAATAAGCAAACAACACACGAAAAACAGAATCTGTCAAAAACAGAACAGTCTGCAGTAATCTGTAGCTAGCGCAAGATCTGTAACCCCAAAAATTCTAAAATAAATTTCTGCACGTGAGGAATTTATCTATTAATCATCTTCAAAAAGAATTAACTAAATATCACTTTCTAAATAAAAATGGCAGTAGTTCTCGTGAGCGCTAAAGTTTCTGTTTTTTTACAGCAAGTTCAACTAGACTTTCCCCAAGTCTTCCCAACGGTTATACTTGGCACAAACACTAATTAAACACAAAAAACACAACCAAAACAGAGGCTGGATAAATTATTTATTACTAAACAGGAGCAAAAATCAAGGAATAAAAATAAAATTGGGTTGCCTCCCAACAAGCGCTATCGTTTAACGCCCCTAGCTAGGCATAACAAGCAAGAATAGATCTAGGTATTGCCATCTTTGGTAGGCAATTCTTCAATGAGGCATCTACCATCTTTAGGAATTTCTTTATTTTTATTAATTATCAAACTGTAGGCACAATATTGAAAAATTCATTTGTAACAAATGATTCCTTAATGATAGCAAAAAGATTGGGATGAATACTTATAGATTTGAGATCCGCATTTTCCTTACTAGATGATTCACCCTTATTTTTAGGAACGTACATAAGCTTGGCAACTTTAGTGGAAGGACTTGGAGTATTCTTTACGGAAGAAAAAGCGGTTCCCAAGTTGGTAATAATATTCTCATGTTTATCGATCCTAATGGAATCGTGATTTATTTTCTCATTAACTATGGGTTCCTTTTCTTTAATATCTTTCAAAGTAACTCCTACTTTAGATCCATATTGAGAGATTCGGCTGTGGATCTTTTTATCCAAATTTTTAATTAAATCTATGGTAGCAACCTTATTTTCAATAATTTCAAGCCTTTGCATTACATGCTCCAAAGTTAATATAGTTCCATTAACCAAGAGAGGGGGTGAGCCAAATAAATCTAACATAGGATTATAAGAATCAAAAGTATGGCTACCCAAAAATTTCCTCCGGTAATAGTATCAAGAACATAACGGTGCCAAGGAGTAATGCCTACATAAAAATTGCGAAGGAGAATGGAAGTAGATTGCTTCCTAGTAGATCTATTTTGAGCATTGCAAATTCTATACCAAGCATCTTTTAGATTTTCTCCCTCCCTTTGCTTAAAATTTAGAATTTCATTCTCAGGAGATAACGGAGAAGATAAGGAACTAGCCATAACGACAAGCAAGCAAACTAACACACAAGCAAACAGAAAGCAAGCAGGCAAAAAGAGGCAAATAGAGAGGGAGGATAGAGAAAGAGGGCAAATAAAACGGCAAGGGTGAAGTGGGGGAGAGGAAAACGAGAGGCAAATGACAAATAATGTAATGCGGGAGATAAGGGTATGTGATGGGTACTTGGTATGTTGACTTTTGCGTAGACCTCCCCGGCAACGGCGCCAGAAATCCTTCTTGCTACCTCTTGAGCACTGCGTTGGTTTTCCCCGAAGAGGAAGGGATGATGCAGCAAAGTAGCGTAAGTATTTCCCTCAGTTTTTGAGAACCAAGGTATCAATCTAGTAGGAGGCTACGCGCGAGTCCCTCATACCTGCACAAAACAAATAAATCTACACAACCAACGCAAATAGGGGTTGTCAATCCCTATAAGGCCACTTACGAGAGTGAGATATGATAGATATGATAAGATAATATGTTTGGTATTTTTATGATACATATGCAAAGTAAAATAAAGGCAAAGGAAATAACTAAGTAGTAGGAGATCAATATGATAAAGATAGACCCCGGGGCCATAGGTTTCACTAGTGGCTTCTCTCGAGAGCATAAGTATTCTACGGTGGGTGAACAAATTACTGTTAAGCAATTGACAGAATTGAGCATAGTTATGAGAATATCTAGGTATGATCATGTATATATGCATCACGTCCGAGACAAGTAGACCGACTCCTGCCTGCATCTACTACTATTACTCCACTCATCGACCGCTATCCAGCATGCATCTAGAGTATTAAGTTAAAAATAGAGTAACGCCTTAAGCAAGATGACATGATATAGAGGGATAGACTCATGCAATATGAAGAAAACCCCATCTTGTTATCCTCGATGACAACAATACAATATGTGCCTTGCTGCCCCTACTGTCTGTCACTGGGAAAGGACACCGCGAGATTGAACCCAAAGCTAAGCACTTCTCCCATTGCAAGAAAGATCAATATAGTCGGCCAAACTAAACTGATAATTCAAATATACTTGCAAAGATAACCAATCATACATAAAAGAATTCAGAGAAGATTCAAATATTATTCATAGATAGACTTGATCATAAACCCACAATTCATCGGTCTCAACAAACACACCACAAAAAGAAGATTACATCGAATAGTTCTCCACAAGAGAGGGGGAGGACCTTGTATTGAGATCCAAAAAGAGAGAAGAAGCCATCTAGCTACTAACTATGGACCCGTAGGTCTGAGGTAAACTACTCACACTTCATCGGAGAGGCTATGGTGTTGATGTAGAAGCCCTCCATGATCAATGCCCCCTCCGGCGGAGCTCCGGAACAGGCCCAAGATGGGATCTCGTGGATACAGAAAGTTACGACGGTGGAATTAGGGTTTTGGCTCCGTATCTGATCGTTTGGGGGTACGTGGATATATATAGGAGGAAGGAGTACGTCGGTGGAGCAACAGGGGGCCCACGAGGGTGGAGGGCGTTGTAACGCCCTCGATGCGGCTATATCTCCCACGTGTCGAAGCACGACTTAGAGGCATAACCGCATTGAAAGCAATGTCGCAAGCGAGGTAATCTTCACACAACCCATGTAATACATAAGGGAAAGAGATACATAGTTGGCTTACAATCGCCACTTCACGCAATACATGAATAAAGCATTACATCATCCAAATACAATCAAGGTCCGACTATGGAACCAAAATAAAAGAAGAACCCCAAATCCGACAAAGGTCCCCGATCGACCCCAACTAGGCTCCACTACTGATCAACTAGAACGGAACAACACAAAGGACAAGATCTGCATCGAGCTCCTCCTGATCTTGGTTGCGTCATCTGCACGGTTCAACGGCACCTGCAAGCTGGTTTTGGAAGTAATCTGTGAGTCACAGGGACTCAGCAATCTCACACCCTCGCGATCAAGACTATTTAAGCTTATGGGAAAGGTAAAGGTATGAGGTGGAGCTGCAGCAAGCGACTAGCATATATGGTGGCTAACATACGCAAATGAGAGCGAGAAGAGAAGGCAAAGCACGGTCGATAAAATATGATCAAGAAGTGATCCTAAAACAACCTACGTCAAACATAACTCCAACACCGTGTTCACTTCCCGGACTCCGCCGGAAAGAGGCCATCACGGTAACACACGCTGTTGATTCATTTTAATTAAGTTAAGGTTCAAGTTATCTACAACCGGACATTAACAAATTCCCATTTGCCCATAACCGCGGGCACAGCTTTCGAAAGTTCAAATCCCTGCAGGGTGTCCCAACTTAGCCCATCACAAGCTCTTACGGTCAACGAAGGAATAGACCTCCTCCCGAGACATTCCGATCAGACTCGGTATCCCGGTTCTACAAGACATCCTCGACAATGGTAAAAAAAATCCAGGAAGACCGCCTGATGCGCCGACATCCTGAAAGGAGCTGCACATATCTCGTTCTCAGGGCAACACCGGATGAGACATTCTACGAGTAAAACCAGCCCTCAAGTTTCCCCGAGGTGGCCCCGCAGTCTACTCAGTTCGGACCAACACTTAGACAAGCACTGGCCCGGGGGGGGGGGTTAAAATAAGATGACCCTTGGGCTGGCCTAACCCAAGGGAAAAAGAGGCTAGGTGGCGAATGGTAAAACCAAGGTTGGGCCTTGTTGGAGGAGTTTTATTCAAAGCGAACTGTCAAGGGGTTCCCATTATAACCCAACCGCGTAAGGAACGCAAAATCCGGGAACATAACACCGATATGACGGAAACTAGGGTGGCAAGAGTGGAACAAAACACCAGGCATAAGGCCGAGCCTTCCACCCTTTACCAAGTATATAGATGCATTAATTAAATAAGATATAATGTGATATCCCAACAAGTAAACATG
Source organism: Triticum urartu (assembly GCF_003073215.2). NCBI lineage: Eukaryota > Viridiplantae > Streptophyta > Magnoliopsida > Poales > Poaceae > Triticum > Triticum urartu. The sequence continues at coordinate 704,299,762 of NC_053028.1, forward strand.
TTCCAACAAGGAACAACATCTCCATGTTCCAACAAGGAACAAACTTCAATCTTCACCTGCAACTAACAACGCTATAAGAGGGGCTGAGCAAAGCGGTAACATAGCCAAACAACGGTTTTCTAGGACAAGGTGGGTTAGAGGCTTGGTTCAACAATATGGGAGGCATGATAAGCAAGTGGTAGGCCTCGCAGCATAGGCATAGCAAAAGAGCGAGCAACTAGCAAGCAAAGATAGAAGTGATTTCGAGGGTATGGTCATCTTGCCTGAAATCCCGCAAGGAAGAAGAACGAGTCCATGAAGAAGACAAACGGAGGTAGACGAACGGGTCCTCACAAACGCGACGTTACCGGAACCAACCCAAAGAAGCAACACTGGAAAGAAAGCAAACAATATAGTAAAACAACCATCACTAATCATGGCACGATGCGCAAACAAGTATGATGCATGTCCGGTTTAATGAAGCATGGCATGGCAAAGTGCACAAACAAAACTACAAATTAAGTGGAGCTCAATATGCAACGGAGTTGCATATTGAAGAAAACACCACATGACTTATTTAGTTCACTCCCGGTTAGGTACTCAACAATATTAAATGTTGGTTAACATGTCAAGAGGTGAAGCAAAGTAAAACTACCTATCTAGGCAAGTTTAAATGAGGCCGGAACAACAAAACAACAAGTCCGGAAGATCCTCATGAGCATTTATCAATTTAAAGCAACAACAATTTAAACATTTTAGTTGTTGTTATCATGATGCGGATGACATGAACAAGTTTATGCAATTTTTATTAAAAGTTGACAAGAGCAATATGAAGCATTTGTCACCGTGGTGGAAAGGAAAAGGGGTGCCACGGCAAAGATAACGAAACGGTGTCACGCAACGTTCCGGTTCCGGCAACTCATTGAGACGTCGGTGCAAAAGAAAGTGTGGCAGGAGCGTGCAAAAGATGGAAGGTGGGGTGCTCCCAGTAACCGGGTGTCCCACGAGTTGGCGACAAGGAAACGAGTGACAAAATGGACACAGTGCAAATATGAGCATCTCAAACATCGCAAGCATTCGTTCACGGACGTCGTCTCGGGGTTATACCTTCGAAGCGTGCAAACGGGGCGGATCGAGTTCGTCGAGGGAAGTAGAGGAAGTAGTCGTTCACGGGTCGTCAAGGGAAGTAGTGGTACTTGATGACTCCAACGTCTTCGGAGCGACGGTAGTTGTACACGGTCCACGAGACGTCGATTGTTCGGGGTCTGACTTGCGGTTCTTGCCGACATAAGTGGTACTTGGCATTTTTGTGTAGATGAACTAGGCGCATCCGAAGGGTCACACTCGTCATCATGGGAACTTGGTGAATCCGAGGTCTTCGAGCGTCGCGGTACTTGGCGAATCCGCGTAGTGATGCACGTTCCAACATCACACTTGGAGGGACACCAACGGTGTGGTACTTGGCGAATCCTGGACTGTCTTGGCGGTCTCCGGTGGAGGCGTTTGTTCCTTTGACCGAGGGAAAACAGCGGCGGCGGCAGGCATCGCAGGAGCTAATGGGCGGCTGCGTGTCTATAGGAGCAATGCAGGGGTGCATGCGCGCGGCAGTGACCGCTGCAGCCGTGCGGTGGTGGAGGTCTCGGGAAGTCCCTGGAGGGGTTGCTCAGCGGTGCGACAGAGGAGATCCTGTATGGATGCAGGGGATGGCTGCCTGCGGTGCTGCACGAGGCAAGAAGAGGAGGCAAGACAACGTTGGTGGAGAGGAGTACAGCAGCAGGGCGATGCTGTCCGACCGAGAGGAGGGGAGGCACATGAGGTCGAGGCCACCAGAGGTGCGCGGCATGGCTCCTCCGGTCCATGGCTGGAGGCCATGGCGAACACGCGGCGTCCATGGTCGGCGGGCCAGCGACGGTGCAGCACGGCAGCGTGCGGGGCTCGTGGTCGCCGGCGGGGTTGCGACGTGGCGCTCGGCGTGGGAGGAGAAGCAGGGCGCGGAGGATCTTGAGCGCGGGATGGCGGCCTGGTGGCGTGGGCGCTCCTGCGGGCGACTGAGCAGGAGAGGCGGGGTTGAGGACGACAGGTCCGGGCGGCGAGGGGATCGGGGCGAAGCCCTTCCTGGCGCTGGTAGTGTGCGTGTGTGAGGCGTCACTGGGAGAACGAGGGAGAGGGATATGGGGAACGAGGCCCCTGGCGGCGCTACGGGAGGGAGAGAGAGATGAGTGAGGAAGAGATCGGGCTAGTGTTAGAAGTTGTGGGGGTTGGCTGGGCCTTGGAGGCCGGCCCAGTAGAGAGGGCGGCTGCGCCTAGACGCGGATGGGCCTGCCTGGCTGGGCTCTCTTCTCCCTCTTACTTATTTCTAAAACAAAAAAACAAAGAAGTGAAGAAAAAGGAAGGAGAAGTTAGGGGAAGAAGTTGGGCATGGGGTTAATTTCCTGGACTCACAAAAATGTGAGGAACTTAAATGAAATGTCAAGAGGGTTTTTGGAGAGCAATAGATTCGCACATGTTGAATTTAATTCAACATGTTTGAATTTTGAAACCCATTCGAAAGGACTCTAAATGGGCTGAGATTTTTAGAGGGGTCTCGATAAAAGAGATGAGATATATTGGCAGTGTTTGAAGGTCAAACTCGAAGAGGAATAGACATGGAAAATATTTTGCACGTGTGTTATGGGTGATTCCAAAAATGAAATATTTATTATAGCTCCCTAATATCGGGAGGATATGTTATAAAGAGAAGTCACTCTTCCCTCGATTTAAATGGATCGAAGATCCACACAATTTATTTAGTTGAGATGCAGAAGATTTATGAGATGATGGCATGATGACATGATGCAATGCAAAAAAATAAAAGGGCAGGCACAAATGAAACACACGGCGAAACCCGAAATATATGGAGGCATCTGAAGCTCCGGTCTTGGGGCATCACAGGCGTGCCTAGGGTAGGCAGGCGCGCCCCCTACCTCGTGGCCTCCTGTTTCCTTTCTTGACGTAGGGTCCAAGTCTCCCGGGTCTTGTTTGTTGAGAAAATCACGTTCCCGAAGGTTTCATTCCGTTTGGACTCCGTTTGATATTCCTTTTCTTCGAAACCCTAAAACAGGCAAAAACAACAATTCTGGGCTGGGCCTCCGGTTAATAGGTTAGTCCCAAAAATAATATAAAAGTGGATAATAAAGTCCAATAATGTCCAAAACAGTAGATAATATAGCATGGAGGAATAAAAAATTATAGATACGTTGGAGATGTATGAGAGAGCAACAACGATTTGGGATCCCGTGGATTGTCCTTCCTACCATTCTCTTCGCGCAACGACTACGCGCATTTCTTCTACTTGGCTCTCACAAGGCTATGGGTTATATATCACTTGTTACTTTATGTCCATTGTATCTTGTTCAATTTGCATGCTATGCCTATTTACATGATTTTGCCATGCAATTGTGACCCTTGCTTGCATCTACCCATGATTGAGCCTTGTTGCTATTGCCATGTTTATCATGTGCCTCATGCTATTGTTGATTCTTGTGTTGGGAGAGTCATGATGTTCCATTGCTATTTACCTAGGAATTCTTGCCAGTACAATGATGATACCCTCCTCATATCTTGCTTTCATGCTTGTGCTATGTCATGTGAATTATTCATGCCCAACATTTGCACACATGACATGATTGCAATGATCCCTTCTAGTATGTTGCATCTTCGCACTACTAGCTTGCACCACATGATTGACTTGGTTGCCTCACACATGATGAACAATTGCTCTTTCCTTTGTGTTGAGTGCCATGATATCTTCACTCCACCATATGCACATTATGCTCGGATTGTCTTGCACTTGACACATGTGTTTAGACATCTCATTATGTTTGGTGTTGTGAATGCTTCATAAGCATACCATAGACCATTTGTTGAGCGCCCTATGCATGCTTTCTATGAGTTTGAGGTAGATGATTATTCTCTTGACACACATATTTGCATCGCTACCTCACAATTACATGCTTGTTTCCATGATGTCCTTGATTTCGCTCAATTTATGTGCTTTCATGCCATGTCACAATACTTTGTTACACCATATGCTATGCGTGATGACAACACTTGTTGGGTGAATCACCTCTCGAATGCTTGGTTTTGCTCTAATGCCAACCACATTTGTTTTTCCAAGTGTGTAACGCCCTCGATGCGGCTATATCTCCCACGTGTCGAAGCACGACTTAGAGGCATAACCGCATTGGAAGCAATGTCGCAAGTGAGGTAATCTTCACACAACCCATGTAATACATAAGGGAAAAGATACATAGTTGGCTTACAATCGCCACTTCACACAAATACATGAATAAAGCATTACATCAACCAGATACAATCAAGGTCCGACTACGGAACCCAAAATAGAAGAAAACTACCCCACATGCTACACAGATCCCCGATCGACCCCAACTGGGCTCCACTACTGCTCAACTGGGAAAACGGAACAACATAAGGACGAGATCTTCATCGAGCTCCTCCTTGAGCTTGGTTGCGTCATCTGCACGGTTCAACGACACCTGCAAGCTGGTTTTGGAAGTATCTGTGAGTCACGAGGACTCAGCAATCTCGCACCCTCGCGATCAAGACTATTTAAGCTTATGGGTAAGGTAAAAGGTATGAGGTGGAGCTGCAGCAAGCGACTAGCATATATGGTGGCTAGCCTATTCGCAAAAGAGAGCGAGAAGAAAAGGCAAAAGCACGGTCGAACAACTATGACCAAGAAGTGATCCTAGAACAACCTACGTCAAACATAACTCCAACACCATGTTCACTTCCTGGACTCCGCCGAGAAGAGACCATCACGGTTACACACACGGTTGATGTATTTTAATTAAGATCAATCTTCAGGTTTTCTACAACCGGACATTAACAAATTCCCATCTGCCCATAACCGCGGGCACGGCTTTCGAAAGTTCATAACCCTGCAGGGGTGTCCCAACTTAGCCCATCACAAGCTCTCACGGTCAACGAAGGATATTCCTTCTAGCGGGAAGACCCGATCAGACTCGGAATCCCGGTTACAAGACATCCTCAACAATGGTAAAACAAGTTCAGCAAGACCACCCGCTGTGCCAACAATCCCGATACGAGCTGCACATATCTCGTTCTCAGGGCACACCGGATAAGCTAAGCGTATGGGAGCCAACGTAACCCAAGTTGCCAAGGGACGGCCCCGCACGGTGCTTTGGGTTGGGCCAACACTTAGACTAGCACTGGCCCGGGGGTTTAAAATAAAGATGACCCTTGGTCTGGCCTAACCCAAGGGAAAAAGAGGCTAGGTGGCGAATGGTAAAACCAAGGTTGGGCCTTGCTGGAGGAGTTTTATTCAAAGCAAACTGTCAAGGGGTTCCCATTATAACCCAACCGCGTAAGGAACGCAAAATCCGGGAACATAACCCTGATATGACGGAAACTAGGGCGGCAAGAGTGGAACAAAACACCAGGCATAAGGCCGAGCCGTCCACCCTTTACCAAGTATATAGATGCATTAATTAAATAAGAGACATTTGATATCCCAACAAGTAAACATGTTCCAATAAGGAACAACATCTCCATGTTCCAACGAGGAACAAACTTCAATCTTCACCTACAAGTAACAACACTATAAGAGGGGCTGAGCAAAGCGGTAACATAGCCAAACAATGGTTTGCTAGGACAAGGTGGGTTAGAGTCTTGGTTTAACAACATGGGTGGCATGATAAGCAAGTGGTAGGTATCGCAGCATAGGCATAGCAAAAGAGCGAGCATCTAGCAAGCAAAGATAGAAGTGATTTTGAGGGTATGGTCATCTTGCCTGAAATCCCGCAAGGAAGAAGAACGAGTCCATGAAGAAGACAAATGGACGTAGACGAACGGGTCCTCACAAACGCGACATTACCGGAACCAACCCAAAGAAGCAACACCAGAAAGAAGCACAATACATAGTAAACAAACCACACATGAACATCGTATGATATGCGGGATACGATATGCGGTGCATATGCATGATTTAAAAAGGAATGATTGAACCTGGCCTCAACTTGGAAATCCAAGAGTGCCAATGGAAAGGTGAGGTTATTTCGGTTGAAATCGATATAAAGATCCCCGGAATCAGATGCACGGTTTGGAAATGGCAAGCAAAACAAATATGGCACCGGTCTGTGATAATCAGCAAGTGACCATCTAAATGCATCAAAATAAATATGCTACAGCACTCAAACATGACAACAAAATACATGGAAGGGATCCACTCAAGATTCTTGACAAAAGATGAACACTGAGCTATGGCTAATTCACTCATTAACAGGTTCAAACAAGCATGGCAAAAGTGCAAATGATAACAGGTTTCAGACTTAGTGAAATTAACACAAGTCTGGGATTTATTATCAGGAAGCATACTTTGGAGCATGAAAACTATATGATACAGGAACTTGATATGGCAAAGCAAGGAATGGCATGAAGCTAATCAAAGCACTTAACAAAATTCCCTTAGTGACCTTGAGCCAAAAGGGATCAGAAAATACAATTGCAAGCATGTGAACATGGCAAAAACATAAACAGATTCAGACTTAGTGAAAAACTGGAGCATGCAAAACAGATTAACGAGTAGGCATGTTTACGAGCTCGATGCACTCACTACAGAGCATGGCATGACAAACTAAGCATACACCCATGAAGAAGACATGGCATAGAATCTAGACATGGCAAGAACAATAACATAGCATGCACGGATCAATAACAACAAGCCCGGCAAAATTGCTAAACAAGTTAACAGTCTGCCAGGAACATTTTATAGCAAAAGTAGAGCTCGATTGAATCAAGCTAGGATGCTTCATAAATGCAAACAAAGACATGGATGGATAGAGCACCACAATGTTAACAAAACATCCTTGCTGATCATCCTCAAAAGAGGCACGGATCACTAGGAAACAACATGAACATATGGCATAACGACAAAATCAGGACAAGGACTTAGAAATTCTAAGTCCCTGAAATCAGCATTACCGATTATGCTACTTTGCAAGCTTGTGCTAGTCACCACGAATATCACAAGAATACACGGAAAGCACCTCTGTAAAGATGGCATGGCATATAGCAAAACACATGCAGAGCTCAAGATCATAGCATGCACACGTAATTCATGGCAAAAATGACAAAATGCCATTTTGCTGAAACAGATCTGACAAATTACTCACATAGCCGTTTTCCAACAGCATTTCGGGCATCAAGTTGAGCTCAAATGAAAATGACGCAATGAGATAAAATGATTTACTCGTCGAGACGAACATTTTGATATGCTACACACACAAATCGGATCTACGATGAGAGAGTTATGACATGATGAAGATGGCAAAATAATTAACAGGATCTGGGACTTAGAGATATTTCGACCTCAGGGAGGGCGGACACGTCCGACGTGGCCGGGTCGTCTTCTACCTCCAGGAGGTCAACGGCGAGGTCGGCGAAGGAGGAGTCGCCGTTCCGGCGTCGATGGGGCGCGGAAGGAGCCAGAATAGGCCGGAGACGGGCAGATCCGGCCACGGGGCATCCATTCCCGGCCGGATCTGGCCGGAGTTGGTGACGATCGGTGGAGCTTGGGCGCGGCCGGCGGCGTCCATGGCTCCCGCGGGCGAGGGAGAGATAGGTGAGGCAGGCAGGACGAGGGGAAGGAAAGGGCGCGACGGGGCCGACGAGGAACTGGCCTGGAGTTCGCCGGCGAGCAACTCCGGCGAAATCCGGCAACGGGCGCAGCGGCAGCACGCAGATCCGGCGAGGGAGACGCATGGCGGCGGAGCAATGGCGAAGTCCTGCGGCGGCAGCGGCGAGGACGGCGAAGGCGCGGCGACCCAGCGCGGGAGGCGCGCAGCCGGGCGGCGGCGAAGAGGACGGGCCCCGCGGGCCAGGCACAGGCCTCGCGGGTCGGTGGGAGGCGCGGGCGGCGGGACGCCAAGTGGCATGCCGCGATTGGGCGCGGGAGCGGCGGTGCTGAGGTGGCACGCCCTCATTGGGTGGGGTGAGGTGGCCGACTGGGTGGACGCGTCCGCCGGTGGGCGGACATGTCCGGCGGTGGGCGGACATGTCCGGCGGTGCGGAGAGAGAGGTAAGATCTAGGGTTTGTACCGCGATTTTTCGGGAGAGGCCACATATTTATAGGTAGAGGGAGCTAGGAGAGTCCAAAAGAGGTGCGGTTTTCGGCCACGCGATCGTGATCGAACGACCGAGATGATGGAGGGGGTTTAGGTGGGTTTTGGGCCACTTTGGAAGGGTGTTGGGCTGCAACACTCATGAGGCCTTTTCGGTTCCTCGGTTAACCGTTGGGGTATCAAACGAAGTCCAAATGGCACGAAACTTGACAGGCGGTCTACCGGTGGTAAACCAAGGCTGCATGACATGTCTCGGTCCAATCCGAAAACGTTTAACACCCGCACACGAAAAGAGGTAGAAAGGGACACCGGGTGACATAGAAGCGCCGAATTGTAAAACGGACAACGGGGAAAATGCTCGGATGCATGAGACGAACATGTATGCAAATAAAATGCGCATGATGACATGATATGCAATGCATGACATGCAAGCAATGACAAGGCAACAAACAGCGAATAACTAGAGGACACCTGGCACATCGGTCTCGGGCGTTACAACACTCCACCACTACGAGAGGATCTCGTCCCGAGATCTAGAATGGCACCGGAGGGAAAACGAAAGAGAAAGAGAAGAGGTAAAACTAAGTTGCTTCTTTGACAATTGAGTGAAACCAAAGAACCTTGCGAGGTTAAGCCATTTCAAGAAAAGAATACAACAGAGATAAACGAAGTTGAAAACACTCCGTTAGAAAAGAGGAACAAGGAAGAACAAATTCGAGCAGCACTCCGGTTGAAAAGAAAAGGAATTGAATAAGAACTTGATAAGATGATAGAACTTGAAAAGAGGGCACGACACTCCGGTTAAATGGATAATCATGAAAAGAACATGATCTTTGATAAACGAGATGATGGGTTGAGAAGAGCAACATCACAATGCCTCCGGAACGAAAGAATAGAAGATAGATAATTGAAATACAAAAAATGTAGAAGAAAATGCCATCTTATGCCACAAAAGAGCTTGAGAAGGCATCCTTAGGAGATGGGTCGGTCGGAGTTGTTGGAACACCAACAATGAAAAGAATAACCTTGATATGGTCTTATGGAATACATCTCAAATTATGAGGTGACAACCAGCCACTCACGGGAAGAAGAATTGAATTGATATGAACAAGGAGATGAGAAAGTTATTTCAACGGGAGGATAAATGAAGGATTTGGATCGTTTATAAGCACCATAAATAGCAAAAATCCTTAGGGAAATCTTTAGGTGAAATATAACCCAAGGTAGCTCAAATGACGATATTGATGGATTTAAAATACCTCATTCTTAATAACATGTGAATCATGAAACATGAACTCAAATTATCAAGAATGACATAATACCACCTCCGATAATATGGTAGAAAGAATTTGCACTCTGGATTGCAAGATGAAAATTGCTTGAGTTCCACTGAAAAGAATCTCGATGAACACTTCGAGAAAGAATTAAATCCTTGATGAACAATCTTGTAGAGCCTTCATGAGAACTCCGGTAACAAAAGGATAACGAGAAGAAAGGGAAGTTGAAAACACAAGGTGAAACCTTGTAATGCTTTAGATGTATATCCGAGATGATATAATTGCGAGATCTTGGAACTCCGGAAAAGAAAGATGAGCTATTGAAACCAAGAATTTGATGAGCCTCTAGAATAGGGAATTGAGTTCACTCGATGAAACAAGAATAAGAATTACATTATGCTTATCCTTCATCAATTTAAATTGATGACAAGCAAACGGATTTGGCATACTACTTATTCTCGTAGAAAGAATTAAGATAGATATAGAGTCAACTTGGAAAGGTCTTCAATGAGCCGCCGGTAGGATTGAAACAACGAATGAATTGATATGATAAACGAATGACGAGAAGTCTTGAACGAACCACCGTAAGAATTTAAAATGAACAAAGAGAAAATAAAGAAACACCGGGAAGAATTATAAAAAGAACGAAGATACTTGAGAGGATTTGATACATGAGAACGAATAGATCGCGAACTTAATAGAGAAAATACTTGAATGATGCACTGGTAAGATTTGGAGAAAGTGAGCTGAAAGCTGAAATGAATGATCCGAAATGATGGCCTTCAGAGGGACAAACTGAAAAGACTCCTGAATTGCTCCGGATGGGTGAAATGAATTCTGGTAATCGAAAACAATAAAGAGAGGATGGCCTCGAACTAGAACCACGAATCTCTGATAGAACGGATAAGATATGGAGGTAAGGCTCTTCTTCGGTCTTCAAATGATGAGAAAGACGACGAGAAACACCACAGTGAATTGTTGAGACACTCCGGAATAAAGAAGAATAGAAAAGTTGAACAAATGATGAAAAGAATTTGGAAGATCTTGGAGAAATACATATGACTGATGATGAATCATTCTTACGTCAAACTTGGAAAAGAATTTGGGAGTAACTCCGGAAAAGAATTAGACGAGTTAGGTAAGATCCTGGAAAATACCTGTGGGTTAGGGCCCACTCAAGAGAAACACCGTTGAAAATATTACTTGAAAAGGAGAATGCACCGGTTGAATTAAATGGCTTGAATGAGATACCCATCTCGAAAGAGCTTGAACGAATGCAGAGTGGAGACACGAATCTTCGAGATATCTTCAGCACTCCGGAACAATTGAATAGCGAGAGGTGAATGATTAAGAATTGCACTGGCATGAGAAAGCATTGAAACGAGGAAAGGATATGATCAACAAAGTTTGAATTGGTCCACCGGAGAAGGAAAAGAGCAAATGATGATGAACTTGAGGCTCCATTAGTATCTCCACGAGAATCACCGAATAAGAACATTGACATAAAAAGATGGAGAGACTTCACAAGAATAAGAGGATACTTGATTAAGGCATCGGATTCCTTGAAGAAAAGGGTGGGTGGGCGGGGAAAACAAAGGCAACTTGGAGACGGATGAAACAACACTGTTGAGAAGAAACTGATACTTGATCTTGCGGATGTTGAAGTGATCGGATCCACTTGAAGAGAGACACACCGGTTGAAAAGGATTGACATGACAAAATCGATGATCAAGAAGGATTGGTATTCACATCGGAGTATGAGAACACCATTCGGGGAAGGTATGGAATCAACACTTGACATTGAAGCAACTCGAATACCACAACTCAAAACAAAACAAAGGATTGGCTTGCAAAATAAGCCGGAACAAACATATGATAGATTTCGTCCAAAGTTTTCATGGTGGGGCCTACACGGGCTCGATCGTACAGCACCATCATGTACAAGGCAGTGCACATGACATACGAAGCGTCCCCGAGTCGGCATAGCCAAGGACTCTTTAAGACACAACTAGACCACTGTAAAACCAACCGTGAATAGGTGGACAACTAGACGTCGAACCCCAATTTCATATCATACATCTGTCGGAAAGATATCCTAAGAGCTACTTGAATTCCCACTTATAAACTCCTGAAACTTTCCGGTTATGCAATCAGGTGTTGGGGATACAGGGGAAGCATAATATCTCACCCAAAACTAGCAAATCCTACATCCAGCTGTATCCATCCTTCAACACATAACCAAGAAACCTTCGGAAATCGTCTACCTCAACCTTCGAAAAAGCATCCGTTATACGAGTTATGGCGATACTCCCGAACTCCCACCCCAGTACTGGGTGGCGTCGAGGTTATCTCACCAACAACTGCATAAAAGAGATTTTCGATGTCGGCGAAAACTAAACTCAGGTATTCCAGAACTGCAACGATAAAATTGTGACGACAACACCTCGGAGCTCAACTCCCCGGGACACTGCCGCAACCCCTAAATGTCAGGAGGCACCAAGAACAATGTTCTCGTCACAAAACCATCGGAACGTTTCCAAGATACCCGCGTGATTCTAAAAAAATTTAGTGAAATTTGAGAAGAGAAGAGTCAAAACTCTACGTCAGGATGCCTCACCAGAGCGATGAAGGGACTGGGGAGTAAAAGGAATTCCTAAAGTCTCCGATATATATAATCCTAAATGACTCAAAACATTTTTTCTAGACTCAACAACGCCAACGATTCGATCAAGCAGGGGGCTCCTAAGGTCGAGGAAGGCTCTGATTACCAACTTGTAACGCCCTTGATGCGGCTATATCTCCCACGTGTCGAAGCACGACTTAGAGGCATAACCGCATTGGAAGCAATGTCGCAAGTGAGGTAATCTTCACACAACCCATGTAATACATAAGGGGAAATATACATAATTCGCTTACAATCGCCACTTCACACAAATACATGAATAAAGCATTACATCAACCAGATACAATCAAGGTCCGACTACGGAACCCAAAATAGAATAAAACTACCCCACATGCTACACAGATCCCCGATCGACCCCAACTGGGCTCCACTACTGCTCAACTGGGAAAACGGAACAACATAAGGACGAGATCTTCATCGAGCTCCTCCTTGAGCTTGGTTGCGTCATCTGCACGGTTCAACGACACCTGCAAGCTGGTTTTGGAAGTATATGTGAGTCACGGGGACTCAGCAATCTCGCACCCTCGTGATCAAGACTATTTAAGCTTATGGGTAAGGTAAAAGGTATGAGGTGGAGCTGCAGCAAGCGACTAGCATATATGGTGGCTAGCCTATTCGCAAAAGAGAGCGAGAAGAGAAGGCAAAAGCACGGTCGAACAACTATGATCAAGAAGTGATATTAGAACAACCTACGTCAAACATAACTCCAACACCGTGTTCACTTCCCGGACTCCGCCGAGAAGAGACCAGCACGGTTACACACGCGGTTGATGTATTTTAATTAAGATCAATCTTCAGATTTTCTACAACCGGACATTAACAAATTCCCATCTACCCATAACCGCGGGCACGGCTTTCGAAAGTTCATAACCCTGCAGGGGTGTCCCAACTTAGCCCATCACAAGCTCTCACGGTCAACGAAGGATATTCCTTCTAGCGGGAAGACCCGATCAGACTCGGAATCCCGGTTACAAGACATCCTCAACAATGGTAAAACAAGTCCAGCAAGACCACCCGCTGTGCCGACAATCCTGATACGAGTTGCACATATCTCGTTCTCAGGGCACACCGGATAAGCTAAGCGTACGGGAGCCAATGTAACCCAAGTTGCCAAGGGACGGCCCCGCACGGTGCTCTGGGTTGGGCCAACACTTAGACAAGCACTGGCCCGAGGGTTTAAAATAAAGATGACCCTTGGGCTGGCCTAACCCAAGGGAAAAAGAGGCTAGGTGGCGAATGGTAAAACCAAGGTTGGGCCTTGCTGGAGGAGTTTTATTCAAAGCAAACTGTCAAGGGGTTCCCATTATAACCCAACCGCGTAAGGAACGCAAAATCCGGGAACATAACACCGATATGACGGAAACTAGGGCGGCAAGAGTGGAACAAAACACCAGGCATAAGGCCGAGCCTTCCACCCTTTACCAAGTATATAGATGCATTAATTAAATAAGAGATATTGTGATATCCCAACAAGTAAACATGTTCCAATAAGGAACAACATCTCAATGTTCCAACAAGGAACAAACTTCAATCTTCACCTACAACTAACAACACTAATAAGTGATTTCGAGGGTATGGTCATCTTTCCTGAAATCCCTCAAGGAAGAAGAACGAGTCCATGAAGAAGACAAACAGACGTAGACGAACGGGTCCTCACAAACGCGACATTACCGGAACCAACCCGAAGAAGCAACACCGGAAAGAAGCACACAACATAGTAAACAAACCACACATGAACATGGTATGATATGCGGGATGCGGGATGCGGTGCATATGCATGATTTGGAAAGGAATGATTGAACCTGGCCTCTACATGGAAATCCAAGAGTGCCACTGTAAAGGTGAGGTGATTTCGGTTGAAATCGATATAAAGATCACTGGAATCGGATGCACGGTTTGGAAATGGCAAGCAAAACAAATATGGCACCGGTCTGTGATAATCAGCAAGTGACCATATAATGCATCAAAATAATTATGCTACAGCACTCAAACATGACAACAAAATACATGGCAGGGATCCACTAAAGATGCTTGACAAAATATGAACACTGAGCTATGGCTAATTCACTCATTAACTGGTTCAAACAAGCATGGCAAAAGTGCAAATGATAACAGGTTTCAGACTTAGTGAAATTAACACAAGTCTGGGATTTATTATCAGGAAGCATACTTTGGAGCATGAAAACTATATGCTACAGGAACTTAACATGGCAAAGCAAGGCATGGCATGAAGCTACTCAAAGCACTTAACAAAAGTCCCTTAGTGACCTTGAGCCAAAAGGGATCAGAAAATACAATTGCAAGCATGTGAACATGGCAAAAACATAAACAGATCCAGACTTAGTGAAAAACTGGAGCATGTAAAACAGATTAACGAGTAGGCATGTTTACGAGCTCGATGCACTCACTATAGAGCATGGCATGACAAACTAAGCATACACACATGAAGAAGACATGGCATAGAAGCTATACATGGCAATAACAATAACATAGCTTGCACGGATCAATAACAACAAGCCCGACAAAATCGCTAAACAAGTTAACAGTCTGCGAGGAACATTTTATAGCAAAAGTAGAGCTCGATTGACTCAAGCTAGGATGCTTCATAAATCCAAACGAAGACATGGATGGATAGAGCACCACAATGTTAACAAAACATCCTTGCTGATCATCCTCAAAAGAGGCACGAATCACTAGGAGACAACATGAACACATGGCATAACGACAAAATCAGGACAAGGACTTAGAGAAATTCTAAGTCCCTGAAATCAGCATTACCGATTATGCTACTTTGCAAGTTTGTGCTAGTCACCATGAATATCACAAAAATACACGGCAAGCACCTCTGTAAAGATGGCATGGCATATAACAAAACACATGTAGACCTCAGGATCATACCATGCACACATAATTCATGTCAAAAATGACAAAATGCCATTTGCTTAAACAGATCTGACAAATTACTCACATAGCCCTCTTCCAACAGCATTTCAGGCATCAAGATGAGCTCAAATGAAAATGATGCAATGAGACAAAATGATGTACTCGTCGAGACGAACATTTTGATATGCTACACGCACAAGTTGGATCTACGATGAGAGAGTTACGACATGATGAAGATGGCAAAATAATTAACAGGATCTGGGACTTGGAGATATTTCGACCTCAGGGAGGGCGGACATGTCCGGTCCAGGGCGGACACGTCCGACGTGGCCGGGCCATCTTCTACCTCCAGGAGGTCAACGGCGAGGTCGGGGAAGGAGGAGTCGCCGTTCCAGCGTCGATGGGGCACGGGAGGAGCCGGAATAGGCCGGAGATGGGCAGATCCGGCCGCGGGGCATCCATTCCCGGCCGGATCTGGCCAGAGTTGGTGAGGATCGGTGCAGCTTGGGCGCGGCCGGCGGCGTCCATGGCTTCTGCGGTCGAGGGAGAGAGAGGTGAGGCAGGCAAGACGAGGGGAAGGAGAGGGCGCAACGGGGCCGGCGAGGAACTGGCCTGGAGTTCGCCGGCGAGCAACTCCGGCGAAGTCCGGCAACGGGCGCAGCGGCAGCACGCAGCTCTGCCGAGGGAGATGCATGGAGGCGGAGCAACGGCGAAGTCCTACGGCGGCGCCGGCGAGGACGGCGAAGGCGCGGCGACCCAGCGCGGGAGGCGCGCAGC
The DNA here is from genome assembly GCF_003073215.2 of Triticum urartu. Classification (NCBI taxonomy): domain Eukaryota; kingdom Viridiplantae; phylum Streptophyta; class Magnoliopsida; order Poales; family Poaceae; genus Triticum; species Triticum urartu. Next base: position 704,315,502 of record NC_053028.1, read on the forward strand.
CGGGCGGCGGCGAAGAGGACGGGCCCCGCGGGCCAGGCACGGGCCTCGTGGGCCGGAGGGAGGCGCGGGCGGCGGGGCGCCAAGTGGCATGCCGCGATTGGGCGCGGGAGCGGAGGTGCTAAGGTGGCACGCCCTCATTGGGCGGGGTAAGATGGCCGACTGGGTGGACGCGTCCGCCGGCGGGCGGACATGTCGGGCGGCGCGGAGAGAGGTAAGATCTAGGGTTTGTACCGCGATTTTTCAGTACAGGCCACATATTTATAGGTAGAGGGAGCTAGGAGAGTCCAAAAGAGGTGCGGTTTTCGGCCACGCGATCATGATCGAATGATCGAGATAATGGAGGGGGTTTTGGTGGGGTTTGGGCCACTTTGGAAGGGTGTTGGGCTGCAACACTCACGAGGCCTTTTCGGTTCCTCGCTTAACCGTTGGGGTATCAAACGAAGTCCAAATGGCACGAAACTTGACAGGCGGTCTACCGGTGGTAAACCAAGGCCACATGACAAGTCTCGGTCCAATCCGAAAACGTTTAACACCCACACACGAAAAGAGGTAGAAAGGGAGGGTGACATAGAAGCGCCGGATTGCAAAACGGACAACGGGGAAAATGCTCGGATGCATGAGACGAACATGTATGCAAATGAAATGCGCATGATGACATTATATGCAATCCATGACACGAAAGCAATGACAAGGCAACAAACAGCAAATAACTGGAGGACACCTGGCACATCGGTCTCGGGCGTTACAAAGTGCTTGTTATCTTTGCTCCTTTTGAAGGAATTTCAAGAGGGCGCGACATTGGAGAGTGCCCATTTCAAGCTACAAGAGGACGGATGCTTGGTGATCGTCAACTTATACACGGCAACATCATCTCTTTCCCATGGTGATATGGTTTACGATCCGAGGTTGGATCTTTCCCAAGGGGGAGGGCATGATGCGGAGCATCCTATGGACATCACCATGTTCACCTTCATTGCACCTCAAGCCCCAAGTGGACCTAACATACCTAAGGTGAACCCGCTCCTCTTCAAGATTTACATGAATATCTATTGGACTTGGTCGCTACCTCACCATGGAACATTGTGCATCATTAGGTACGAGGACGACCGCCACCCAGCAGCTACGGAGCATCCCGGAGGCCAAGGAGAAGGACCCCAAGGCTACGAGGGAGAAGGAGAAGCACAACCGCAGCTGAACAGGAGGTCCCAGGCGATCCCGTGCGCACGGGCCCCCGAGACCCCGTGTCCACGGGCTACACAGGGAGCTAGTGCTGGAGCACCCGTGCGCACGGGCTTGTACCGTGCCCATGGGACCCTCGTGCGCACGGGCCCAACTTACCCCATGCGCACGGGCCCATCAGGATGGACGGCTGTGAGCAGCTGTTGGGCCTCCTCTTCATCCCCTCCATCCACCTACCTATATATTCCATACCTAGACCATTTGTTAGGGATAGCAAAGTATATGAGATGATTATGTGAGCTTTGCTCCTTGTACCCACTCCTCTAGGAGATCATGTCCTCCTAAGGGAGAAGATCCACTTGTGGATATCAAGACCCCCACATGTGGGAAGGATCCCCATCATAGGATCATCAAGACCTATTTCCTCATAGGATTGGGATGAACTAGTATCTTGTATCTTTCCTTTGTTGTTCTTGAATCATTGTGACCTCTTGTATGTTCTTGGATCTAGCATATGTGTGATTGGATCTAGTCAATTGAGTGTTTCCTCTTGTTTTCTCTCTTGTGTTCTTCTTGTTCTTGGGGATTCCCCCTCCAATTCGTGAAAGATCCCCACTTAGGGTTCCACCCTAAAACATTTACTCTTGTCTACTTACATGCCATAAGTTAAATATAGCAACAAGAGTAAGAAATATTCTTCTTCTAGTAGTAACAACAATCATGTTAAATCCAATATTGTTGCTTCTAGTAGTTCTCTTGATTCCACTAATGATTCTCTTATCCAAGTTACACTTGAGCAAGAAAATAGCTTATTGAAGGGAATTATAGAGAAAGGTGTCTACAAGAGTCTTGCCGGAAGTAAACAATTTGAGGAAATTGTACGCAAGCAAGGAAGGCACTAGAAGAATCAAGGTATTGGTTTTGAACGAAAGTTCAATGCCAATGGAGTTGAGTGGGAAGAAGATCAATACCCCAAGATGAAGTTTGTTCCTCAACAAGAGAAGTATGATCCTACTTCCTTCCAAGGGACACAAGCCCAAGATGATCTTCCACCACAAGGCCACAAGCAAAAAGGCAAGGACAAGCTTCAAGAGGAGATTGATGCATTTGAAGAAGCTCCCAAGGCCTTGGTCAAGTGGGTTCCCAAGACTACATCAAGTTCTACTTCATCAAGTATGACTACAACTCCCAGGATTCCCATCAAGATGATGTGGATCCCAAAGAAGAAGAACTAGAGAGTTCTTGAGGGTGACTCCGCCAACATACTTCCCTCATATCACCTTGGCGAGAACAAGTGTAAACAACTTCCACATCTTGCACTAGTTCATGGAGTCACAAACCCTCTTGTTGGTAAGACACGGGACAAGGTAACCTAATGCTTTCATGGACATCATCTTGTGTGTACATCACTCTATGTCTATGGATATCCTTGTTTGTTCCTTGTGGGACTAACCCGTGTAGGTATTGAAAGTGCAACTCACTCCAATGGATTGCTCCAAATGATCTACATCAACATTGCGCATCCACATCTTCAACATCTACATGAAGTCATCATCGACAAAACCCAACCTTAGTTCATCCCTTTTAGGGGGGATATCACATCTAGGGGGAGCTTTACTCTAACAATTGAGCTAAAGCAACTCTAAAGGTGTGAACACAACAATGCTTTATGTAAAAGTGGTAACCCCACTTGTGCTTAAACGATGAGTATGACCTACGATCAAATGTTCTCATTTGACTCCTAAGTCAATATACTCATATATAGATTACCTAGTCATCACCAATTGCTTGATAGATGCTAGAGTGTTTGTGCATGCTTTGCCACATATTTCATTTGCCATTTTATTATGTGAGCATGTTGTTGCATATTTTACTCATTCGAGGACATCCACTTGTTGTTTTGATTGTTTGGCATTTTCTCTTTTGCCAAGTGGATGGACAAGAATACCTAAGAACCACATCTAGCTATCTATGCTTTTCTCGTCTCGAACTCTATTATGCTACATCACAAAGTTTGACCAAGTCAGATTCGAACCACTCTGTGTGAGGAGCACTCGGAGTCCCCGATCCGTCATAGACTTAAACTTCCAAAACCTCTCTGTGCATTTCGGTCTTACCGGTCCATCCTTTTCGGTCACACCGAGTTCACTGAGTTGATATAGGTTTTCAATCTCGGTGCAAGCGAATTGAACTTTTCGGTTACACCAAGTTGCAATAACCGCTTGCGATTCTGTATCTCGGTTCCACCGAGTTGTTCCACTCAGTCACACCGACAGGGTCGGGATATATATACCGACGGGTTGAATTTTGGAAACTTCTCCAAAACTCTTCATCCTGCGTGTCCTGCTCTGCCGCCTCGGGCCTCCGGATTGTCTCCTTGTCGCCAGTGACCTCCTGTCGCTGATCTCTGTCGCTGCAACGGAATTCTGCCCCACCGTTGTCGCCGTAGCAACTCCCGCTGAACTAGGGTATGAGTTCGACTTTATGTGCTAATTCCTCATTCCGATTCTTAGCACATTGCTTTGCCATGATTCGCACCAAGTATGAAATCAATCTATCCAGAGAAAACTCCCTTTAAGTTAGGTTTGATTCGAAAATTTAGGGTTAGGTCTCCGCCAAACTCATCTCGGACCGACCGAGTTGTAGAAATCGGTCTCACCGATTTGGCTTAGGCTATTGCACATGCGCTTTTCGGTCTGACCAAAAATTGCAAATTGGTGCGGCCGAGTTCGATTCCTGTGAAACCGTAGCAATCTCGGAGTCAGCGAACTGTGACTCGGTCTGACCGAGTTCACTAGTTTAGACTCCAATAGTTGCTTCAGTATCACCGAGTTTAACAAATCGGTAGCTCCGAAATGCTTTCTATGGAGAGCTAAAACTAAGTTTTTGACTCATTTGTTTTGCAAAAACTCTGCACTTTGTGATGCTCATCCATTCTACCTCATCTACATCTATTCACAGGGTTTGGTATTAGTTTGCCTGCCAAGATGTCTGACCAGAGTGATAGCCAAAACAGATCTAAAGAGCCATTGCAAATGAGTGAGGGCACTAGTCCCTCAAGCACCTCAGATGATGGCAGCAGGAGCACTCCTAGTAACTTGCCAAAGGCAGCCACCGGAACAAGGAAGAAGAAAACCTCAGATTCTGGAGATGAGGACAATGTGTCTGTTGAGGAGGAAGTTAGCTCCAAAAAGAAGGTGCTGAAGAAAGAGTATGGCACTGCTGCAACAACTAAGCCATGGTTGAATAAGAAGGCACCTGCAAAAAGAATCCCAATGTCTAAGGCCAGGGCCTCAACTATTGAAACCTCTAAGCCAACTGGAGAGGCTACTGGAGAGGGAAAGAAGAGGAGGGCTGATGTCTACTACACAACCTTCTTCTTATAGACGTTGTTGGGCCTCCAAGTGCAGAGGTTTGTAGGACAGTAGAAAATTTCCCTCAAGTGGATGACCTAAGGTTTATCAATCCGTAGGAGGCGTAGGATGAAGATGATCTCTCTCAAGCAACCCTGCAACCAAATAACAAAGAGTCTCTTGTGTCCCCAACACACCCAATACAATGGTAAATTGTATAGGTGCACTAGTTCGGCGAAGAGATGGTGATACAAGTGGTATATGGATAGTAGATAAAGGTATTTGTAATCTGAAATAATAAAAACAGCAAGGTAGCAAATGATAAAAGTGAGCGTAAACGGTATTGCAATGCGTTGAAACAAGGCCTAGGGTTCATACTTTCACTAGTGTAAGTTCCCTCAACAATACTAACATAATTGGATCACATAACTATCCCTCAACATGCAACAAAGAGTCACTCCAAAGTCACTAATAGTGGAGAACGAACGAAGAGATTATGGTAGGGTACGAAACCACCTCAAAGTTATTCTTTCCAATCAATCCGTTGGGCTATTCCTATAAGTGTCACAAACAGCCCTAGAGTTCGTCCTAGAATAACACCTTAAGACACAAATCAACCAAAACCCTAATGTCACCTAGATACTCCAATGTCACCTCAAGTATCCGTGGGTATGATTATACGATATGCATCACACAATCTCAGATTCATCTATTCAACCAACACGTAGGACCTCAAAGAGTGCCCCAAAGTTCTACCGGAGAATCACGACAAAAACGTGTGCCAACCCCTATGCATAGGTTCATGGGCAGAACCCGCAAGTTGATCACCAAAACATACATCAAGTGAATCACGTGGTATCCCATTGTCACCACAGATACGCACGCCAAGACATACATCAAGTGTTCTCAAATCTTTAAAGACTCAATCCGATAAGATTACTTCAAAGGGGAAACTCAATTCATTACAAGAGAGTGGAGGGGGGAAGAAACATCATAGGATCCAACTATAATAGCAAAGCTCGCGATACATCAAGATCGTATCACCTCAAGAACACGAGAGAGAGAGAGAGATCAAACACATAGCTACTGGTACATACCCTCAGCCCCGAGGGAGAACTACTCCCTCCTCATCATGGAGAGCACTGGAATGATGAAGATGGCCATTGGAGAAGGATTGCCCCCTACGACAGGGTGCCGGAACGGGTCTAGATTGGTTTTCGGTGGCTACGGAGGCTTCTGGTGGCGGAACTCCCGATCTATTGCATGTTCTGGAAGTTTTAGGATACGTAGGTATATATGGGTGAAAGAAGCACGTCGGTGCACCGAAGGGGGGCCACGAGGCAGGGGGCGTGCCCTAGGGGGGTGGGCGCGCCCCCCACCCTCGTGGGCACCTCCCTTCATTCCTGACGTGCACTCCAAGCTTTTCCGGTAGCTTTCCTTCCAAAAATAACTTCTCTAGTTGATTTCGTTCTGTTTCGACTCCGTTTGATATTCATTTTCTTCGAAACACTAAAATAGGCAAAAAAAACAGCAATTCTGGGCTGGGCCTCTGGTTAATAGGTTAGTCCCAAAAATAATATAAAAGTGGATAATAAAGCCCAATATTGCCCAAAACAGTAGATAACATAGCATGGAGCAATCAAAAATTATAGATACGTTGGAGACGTATCAAGCATCCCCAAGCTTAATTCATGCTCGTCCTCGAGTAGGTAACTGATAAAAATAGAATTTTTGATGCGGAGTGCTACTTGGCATAATTCCAATGTAATTCTTCTTAATTGTGGTATGAATATTCAGATCCGAAAGATTCAAGACAAAAGTTCATATTGACATAAAAATGATAATACTTCAACCATACTAACTAAGCAATTATGTCTTCTCAAAATAACATGACCAAAGAAAGTTCATCCCTACAAAATCATATAGTTTAGTCATGCTCCATTTTCGTCACACAAGAATGCTCTCATCATGCAGAACCCCGATGACAAGCCAAGCAATTGTTTCATACTTTAGTAATCTCAAACCTATAAACTTTCACGCAATACATGAGCGCGAGCTATGGATATAGCACTATGGGTGGAATAGAATAATGAGGGGTTATGTAGAGAAGACAAAAAAGGAGAAAGTCTCACATCAATGAGGCTAATCAGTGGACTATGGAGATGCCCACCGATTGATGTTAATTCAAGGAGTAGGGATTGCCATGCAACAGATGCACTAGAGCTATAAATGTATGAAAGCTCAACAAAAGAAACTAAGTGGGTGTGAATCCAACTTGCTTGCTCACGAAGACCTAGGGCACTTGAGGAGGCCCATTGTTGGAATATACAAGCCAAGTTCTATAATGAAAAATTCCCACTAGTATATGAAAGTGATAACATGAGAGACTCTCTACTATGAAGATCATCGTGCTACTTTGAAGCACAAGTGTGGTAAAAGGATAGTAGCATTGTCCCTTCTCTCTTTTTCTCTCACTTTTTTTGGGCCTTTTCTTTTTTTATGGCCTTTCCTTTTTGGGGGGGCTTCTCTTTTTTAATGGCCTTTCCTTTTTTTATTCCTCACTTGGGACAATGCTCTAATAATGATGATCATCACACTTCTATTTATTTACAACTCAATGATTACAACTCGATACTAGAACAAAGATAACTCTATATGAATGCCTCCGGCGGTGTACCGGGATATGCAATGAACCAAGAGTGACATGTATGAAAGAATTATGAACGGTGGCTTTGCCACAAATACTATGTCAACTACATGATCATGCTAAGCAATATGACAATGATGAATGTGTCATGATGAATGGAATGATGGAAAGTTGCATGGCAATATATCTCGGAATGGCTATGGAAATGCCATAATAGGTAGGTATGGTGGCTGTTTTGAGGAAGATATAAGGAGGTTTATGTGTGATAGAGCGTATCATATCACGGGGTTTGGATGCACCGGCAAATTTTGCACCAACTCTCAATGTGAGAAAGGGCAATGCACGGTACCGAAGAGGCTAGCAAGGATGGAAGGGTGAGAGTGCGTATAATCCATGGACTCAACATTAGTCATAAAGAACTCACATACTTATTGCAAAATCTACAAGTCATCAAAAACCTCGGCACTACGCGCATGCTCCTAGGGGGATAGATTGGTAGGAAAAGACCATCGCTCATCCCCGACCGCCACTCATAAGGAAGGCAATTAAATAACACCTCATGTTTCAAATTTGTTACACAATGTTCACCATACATGCATGCTACAGGACTTGCAAACTTCAATACAAGTATTTCTCAATTTCACAACTACTCAACTAGCATGACTTTGATATTATTACCTCCATATCTCAAAAGAATCATCAAGCATCAAACTTCTCTTAGTATTCAATACTCTATATGAAAGTTTTTACTAATCTTGTATACCTAGAATATTAGGATTTTAAGCAAATTACCATGCTATTTAAGACTCTTAGAATAATCTAAGTTAAGCATGAGAGTTCATATATTTATTCAAAATAAAACTACCACCATGCTCTAAAAGATATAAGTGAAGCACTAGAGCAAATGACAAACTACTCCGAAAGATATAAGTGAAGATCAATGAGTAGTCGAATAATTATGCAACTATGTTAAGACTCTCTAACATTTAATAATTTCAGATCTTGGTATTCTATTCACAAAGCAAGCAAAGCAAAATAAAATGACATTCTAAGAATGGCAAACATCATGTGAAGAAGCAAAACTTAGGATCAACCGAAACTAACCGATAGTTGTTGAAGAAGAAAGGTGGGATGCCAACCGGGGCATCCCCAAGCTTAGATGCTTGAGACTTCTTGAAATATTATATTGGGATGCCTTGGGCATCCCCAAGCTTG
>NC_053028.1:704324895-704556670 GCF_003073215.2 Triticum urartu
CATTACCCAGCGGATGACGCTCACCGGTTTCAGACCAGTTGAGAGGGGTACGGCACTTCCTGCCATATAGAATTTCAAAGGGGGCCTTGCCCGAACTTGCTTGAAAACTGTTGTTGTATGAGAATTCAGCATAAGGAAGACAGTCCTCCCACTTCATGCCGAAAGAAATCACACAAGCCCTGAGCATGTCTTCGAGAATCTGGTTGACACGCTCGACTTGACCGCTTGTTTGAGGATGGAAAGCAGTGCTGAAGCGGATGTTGGTGCCCATGGCCTTCTGAAAAGAATCCCAAAACTTGGAGGTAAAGATGCTGCCACGGTCTGAAGATATCACTTGAGGAATACCGTGCAGAGAGACAATGCGAGAGGTATAGAGTTCCGCCAATTGAGCTGCAGTGATCGACTCTTTGATAGGCAGAAAGTGAGCCACTTTGATGATCTTGTCGATGACAACAAATATAGCATCATTGCCACGCTTGGACTTTGGAAACCCAGTCACGAAGTCCATTTCGATGTGGTCAAACTTCCATTCTGGAATGGCAAGAGGTTGGAGGAGACCAGCTGGCCTTTGGTGTTCTGCCTTCACTCTTCTGCAGACATCACATTCATTCACGAATTGAGCGATCTCGCGCTTCATTCGAGTCCACCAATAAGCTTGCTTGAGATCCTGATACATCTTCGTACTACCAGGGTGGATGGAGAGGAGAGAGTTGTGAGCCTCGTTCATGATCACTTTACGAAGTTCACCTTTGGGCACAACAATTCGATCCTCGAAGAAGAGAGTGTCTTTGTCATCAAGGCGGTAGCACTTGTACTTGGACTGACTCTTTGCAATACCAATCTTCACCTTTTTCACCATAGCATCAAGAAGCTGGGCTTGGCGAATCTGGTCTTCCAAGGTAGGAGAAACTTGAAGGTTGGCGAGGAAACCTTGAGGAACAACTTGAAGATTCAGCTTGCGGAAAGCTTCACAAAGCTCGGGTTGATAGGGCTTGAGAATCAGACTGTTGCAATATGCTTTTCTGCTCAAAGCGTCAGCAATCACATTAGCCTTTCTTGGAGTATACTCAATACTCGGATTGTACTCTTGAATCATTTCGACCCATCGAGTCTGCCTTAGGTTGAGATTAGGCTGGGTGAAGATGTACTTGAGACTCTTGTGATCAGTGAAAATGTCCACTTTCCTTCCCAATAGAAGATGTCTCCAAGTCAAAAGAGCATGCACAACTGCCGCCAACTCGAGATCATGAGTGGGGTAGTTCTTCTCATTAGGCTTCAACTGGCGAGAGGTATAAGCAACAACTTTCTTCTCTTGCATCAAAACTGCACCGAGACCTTGGAGAGAGGCATCACAAAAGACCTCGTACGGCTTGGTTTCATCAGGCGGAGTCAAAACTGGAGCAGTGATCAATCTCTCTTTCAAAGTGTTGAAAGAAATATCACACTCCGGAGACCAAACGTACTTGACGTGCTTCTGAAGAAGATTTGAGAGAGGCTTCGCGATCTTAGAAAAGTTTTCAACGAATCTTCTGCAATAGCTTGCGAGACCGAGGAAACTGCGGAGTTGCTTCACGTTCTGAGGAGGTTCCCAATTCACAATTGCGGATACCTTCTCGGGATTCACGGAAATGCCCTTGGCAGAGATGATATGGCCAAGATAAAGAACCTCATCGAGCCAAAATTCACACTTGGAGAACTTGGCGTAGAACTGATGTTCCCTGAGCTTGTCAAGAACCAAACGCAAGTGCTTGGCATGATCTTCCTTGTTCTTCGAGAAAACCAGAATGTCATCGAGATAGACCAAAACGAAGTCATTGGTGTAGGCGTTGAAGATGATATTCATCATGCGAGAGAACGTCGGAGGAGCGTTGGCGAGGCCAAAAGACATGACGGTGTATTCATATGAACCAAAGCTTGTTCTGAATGCTGTCTTGGGAATATCTTCTTTACGAATGCGAATCTGGTGATAACCCATACGGAGATCAAGCTTGGAGAATACTTGGGCACCCTTGAGTTGTTCGAACAGCTCATTGATGTTGGGAAGTGGGTATTTGTTCTTGATGGTCTTCTTGTTCACTGGACGGTAATCAACACAAAGTCGACTCGATCCATCCTTCTTCTTCACAAAAAGAACACCACAACCCCATGGAGAAGTACTAGGCCGGATGAGACCCAATCTTTCTTGCTCATCGAGTTGTTTCTTCAACTCCTTCAACTCATCAGGGCCGAGCTTGTAGGGACGTTTGCACACAGGTTCCGTACCAGGCTCAAGTTCAATAACAAATTCAACCGGCCGGTTTGGAGGCATCCCTGGGAGTTCTTCTGGAAAAACGTCTTGATACTCACAAACAACCGGAATCTGCGAAATAGCATCCAATTCACCCTTCTCATTGAGAGAAAACAACCGGATGGTATTATCCCGAGTGGCAAAGACAATTACTTCCTCAGACGAATGAGTCAATTGAATCTGCCTGGCTGCACAATCAAGCTGAGCCTTGTGCTTAGAAAGCCAATCCATTCCGAGAATAAGATCAATATCCGAGTTACCAAGAACCACCGGAGAAGAGAGAAACTTGTAATCGCCCAACGTGATAGAGACATCGGGAGCAACCAAACTAGAAGTCAAAAGCTTGCCGGGAGAAACAACTTGCATGACTTTGGGCATAATCTCGGTATCAACATTGTGCTTCGATGCAAAAGGACATGCCAAAAAGGAATGCGATGCACCAGTGTCAAATAGAACTTTTGCAGGAATATCATTAACAGGAAGGTTACCCATGATCACATCTGACGAGTCCTCTACCTGAGCTGCATTCATCAAATTGACCTTGGCATGCTTGGGGTTATGCTTGACCACAGCTGTACTTGCCGATCTCACAGGAGGAGGAGGAGGAAGACGCCTCTGGTTGAAACACTTGTTGGCATAGTGACCCTTCTGTTGGCACTTGTTGCACGTGACCTCTGAAAGCGGACGGTGATACGGAGTACTCGATCTTGGAGCTTGAGACGAAGTCTTGTTCTGAAAGCCTGGGTTGGGTGGGTGGGAAGAACCACTACCACCTTTGCTCTTCTGCTGATACGGCTGACGGAACGGAGGAGGAAGCCAAAACTTCTGCTGCTTGGCCACTTGAGTAGAGGAAGAAGGAGTAACATCTCTGACGCGCTTCCTGGAAGCATCACACCTCAACTGAGCAGCCTCTTGCTTCAGTGCCATGTTGTAGAACTCATCGTATCTCAAAGGCTCAAAGAGAACAAGAGCGAGCTGAATTTCTTCACGAAGACCACCCCTGAACTGATAGATCATGCTCTTCTCATCAGGAACATCCTGCTTGGCAAAACGGGCGAGCTTCTGGAACAACTTGTTGTAGTCATAGACAGACAAAGAGCCTTGCTTCAGATTGCGGAATTCCTGATGCTTACTTTCAACCACACTTTGAGGAATGTGATGAGCGCGGAAATCTTGACGGAAATCATCCCAAGTGATAACACGTCCACCTCTGGAATCCTTGTACTGCTGGAACCACTCTTCAGCCTGATCTTTGAGTTGGAAGGAAGCGAACTTGACAAAGTCCTCAGGCCTGACGTTACTGCACTTGAAATGCTTACACAGATCCACAAGCCAATCGTCAGCATCGGTTGCCTCAACACAATTGCTGAAAGTCTTTGGCCCATTAGCAAGGAACTGGTTGAGTGTAGCAAAGTGACTCTGATTGCTGCCTTGATTCCCTTGACTGCCTTGATTGCGCTCTTGGATAATTTGCATGATCAGCTGAGTATTTGCATTGGTTGCGGCCATCACAGCTTGCCATGCCTCTGGAGGAGGTGGAGGCGGTGGCGGATCTTGATTCTGGTTCTGACTGGTGCTCTTAGCGGGAGCCATCCTGAAGAGGTTGACCACCGTTTAGCACATAGACAGATAAATATTGAAGCTGAATCCAACGGAATGAAAATTGCAACATACAGTCTTCACATCCGAACAAAATGAACGAATGCATTTCTCTTGAAGTGGTCACATATTCCTAAATTGCGAAGCCATGAAGAATCAGGTAGAAGGAGTACAACAACGAGGGATGGAATCAACATATGACGTCGAAGCAAAACGAATGCCACAACTCAAAATAAAACCAAGGGTTGGCTTGCGGAATAAGCTGGAACAAATACATGATAGAAATTTCGTCCGGAGTTTTCGTGGTGGGACCTACACGGGCTCGATCGTACAGCACCATCATGTACAAGGCAGTGCACATGACATACGAAGCGTCCCCGAGTCAGCATAGCCAAGGACTCTTTAAGACACAGCGAGACCACTGTAAAACCGACCGTGAATAGGCGAACCACTAGACGTCGAACCCCAATTTCATATCATACATCTGTCGGAAAGATATCCTAAGGCTACTTGAATTCCCACCTATGAAATTCCCGAAATTTTCCCGGTTATGCAATCAGGTGTTGGGGATACAGGGGAGCATAATATCTCACTCAAGCTAGCAATCCTACATCCAGCTGTATCCATCCTTCAACACATAACCAAGAAACCTTCGGAAACCCATCTATCTCAACCTTCGAAAAGCATCCGTTATACAAGTTATGGCGATACTCCCGAACTCCCGCCCCAGTACTGGGTGGCGTCGAGGTTATCTCACCAACGAACTGCATAAAGGAGATTTTTGATGTCGCACACAAATCTCAAGTATACCAGAATTGCAACGATAAAATTGTGACGACAACACCTCGGAGCTCAACTCCCCGGGACACTGCCACAACCCCTAAAGACAGGAGGCACCAAGAACAATGTTCTCATCACAAAACCATCGGAACAAAACCAAGATACTCGCGTGATCCTAAAATTTTTTTTAGTGAAATTTGAGAAGAGAAGAGTTAAAACTCTACGTCAGGATGCCTTACCAGAGCGATGAGGAGACTGGGAAGTAAAAAGAATTCCTAAGCTCTCCGATATATAATTCCTAAGGACTCAAAACATTTTTCTAGACACAACTCGGCTTCTAAAAACGATCAAGCAATGGGGGCTCCTAAGGTCGGGGAAGGCTCTGATTACCAACTTGTAACGCCCTCGATGCGGCTATAGCTCCCACGTGTCGAGGCACGACTTAGAGACATAACCGCATTGAAAGCAATGTCGCAAGTCAGGCAATCATTACAACATCCCATGTAATACATAATAAAAGGGGGAGATAACATAGTTGGCTTACACTCGCCACGTCACATCAGAGTACATAAATAACATCCATCAAACAAACACTCATGGCCCGACTACGGCGCCAAAATGGAAAAGAACCCAACATGCGACAAGGCCCTGAATCGAAACCCAACTAGGCACCACTACTGATCATCGGGAAAGGAAACATAATAACGCTGAGAGTCCTCGTCGAACTCCCACTTGAGCTCGTACTCGTCACCTGGAGCGGAATCACCTGGACCTGCATCTGGAATTATAGTATCTGTGAGCCACAGGGACTCAGCAATCTCGCACCCTCGCGGTCAAAACTATTGCAAGCGACTAGCATATGTGGTGGCTAACTTATCCGCAAAAGAGAGCGAGAAGAGGAGGCAAGGCGCGAGCGTGAAACTAGAGGAACAACCCGCGCAAGCATAACTCCAACTCCGTGTCCACTTCCCGGACTCCGCCGAGAAGAGGCCATCACGGTAACACACACAGTTGGTTCATTTTAAATTAATTAAGGTTCAGTTATCTACAACCGGACATTAACAAATTCCCATCTGCCCATAACCGCGGGCACGGCTTTCGAAAGTTCAATCCCTGCAGGGGGTCCCAACTTAGCCCATGACAAGCTCTCACGGTCAACGAAGGAATAGACCTCCACCCGAGTCACACCGATCAGACTCGGTAACCCGGTACAACAAGACAATTCGACAGGTTAAAACAAGACCAGCAACACCGCCCGAATGTGCCGACAAATCCCGATAGGAGCTGCACATATCTCTTTCTCAGGGCACACTCAGATGAGACATCCTACGAGTAAAACCAACCCTCAAGTTGCCCCGAGGTGGCCCCGCAGTCTACTCGGTCGGACCAACACTCAGAGGGAGCACTGGCCCGTGGGGGGGCTAAAAATAAGATGACCCTTGGGTCTGCAGAACCCAAAGGAAAGAAAAGGGTAGGTGGCAAATGGTAAAACCAAGGTTGGGCATTGCTGGAAAAGCTTTAATCGAGGCGAAATATCAAGGGGTTCCCATTATAACCCAACCGCGTAAGGAACGCAACATCCGGGAACATAACACCGATATGACGGAAACTAGGGCGGCAAGAGTGGAACAAAACACTAGGCGAGAGGCCGAGCCTTCCACCCTTTACCAAGTATATAGATGCATTAAGATAACATAGTAATATAGTGATATCCCAACAAGTAAATAAATGTTCCAACAAGGAACGGCTCCAATCTTCACCTGCAACTAACAACGCTATAAGAAGGGCTGAGCAAAGCGGTAACATAGCCAATCAACGGTTTGCTAGGACAATGGTAGGTTAGAGGTTCAATCATGCAATTGGGAGGCTGACAAGCAAGTGGTAGGCATCGTAGCAGTGGCAAAGCAAAAGAGCGAGCAAACTAGCATAGCAAAGATAGTAGTGATTTCGAGGGTATGATCATCTTGCCTGCACAGTCGTCAGAGTTGACTGGATCCTCACAAGCAAACTCAACGGGCTCCTCGGTAGCAAACTCGTCTCCCGGCTCTACCCAACAAGACAAACAAGCAACAAGGATACAATCAACCACGTGCACCAAGCAATATGATGAAATGATGATATGCTATGCGGGATGCGATGCGGGATGCAAAATGCAAGATATGACAGGAAATGCATGAACCTGGCCTCAACTTGGAAATTCCAAGGGTGCCACTGGATAGAGGGGATGAAATCGCTTGAAAACGATATAAAGATCATTGGAATCGGAGTTACGGTTTGGAAATGGCGAGCGTTTTACGAAACGAACCGATCTGCGATATACAGCAAGTAGGCTCCTAAATGCAACGAAATGAACATGCTACAGCCACCAAACATGAAAACAAAATACATGGCAGTGATGTACACAAGATGGTTAACAAAACACTAGCACTGAGCCATAGGCAAATTCATCCATTAAGAGGTTCAAACAAGCATGGCAAAAATGAATATGCAAAACAGATTCCAGACTTAGTGAAATTAACACTAGCCTGAAATTTCAGATCACGAAGCCCTCTTCGGAGCAGCAAAACAACATGAAATGACCTGAACATGACAAGTAAGAACATGGCATGGAGCTACTCAACAAGCTTAACAAAACACCCAAAGTGACCTGGGGCCAAAAGGGTTCACAAAATACTCTACCGAGCTCACGAACATAGCTCGAACACAATCAGTTTTCAGACTTAGTGAAAACTGAGACATGCTGAAATTATAACTCACGAAGGCATGTAAACGAGCTCGATGCACTCACTACGGTGCAAGTCATGGCAAGGAAAGCATATAACCA
Organism: Triticum urartu; assembly: GCF_003073215.2. NCBI lineage: Eukaryota > Viridiplantae > Streptophyta > Magnoliopsida > Poales > Poaceae > Triticum > Triticum urartu. Next base: position 704,332,386 of record NC_053028.1, read on the forward strand.
GCAAGAAGGCACAATATGCTAGCTACACATGGCAAGAACAAAGGCATAGCATGCATGGAACACTAACGGTAGCATCGGCAAAATCGCAAACAAGTTGACGATCTGCCCAGATTAACAACGAAGCAAAAGTTGAGCTCGATTGAGTTAACCTAGAGCACTCCACATATGCAAACAAAGACATGGATGGATAGTGCATAACATAAATATCAAAACTCCCTTACTGATCATCCTCAAAAGAGGCACGGATCACTAGGAAACAAGCTGAACATATGGCATCATGAACTAAAATATCCCAGACTTAGTGAAAATCACTAAGTCCCTGAAATCAGCAATCTCAGGTACCTCTCTTCGCAAGCTTGCACAAGACAACACACACATCCTAAAAAATGCATGGGTGGCACCTCTGGAAAGAAGACAAAATGCTTAACAATTCACCCCAAAGGGCACAGGCATATCATGCACGAATTAAACATGGCAAAAATGACAAAAGTGCATGATGAACTAACGGATCAGCAATTTTACTCACGAAGCCTCCTTCTAACAGCATTTTGGGCAACAAGATGACCTCAAATGCAAATGATGCAATGGAATGAAATGATGTACATGTCGAGACGAAGATTTTGATATATCATACGCCCAAAACGGAGCTACGGTTGCGGAGATATAAGCAGTCAAAGTTGCATAAAATAATTAGACGGGGGAGGGGAAAGTCAACCCCTAGGGTTTCAAAATTCCAGATCTGAGATCCAGATCGAGGCACGGGAACCGAGGCGGCCGGGGTATTGTAGCTTGCCCGAGTCGGAGCTCGCCGGAGACGCGGGCCGCCGGTCGGGGAGGAGGTTGCCGGGGGCGGCGCCGGCGTGGAGGCGGGCGGCGCGGCGCGGCGCCGGGGACGGCGAGGCGGCGGCGGCCGGCTCGGACGGGGAGGCGTGCGCCGGCGGCGGAGTTGCGGCGCGGCGGCAGCGGCTGCTCCGGCCGCCGGAGTCGGAAGGGGCGGCGGCGCTGGAGGCGGGGAGGCGCGGGGCGCCTGGGCCCGGGAGGCGGCGCGCGGGGGCCGGGCGCGGGCCAAGCGGGCCGGCGGCGATGCGGTCCCGCCCTGGGGACAGGTGGCGGGCGCTGGGTGGCTGGCGGCGGCGGGCGGACGTTGTCCGGTCGGATCCGGACACGTCCGTCAGTGGGGGGGGGTTGATCTGTTTTTTTTTTCGAGGAGGACGGGGAGGAATCTGAGATTAGGAATGGGGGGTGTATATATAGGCATAAGTGGAGCTAGGAGAGTCCAAATGAGGTGCGGTTTTCGCCCACGGTATCGTGATCGAACGCTCTAGGACATGGAGCAGAGTTTGGTGGGTTTTGGGACAAATTTGGGGGGTGTTGGGCTGCAACACACACGAGGCCTTTTCGGTCCCTCGGTTAACAGTTGGAGTATCAAACGAAGTCCAAATGATACGAAACTTGACAGGCGGTCTACCGGTAGTAAACCAAGGCTGCATGGCAAGTCTCGTTCCAGTCCGGAAATGTTTAATCCCCACACACGAAAGAACGCTAGAAAAGGCCACCGGAGGAGAACGAAGCGCCGGAATGCAAAACGGACAACGGGGAAAATGCTCGAATGCATGAGATGAACATGTATGCAAATGCAATGCACGTGATGACATGATAAGAGATGCACGAAAAAGAAAAACAACACACGGAGACAAAGACCCGAACCCGAGAAATAAATATAACTTAATGCCGGAAACGGCAAGAGTTGGATACAAATATGGAAAGTATATCTGGGGCGTTACACCCTGGTACTCGCCGGCAGTACATGCAGCCCTAACGGCAAACTACACGTGCTCTATCGGCTTGTCTCCCTCCCGGACCTTATTCCGTTGAGCCCACCACTGCCACCACATGACGATGATAACCATCCGGTCTTTCTCAGGTAGCTGCCACAAACAGTCCAGGGTGGTGTCAACACAATCACATTCCGCAAGCTGCTGCCTGACATACTCAAGATTGAGACCCCGCCATAAATGCTTTACCTCATGGCACTCAACAAACAGGTGTTTGGCCGACTCGTTCCTCGCATTGCACAAGAAGCACTTATGATCCTCAATAACCATTCCCCTTCGACATAGGATATCCATAGTGGCCAGTGTGTTGTGCGCAAGCCGCCACATGAAATGCTGAACCTTCCCAGGACATGGCATTTTCCATAGTCTCTTCCATCTCACCTCCCCACCTCCATCTAAATTCCCCGCATCATGGGATATACCATTCGCCTGTGAACCCCTGGTCTCGGATAGTGCCCGTTTCAATTTATACACCTGCTTAATCGAGAACACACCTTTTGGGTCAAAGTGCCATGCCAAGAAATCTACTGCCCCGTCCCTTAATGGCACCTGAAGAATCAACTTGGCATCCTCATCCCAGAACATATCATTGACCAATTCCATATCCCACTTGCCAGTAGTTGGGTCGATAAGCTCAGAAACTTTGGTCAAAAGATTACCCCCATGAGGAGTGATGACTCGCCTAGACCAAGCTCTGGGTATCCATGGGTCATCCCGAATGTGAATGTTATGCCCACCCCCCACACGCCAGATCATTGTTACCTCTTGAGCACTGCGTTGGTTTTCCCTTGAAGAGGAAAGGGTGATGCAGCAAAGTAGCGTAAGTATTTCCCTCAGATTTTGAGAACCAATGTATCAATCCAGTAGGAGACTACACGCAAGTCCCTCGTACCTACACTAACAAATAAGAACTTCGCAACCAACGCGATAAAGGGGTTGTCAATCCCTTCACGGTCACTTACGAGACTGAGATCTGATAGAGATAATAATAATAAGATAAATATTTTTGGTATTTTTATGATATAGATAGGAAAACAAAGATTGCAAAATAAAATAGATTGGAAAGTTATATGATAAAAGATAGACCCAGGGGCCATAGGTTTCACTAGTGTCTCCTCTCAAGATAGCATAAGTATTACAGTGGGTGAACAAATTACTGTCGAGCAATTGATAGAAAAGTGCATAATTATGAGAATATCTAGGCATGATCATGTATATAGGCATCACGTCCGCGACAAGTAGACCGAAACGATTCTGCATATACTACTATTACTCCACACATCGACCGCTATCCAGCATGCATCTAGAGTATTAAGTTCATAAGAACAGAGTAACACATTAGGCAAGATGACATGATGTAGAGGGATAAACTCAAGCAATTTGATATAAACCCCATCTTTTTATCCTCGATGGCAATAATACAATACGTGCCTTGCTGCCCCTGCTTTCACTGGGAAAGGACACCGCAAGATTGAACCCAAAGCTAAGCACTTCTCCCATTGCAAGAAATATCAATCTAGTAGGCCAAACCAAACTGATAATTCGAAGAGACTTGCAAAGATAACCAATCATACATAAAAAAATTTCAGAGAAGAATCAAATATTTTCATAGATAAACTTGATCATAAACACACAATTCATCGGATCTCGACAAACACACCGCAAAAAGAGTTACATCAAATAGATTTCCAAGAAGATCAAGGAGAACATTGTATTGAGATCCAAAGAGAGAGAAGAAGCCATCTAGCTAATAACTATGGACCCGAAGGTCTGAGGTAAACTACTCACACATCATCAGAGAGGCTATGGTGTTGATGTACAAGCCCTCCATGATCGATTCCCCCCTCCTGCGGAGCTCCGGAAAATGCCCCAAGATGGGATCTCTTGGGTACAAATGGTTGCGGCGGTGGAAATAGGGTTTCGTGGTGCTCCTGGATGTTTTCGGGGTATATGGATATATATAGGAGGAAGAAGTAGGTCAGTGGAGCCACGAGGGGCTCACAAGGGTGTAGGGCGCGCCCAGGGGGGGGGGTAGGAGCGCCCCTGCCTCGTGGCCTCCTTGTTGGTTTCTTGACGTCCACTTCAAGTCCCCTGGATCACGTTCGTTCCAAAATAACTCTCCCAAAGGTTTTATTCCGTTTGGATTCAGTTTGATATTCCTTTTCTGCGAAACATTGAAATAGGCAAAAAACAGCAATTTGCACTGGGCCTTGGGCTAGTAGGTTAGTCCCAAAAATAATATAAAAGTGTATAAATAAGCCCATTAACATCCAAAACAGATAATATAATAGCATGAAACAATAAAAAATTATAGATACATTGGAGACGTATCAATCATACCTTGTTTAACTAGGTTAGTGCCGTATGTGATGCTGCGCCATGCATAGGACATGTTTGAACTCTGCCCCGCATCCAGAATGGAGCAATCCGGGTAGTACTTGGCCTTCACGAGCTACACATACAAACTGTCTGGCTACTCTATCAGAAGCCACACTTGCCGGGCCAACATAGCAATGTTAAAGTCATGGATGTCTCTGAAACCAAGTCCCCCCTTCCCTTTGACCTTGTTAGCTTTGGCCAGCCAACCCAATGAATCTTGTTATCCTTGTCCTGCTGGCTCCACCAGTACCTAGCAATCATAGCACTAAGCTCTTCGCAGAAGGTTTTGGTGAGGTAGAACACTTACATTGCAAATGTTGGAACCGCCTGTGCAACAACCTTAACAAGAATTTCCTTGCCTTGCCTAGATAGTTTCCTCTCATTCCAGCCCTGCATGTAGTTCCAAATCCGGTCCTTTAGGTAAGCAAAAGCCTTGCACTTGGAATGCCCAATGTACATTGGGAGTCCCAAATATTTATCATTGTACGCATCACTATCAATGCCCAAGGCCCCCTTCACATTTCCTTTGGTCTGTTCGGAGCAGTTTTTACTAAACATCACCGTAGATTTCTCATGATTTACACAATGTCCCGAACATCTCTCATTGACCTGTAGGGTGCGTTGAAGTTCCAAGGCTTCCTCCATTCGTGCTCTCATGAGAAGCACTTAGTCATCAGCAAAAAACAGGTGTGAGATAGACGGAGCTCCCGGACAAATCTGTATACCTCCAAATCTACCTCACTGCTGGGCCTCATTCAGCAAAGCCGACAAAACCCTCTACACAAATTGCAAAGAGATAGGGAGAGCTCGGATCGCCCTGCCGGAGCCCTCCTGAAGGCGCAAATTGTTGGGATAGCTCGCCATTAACTTTGATGCTGTACCTCACCGAGGTTACACACTTCATTACAAGCTTCAGCAAGCTGCTCGCGAACCCAAGTTTATACATCATTGCTTCCAGGAAGGCCCACTCGACCCGGTCATAGGCTTTGCTCATGTCCACCTTGACCGCCGCAAACTCTTCCTTAGCAGTTTGTTTGTTCATCAAGAAATGTGAGATCTCATAGGCCATGAGGATATTGTCAGTTATCAGTCGTCCAGGTACAAACGCACTCTGATTGTCACAGATGATCTGCGACAGTATGAGCTTGAGTCGATTCGCCATTACCTTAGAGATGATCTTATACAGAACACTACACAAACTGATGGGTCGGAGGTCCTTTATCCTTTAGGGTTTTTTGACCTTGGGTATTAGCACAACATGGGTATCATTCCATCCAGCCGACATCTCACCCCCCTCGAGGACATGTCTCACCTCCTCAATGATGTTCCTGCCCATCAAATGGCATTATTTCTATAAGACTACCGCGGGCATACCATCTGGCCCTGATGCTTTTAGGTCCCCTATCTGATCAAGGGCAGCTTTGACTTCCATATCAGAGAATGCAGCTGTGAGGCTCTCATTCATAGCACTCGTTACCTTCACCGGAACAGCCCGGAGAAGCTCATCATATTGGCCATTACCATTCGAGGTGAACAGGTCCTGAAAATAAGATATGACATAGTTAGTGAGATCCCTTCGTTCCTCCACCACCACTCCATCCTCCCTCCTAAGCCTTCGGATTCTATTGGCCTTCCTTCTCGCCGAGGCATATCTAAAGAAAAACTTTGTGTTCCTATCCCCCTCCTTTAGCCCCCAAACGTGAGCTCGTTGCCTCCACTTTATATCAATGACTTCCTCCAAATGATCAACCAAACACCGTAATCTCACCTCCTCAGCAAGCTTCTCCGGTGTGATAGCTTGCTTTCTACAATTCTCCAACTCACACTTGGCCTCCTTTAGTTTCTTCTCCATATCACCCACCACATCTGAGGGAGTCCTGGATTAGGGGGTGTCCAGATAGCCGGACTATAACCTTTGGCCGGGCTGTTGGACTATGAAGATACAAGATTGAAGACTTCGTCCCATGTCCAGATGGGACTCTACTTGGCGTGGAAGGCAAGCTAGGCAATACGGATATGGATATCTCCTCATTTGTTACCGACCTTGTGTAACCCTTGCCCTCTCCGGTGTCTATATAAACCGGAGGGTTTTAGTCCGCAGGACAACAACTACAACATACAATCAAACCATAGGCTAGCTTCTAGGGTTTAGCCTCTCTGATCTCGTGGTAGATCTACTCTTGTACTACCCATATCATCAATATTAATCAAGCAGGACGTAGGGTTTTACCTCCATGAAGAGGGCCCGAACCTGGGTAAAACATCGTGTTCCCTGCCTCCTGTTACCATCCGGCCTAGACGCACAGTTCGGGACCCCCTACCTGAGATCCGCCGGTTTTGACACCGACATTGGTGCTTTCATAGAGAGTTCCTCTGTGTCGTCACTTTTAGGCCCGATGGCTCCTCTGATCATCAACAACAACGCGGTCCAGGGTGAGACCTTTCTCCCCGGACAGATCTTCGTGTTCGGCGGCTTTGCACTGCGGGCCAATTCGCTTGGCCATCTGGAGCAGATTGAAAGCTACGCCCTGGCCATCAGGTCAGATTTGGAAGTTTGAACTACATGGCTGACATCCGCGGAGACTTGATCTTCGACGGATTCGAGCCACAGCCGAGCACGCCACACTGTCACGATGGGTATGACCTAGCTCTGCCACCAAACAGTGCCCTGGAGGCCGCGCCCGCATCACCTCCGACCCTTAGCTCAAAGCCAACTGCGCCGATCGAGGACGGGTGGCTAGACATTGCCTCGGGGGCTGCGGTCTCAACGGCGATCGAGCCGAACACCAGCCTCATCCTCTGCGAAGCCTGTGACTCCAAGGTGCCGGACTCTTTTCCGGACTTCGAACCTTCCACGCCCCTGTCAATCAAATCTGATTGGGCGCCGATCATGGAATTCACCGCCACAGATATCTTTCAGCACTCGCCCTTCGGCGACATTCTGAATTCACTAAGGTCTCTCTCTTTGTCAGGAGAGCCCTGGCTGGACTATGGCCAACAGGATTGGGATGCGGACGACAAAGAAATTCGACGCCCACCCACCACCCACTTCGTAGCCACTGTCGATGATTTAACCGACATGCTCGACTTCGACTCTGAAGACATCGACGGTATGGACGACAATGTAGGAGACGAACATGAACCAGCGCCTATAGGGCACTGGAAAGCCACCTCATCATACGATATATACATGGTGGATACACCCAAAGAAGGCAATGGCGACGAGATAACGGAGGATGACCCCTCCAAGAAGCAACCCAAGCGCTGACGTCAGCGGCGCCGCTCTAAGTCCCGCCAAAGCAAAAGTGGTGATACCAGCACAGGAGATAATAACACTCCGGATAGTGCCGAAGACAACAATAATCCCCTCCAGCAAGATTTAGAGCAAGAGGATGGAGGAGTCAGCCCTCCTGAGAGAGTGACAGACGGAGAGGAGGAGGATGATAATTACATGCTCCCCTCCGAAGATGAGGCAAGCCTCGGCGACGACGAATTCGCTGTGCCAGAGGATCCCGTAGAACAAGAGCGCTTCAAGCGCCGGCTTATGGCCACGGCAAATAGCCTGAAGAAAAAGCAGTAGCAGCTTCAAGCTGATCAAGATCTGCTAGCTGACAGATGGACTGAAGTCCTCGCTGTCGAGGAATATAAACTCGAGCGCCCCTCCAAGAGTTACCCAAAGTGCAGGTTGCTACCCCGGTTGGAGGAAGAAGCGTATGATGCGGCTGATCGGCCACCTCGTGGCCGTGATAGAGAGGCATTCCAGCCAAAAGCTCAGCCCGCACCCCGATGCCATTCAAATAAAAAAGCATGGGGAAACACGCCAGACCTGCGAGACGTATTGGAGGACAAAGCAAAGCATGCAAGATCGATCTACGGATCACGAGGGCACGCCACTATGCGAGACGATAAACGCCATGCCGGATACAGTAAAAATAAATCCGGCCGGGCCGAACACAGTGGGCAGACCCATTCGAGCTGCGTCGCGGTATAGCCCAATACAGAGGCGCCGCACACCCTCTATGCTTCACAGACGAAGTAGTGGATCATCAAATCCCAGAAGGTTTCAAACCTGTAAATATTGAATCATACGACGACACTACAGATCCTGCGGTATGGATCAAGGATTTCCTCCTCCACATCCACATGGCCCGCGGCGATGACTTACATGCCATCAAATACCTCCCACTAAAGCTTAAAGGACCAGCACGGCATTGGCTTAACAGCTTGCCAGCAAATTCCATTAGCTGTTGGGAAGATCTGGAAGCCGCATTCCTCGACAACTTTCAGGGCACTTATGTGCGACCGCCAGATGCCGATGACTTGAGCCACATAATTCAGCAGCCAGAAGAGTCGGCCAGACAATTCTGGACTCGGTTCCTTACAAAGAAAAATCAAATCGTGGACTGTCCGGACGCAGAGGCCTTAGAGGCTTTCAAACACAACATCCGTGACGAGTGGCTAGCCCGGCACCTTGGTCAGGAAAAGCCGAAATCTATGGCAGCCCTCACGACACTCATGAACCGCTTTTGTGCGGGAGAAGACAGCTGGCTGGCCCGCAGTAATAACATATCAAAGAACCATGGTACTTCGGATACCAAGGATGGCAATAGCAGGTCGCGTCGCAACAAACATAAGCGCCGCATTAACAGCGATAATCCTGAAGATACGGCAGTTAATGCCGGATTCAAAGGCTCTAAACCCGGTTAGTGAAAAAAGCCATTTAAACAAAGTACGCCGGGCCCATCCAGTTTGGACCGCATACTCGATCGCTTGTGTCAAATACAAGGCACCCCCAACAAGCCAGCCAACCACACCAATAGGGATTGTTGGGTATTCAAGCAGGCCGGCAAGTTAAGCCGAAAACAAAGATAAGGGGCCACATAGCGATGACGAGGAGGAGACCCGGCAGCCGAATACCGGAGGATAGAAGAGGTTCCCCCCACAAGTGCGGACGGTGAACATGATATATGCAACGCACATCCCCAAACGGGAACGGAAGCGTGTGCTCAGGGACGTATATGCGTTGGAGCCAGTCGCCCCAAAGTTCAACCCATGGTCCTCCTGTCCGATCACCTTCGATCGCAGGGACCACCCCACTAGTATCCTGAAGGAAATATGCCCTAGAGGCAATAATAAAGTTATTATTTATTTCCTTATATCATGATAAATGTTTATTATCCATGCTAGAATTGTATTAACCGGAAACATGATACATGTGTGAATACATAGACAAACAGAGTGTCACTAGTATGCCTCTACTTGACTAGCTCGTTAATCGAAGATGGTTATTTTTCCTAACCATGAACAAAAGAGTTGTTATTTGATTAACGGGATCACATCATTAGAAGAATGATGTGATTGACATGACCCATTCCATTAGCTTAGCACCCGATCGTTTAATATGTTGCTATTGCTTTCTTCATGACTTATACATGTTCCTATAACTATGAGATTATGCAACTCCCGTTTGCCGGAGGAACACTTTGTGTGCTACCAAACGTCACAACGTAACTGGGTGATTATAAAGGAGCTCTACAGGTGTCTCCAAAGGTACATGTTGGGTTGGCGTATTTCGAGATTAGGATTTGCCACTCCGATTATCGGAGAGGTATCTCTGGGCCCTCTCGGTAATGCACATCACATAAGCCTTGCAAGCATTGCAACTAATGAGTTAGTTGCGAGATGATGTATTACGAAACGAGTAAAGAGACTTGCCGGTAACGAGATTGAACTAGGTATTGAGATACCGATGATCGAATCTCGGGCAAGTAACATACCGATGACAAAGGGAACACCGTATGTTGTTATGCGGTCTGACCGATAAAGATCTTCGTAGAATATGTGGGAGCCAATATGAGCATCCAGGTTCCGCTATTGGTTATTGACCGGAGACATGTCTCGGTCATGTCTACATTGTTCTCGAACTCGTAGGGTCCGCACGCTTAAGGTTTCGATGATAGTTATATTATGAGTTTATAAGTTTTGATGTACCGAAGGAGTTCGGAGTCCCGGATGAGATCGGGGACATGACGAGGAGTCTCGAAATGGTCGAGACGTAAAGATCGATATATTGGACGACTATATTCGGACATCGGAAAGGTTTCGAGTGATTCGGGTATTTTCGGAGGTACCGGGGAGTTACGAGAATACGAGGAAGAAGCAATGGGCCTTAGTGGGAAGGACCAGGAGGTGGCGCGCGCCCCTCCCAAGCCCAGTCCGAATTGGACAAGGGGTTTGGGGCGCGGCCCCTCTCTCCCTTCCTTCCCCTCTTCCCCCCTTTCCCCCCTTCTCCTAGTTGGACTAGGAAAGGAGGAAACCTACTCCAACTAGGAGTAGGAATCCTACTCCCCTGGCGCGCCTCTCCTAGGACCGGCCTCCTCCCCCCTTGCTCCTTTATATACGGGGGCAGGGGGGCACCTCTAGACACAGAAGTTGATCTTCATGATCGTTCTCTTAGCCGTGTGCGGTGCCCCGCTCCACCATAATCCTCGATAATATTGTAGCGGTGCTTAGGCGAAGCCCTGCGACAGTAGAACATCAAGATCGTCACCACGCCGTCGTGCTGATAGAACTCTTCCCCGATACTTTGCTGGATCGGAGTCCGGGGATCGTCATCGAACTGAACATGTGCTAGAACTCGGAGGTGCTGTAGTTTCGGTGCTTGATCGGTCGGGCCGTGAAGACGTATGACTACATCAACCGCGTTGTCATAACGCTTCCGCTGTCGGTCTACGAGGGTACGTAGACAACACTCTCCCCTCTCGTTGCTATGCATCACCATGATCTTGCATGTGCCTAGGAATTTTTTTGAAATTACTACGTTCACGAACATATCTGTCATGGTGGATTCGCCGCACTGGTCCTAGACCCAATCATTAACGGATTTGACCTCACTCGAGTCCTCATGGATGGCGGCAGCAGCCTGAACCTGCTTTATCAGGACACAACGTGCAAAATGGGTATAGACTCCTCAAGGATCAAACCCAGAAAAACGACCTTGAAAGGCGTCATTCCAGGTGTAGAGGCCCATTGCACAGGCTCAATTACACTGGAAGTGGTCTTCGGATCCCCGGATAACTTCCGAAGTGAAGAGTTAATCTTCGATATAGTCCCGTTCCGCAGTGGTTATCATGCACTGCTCGGGCAAACCACATTTGCTAGATTCAATGCGGTACCGCATTATGCATACCTCAAGCTCAAGATGCCAGGACCTCACGGAGTTATTACCATCAATGGAAACACAGAGCGCTCTCTCTGAACAGAGGAGCACACCGCGGCCCTCGCAGCAGAAGCACAAAGCAGCCTCTCAAGGCAATTAACTAGTTCGACGTTTCCAAACCCGGAAACCGTCAAGCGCGCTCGGAGCAATCGGCAAATAGACCGTCTGGCGCGATCTGAGATCGCGTAGCAATGCGGCCCCACCCCAGTCCCAGCCAAACGGCGAAATCCGTGCCACGCGTACATAATTACGCATTGAAAATACCATGGGCGCAGGTGGGGAAGGGGGGCAAAACTGCGGCACGCCCCAGGACGCGGCTTAAACCACACTAGGGGCTCCCAGCTTTGTTATTTTTCTCTTTTTCAGGATTTTAATCTCCGGAAACCCTGTCCGGCAACACTATTGCCGAACACATGATGCAGTGACCAAGGAGGCAGAAAGCTAAGTCGCACCACGGAATTCCCAAGTGGATTACAGTAACGAGCGAAATATTTGATTTAGTACTATTCCTCAGCCTGGCCCTGGAAGGGACACAGTCCTACTCTTTGCTTATCGCACTATCTGTATCATTCTGCTTTAACGCACCTTTTTGAATAAACAATGCATAGCACTGCGCCTATTATTGCATTCTTGTTTTACATATATGTGTTCATTAACGACGCCTTGCAACCGTACACTTTGGTACGGCCAATACACCAGGGGCTTACGTACCCCACAATATGGTGTGAAAAGTCCGAACACTTTCACAAGTGCGGCACCCTGAACTTATAGCATTATATGCATCAGCTCCGAATCATGTCTTTGGTCAAATGTTGGGTTTGCTCGGATCCTATGTTTTGGTACCTTACGTTCCGCTCTATCGTCTAAGGTAGCGCTAGGAGAACTACTGCGATTGTGCCCCGGTTCTGCCGGGCTTAGCACCTCAGTAGAGAAAGCTAAAACTGACTGTCATGATAAGGCGAGAGACTGGTCGCTGTTCGGCGAGGTTTTCGAGTCCCTAAAGACTTATGCCGCTTAGGGCGAGGGGCCGGCCCTGTCCGGCTTAAAGGCGTGTATCGCACCCTGAATTCGGCCTTCCGAATACCAGGGGCTTTGCCGAAATTTAAAATTATAGAATTCTATGGCTAAGTGAGAGTGATAAAGCATTATTAGTCCGGTTGCCTTGTTCGTTGTGCTAAGCACCTCCCTCGAAGGACCCAAACATGGGAACAAGAGTGCTCAGGTTTATCCCGAACACCCCATCACTAGTGGCATGGGGGCAGAAGCCGAGGACTAGTCATCTCTCAGATTGGATAAACGGCCAAACAGAAGGTAATATTTTAAATTCAAACAAGCGTTGCATAGCGCGTATGAAACAAGTTTTCATAAATACAGGATCACACGAGCGAGTTTTACTCAAATATTACATCTTTTGTACACTCATCCGCTATGAGACGGGCACTCGGCAGAACACCCTCATAGTACATCTCGGGGTGGCAGTGCTCCTTGCCCTCCGGCGGCCCTTCCTTGATCAGCTTCACAGCGTCTAGCTTGACCCACTCCAATTTCACACGGACGAAAGCCCGGCGTGCACCTTCAATGCAGACGGATCGCTTGACGTCCTCCAGCCGCGGGCAGGCATCCACAAGCCGCCTCACCAGGCCGAAGAAGCTGTTCGGAAGGGCGTCGCCTGGCCACAGCCGGACTATAAAGCCCTTCATGGCCTGTTCGGCCGCCTTATGTAGCTCGACCATCTGGTTCAGCTGGTCGCTCATTGGCACTGAGTGTTCGGCCTCAGTATACTGAGACCAGAACAACTTCTCCGTTGAGCTTCCATCCTCGGCCTGGTAAAATTGTGCGGCATCGGACACGCTGCGGGGCAAATCTGCGAATGCTCCTGGAGAGCTCCGGATCCGGGTAAGTAATCGGTAATTTACTCTTACATGCTTGCTTTTCAGATAGAAAGCCTTACCCGCCGCCATCTTCTTCATTGCGTCGATCTCCTGGAGGGCCTTTCGGGCCTCGGCCTTGGCACTTTTTGCACTCTCGAGGGCCGCGACAAGCTCAGACTCTCGCGTCTTTGAGTCAAGCTCCAACGCCTCGTGCTTCGCCACGAGAGCCTGGAGCTCTTGCTGCACCTCGCCCACCCGAGCCTCGTGCTTCTCTCGCTCGGTGAGCTCCTTGGCCGCTTTATCTTCGGCCTCGGATAGCGCTTGCTTTAGGGTCGCCACTTCGGTTGCGGCCCCTTGCAAATTCATGATACTCCTATCATTTTGCAATCGCATTTATTTTTATACATATACATAGACTAGGTGCTACTTACCTTTATTCTCCTCGAGCTGCCTCTTGGTAAGGCCGAGCTCGTCCTGGGACCCTTTAAGGTCCTGCTTCAGTACAGCGACCTCCACAGTCAGTGCGGCAGATGCCAGCAGCGAAGCCTGCATATGCATATTGACATACTTCTATTAGACTCCTGTGATATTGTTTGATCCTCTATTCGGATTTTCTTTGTGAACACCGAACAGAGCATCAGGGGCTACTGTCTATGCGGTAATATTTTTCCTATACTTTAAAACACTTACCTCAAAGCTTGTTAGAAGGCTGGCACAGGCTTCAGTCAATCCGCTCTTAGCGGACTGAACCTTCTGGATCACCGCACTCATAATAGTGCGGTGCTCCTCGTCGATGGAAGCGGTGCGAAGCTCTTCCAGCAGATTATCCGTCGCCTCTGGATGGACAGAGGTCGCCGGTGCCGGCGTCTCGCCCCTCTTAGAAGGAGGCCGCCTACCCAAGCCCGGAACCACTGGAGGTTCCGGCGCGGTGTTCGGCTGAGGGCCGAACTCGGAGCTCTCAGGGGCCCTGTCCCCTCGGCTCCCGGAGTCCGGAAGGTCACCTTGAGGCGCCTCCGGGGCTGTCTCCCCTCGACCCGGTGCCTCTTGAGATGGCACCTCGGCGTCATCATCAGGATGAGGGGAGGTGGCGGTCGGGACTAGATCGCTATCCATGTCCGACGAGTCCAAGGAGCCGTCCGATGATACATCGATACTGGTTCGTGGCAGCCTGCATAATCATATCTTGGCATTAGGGAAAGCAGTGCGGCAAAGGAATACTATGACTTACTCTGGTATCCGAATACTTACGACTTCCCCAGGGGCTTGGCCCTGGGCATCCACTCGTCTTCGCTGTCGGCGGCAGTGGTGGAGTAGTCCGTAGGGAGGGTCCGCCCTTTCTTGGACCCTCCGGCCTCCCCAGTTGGGGCGGCCTTCCTTTTCTTGTCTCCCCCGTATGGAGGGGGAGCGTCCTCCTCGTCTTCGGGGGAGGATTGAGCTGTAGAGTCCTCGGACGGTAAGTCCGGTGATGCCTGGCGTCAGGAACTCTTTCGGGTTCCCTTGGCCTTCTTGGTCTTCTCCGGCACCGTGTAAGGAGCCGGAGTCAGCATCTTCGTCAGAAGAGCGTTTGCTGGGCCTTCGGGCAAAGGAGCCGGACAGTCGATCTGTCCGGCCGTCTCCTGCCAATTCTGTCAAAGGTACGGGAGTTTAGATCCCGCATGGAGCCAAGCTATGAAAAACATCTATCCTGTAAGAGGTAAAGGCAGCTTACCACGCTGGCTTGGCGCTTCGCGCTGAATCCATGATCCTCAATAGTAGGAGGGGGGACCTCAGCGCTCTTGAACAGCACCCTCCAGGCATCTTCGTGAGTGGTGTCGAAGAGCTTGTTCAGAGTTCGGTGCTGTGCCGGGTCAAACTCCCACAAGTTGAAGGCCCATTGTTGGCACGGGATGATCCGGCGGATGAGCATAACTTGGACTACGTTGACAAGTTTGAGCTTCTTGTTCACCATGCTTTGAATGCATGTTTGGAGTCCGGTCAGCTCTCCCGGATTACCCCAGGACAGGCCCTTCTCTTGCCAGGTGGTGAGCCGTGTGGGGAAGCCAGATCGGAACTCGGGGGCCGCTGCCCATGTAGGGTCACGCGGCTCGGTGATATAGAACCACCCCGATTGCCACCCCTTTATTGTCTCCACAAAGGAGCCCTCAAGCCATGTGACGTTGGGCATCTTGCCCACCATGGCGCCTCCGCACTCCGCCTGGCAGCCGCCCACTACCTTCGTCTTGACATTGAAAGTCTTCAGCCATAAGCCGAAGTGGGGCTTGATGTGACGCCCCCGATTTAATCGTACACTAATCATACACGCAAACATGTACGATCAAGATCAGGGACTCACGGGAAGATATCACAATACAACTCTACAAATAAAATAAGTCAAACAAGCATCATATTACAAGCCAGGGGCCTCGAAGGCTCGAATACAAGAGCTCGATCATAGACGAGTCAGCGGAAGCAACAATATCTGAGTACAGACATAAGTTAAACAAGTCTGCCTTAAGAAGGCTAGCACAAACTGGGATACAGATCGAAAGAGGCGCAGGCCTCCTGCCTGGGATCCTCCTAAACTACTCCTGGTCATCGTCAGCAGGCATCACGTAGTAGTAGGCACCTCCGGTGTAGTAGGGGTCGTCGTCGACGGTGGCGTCTGGCTCCTGGGCTCCAACATCTGGTTGCGACAACCAGGTAGAAGGGATAGGGGGAAAAGAGGGAGAAAGCAACCGTGAGTACTCATCCAAAGTACTCGCAAGCAAGAAGCTACACTACATATGCATGGGTAAATGTGTAAAGGGCCATATCGGTGGACTGAACTGCAGAAAGCCAGAATAAGAGGGGGGACAGCTAATCCTTTCGAAGACTACGCTTCTGGCAGCCTCTGTCTTGCAGCATATAGAAGAGAGTAGACTGAAGACCTCCAAGTAGCATCGCATAGCATAACCCTAACCGATGATCCTCCCCTCGTCGCCCTGTGAGAGAGCGACCACCGGTTGTATCTGGCACTTGGAAGGGTGTGTTTTATTAAGTATCCGGTTCTAGTTGTCATAAGGTCAAAGTACAACTCCAAGTCGTCCTGTTACCGAAGATCACGGCTATTCGAATAGATTAACTTCCCTGCAGGGGTGCACCACATACCCCAACACGCTCGATCCCATTTGGCCGGACACACTTTCCTGGGTCATGCCCGGCCTCGGAAGATCAACACGTCGTAGCCCACCTAGGCACAACAGAGAGGTCAGCACGCCGGTCTAAACCTAAGCGCACAGGGGTCTGGGCCCATCGCCCTTAGCACACCTGCACGTTGCGTACGCGGCCGGAAGCAGAACTAGCCCCCTTAATACAAGAGCAGGCTTACGTTCCAATCCGGCGCGCGCCACTCAGTCGCTGACGTCACGAAGGCTTCGGCTGATACCACGACGCCGGGATACCCATAACTACTCCCGCGTAGATGGTTAGTGCGTATAGACCAAATGGCCAGACTCAGATCAAATACCCAGATCTCGTTAAGCGTGTTAAGTATCCGCGAACGCCGACCAGGGCCAGGCCCACCTCTCTCCTAGGTGGTCGGAACCTGCCCTGCCGCTCCGCCTCAAAACTCCACTCGCGGGTGCTCCTCAAGCCGACCCGTCTTTAGTCACCACATGTATCATGTATAAAGTATATAGTATTTACCCGTGATCAACTCCCGAGTGATCACGGCCCGATAGTATAGCATGGCAGACGGACAAGGATGTAGGGCCACTGATGATAAACTAGCATCCTATACTAAGCATTAGGATTGCAGGTAAAGGTAACAACAGTAGTAGCAAGGACAGGCTATGCATCAGGATAGGATTAACGGGAAGCAGTAACATGCTACGCTACTCTAATGCAAGCAGTATAGAGAAGAGTAGGCGATATCTGGTGATCAAAGGGGGGGGGCTTGCCTGGTTGCTCTGGCAAGAGAGAGGGATCGTCAACTCCGTAGTCGTACTGGGTAGCAGCGGCGTCGGTCCCGGTGTCTAGCGAGAGAAGAGGGGGGAGAAACAATAAATATTTAAGCAAACAGATGCATAGCGATGCATGACATGACAAGTAGCGGTGCTAGGGGTGCCCTATAGCGGTATGAGGTGATACCGGTGAAGGGGGGGAAACATCCGGGAGAGTATCCCCGGTGTTTCGCGTTTTCGGGCAGAGGAGCCGGAGGGGGAAAGTTGCGAGTTTGATAGGTTAGGGAGGTGTGGCGGACGAACGGGTTGCGTATCCGGAATCGTCTCGCCGTTCTGAGCAACTTTCATGTACAAAGTTTTTCGATCCGAGCTACGGTTTATTTTATATTAATTTTAAAATTTTTAAATCAATTTTAGGATTTATTTAATTAATTTAACCAACATTATCCAGAATAGTGTCTGCTGACGTCATCATGACGTCAGCATGACGTCAGCAGTCAACAGGGAGTTGACTGGGTCAATCTGACGTGTGGGTCCCGCATGTCATACACTGTTTACTCTAATTAGGATCTAACTAATCTAATCACAGTTTAATTAACTCACAATACTTAATTAGGTTAACTAAACAAGATTAATTAAGTTAATTAATTCGCTAATTAATTAATTAATTATTAATTAATTAATTTTTTTTAATTCCCCTTTTTTTTGCTCTGTTTTTTTTATCGTTCTGGGGCCGGGCCCCACATGTCAGTGGCCCAAAGGGCCACAGCGATTCGGGCGCGCGGGTTCCGGGCGCAGGCACCCAGCCTGATTGGCAAATGCCCAGATGGGCAGGGGGGCGGCCACGGGCACGGCAAGCCCGGCCGCCTGGGACGACAGTGGCAGCGGCGAGGCGAGGCGGGGCGATGGCGCGGGCGGCGGAGGAGCAGATCAACGGAGCAAGGCCGAGCGCGGCGGCCGCGGCAGGGGAGCCGCACGGGGAAGCAGGGAGGGGCCGGGGGCGGGACGGCCCGGCGCGGGCGACGGTGGCGCCGGAGCGCGTCGAGCGGCGACGGCCGAGGCGACCTAGGGGGAGAGGAGGGCGAAGGGGGTAGCTCACGGGGGAGGGGGAAGTAGGGCAACGGGGCAGTGGGCTCGGGGGCGGTCGGGGAAGACCGGCGAGGAGGAGGACGAGGAGGCGTTCGGCGGCGACGGGGCGGTCCGGCGACGAGGGCGGCGGGCGACGAGGTCGGGGGCGCGGCGCTGGAACGGCGGCCTCGGCACGGGGCGAGGAGGAGGCCGAGGCACGCGGGGCGGTGGCAGCGGCACGGCGGCGTCCAGAGGAGGACGGGGAGCGCGGTGGCGGTGGCGATGGTGAACGGCGGCGGGGCGAGAGGCAGTCCGGCGGGGGAGCGTGCCGGCGCGGCCCAGGCGGCGTGGGGGCGGCGCAGTCGTCGCCGCAGGGCCCGTTCCCCCGATCCAATCTGGATCGGGGAGGAGGGGGAAGAGCGAGGGGGGCGCGAGTGGGTGGCGGTTCCCGGCGCCGGCGGGCGGCGGCCTCAGGGGTGCGGCGGCTCGGGTGCCCGCACCACCGAGTGTGCGTGCGTGCGTGTGTGTGGCGGCGGAGTGGGAAGATGAGGGAGACACGAGGAGAGGAAGTGGGGATCGTGGGATGGGTTAGGTCACGGTGGGAGGGATAGTAGGAGGGGAGGTGGGCCGGCCTGGTGGGGTGGCCGGCTGGGCCGGTTGGGTTGGCCCAGTTGGGCCACGGCCCAGGGAGGGGGGGGGCTTTCTCTCTCTTTTCCTTTTCTTTTGTTTTCCCCTTTTGTATTTTCTTTTATTATTTCTTTCCTGTTTAATTCATCTAAAAGTATTTAGGCATTTTATAAAAAGGTGTTTACCTCACCATAATTACCGGTGTAATATTTGGCAACCACCGAACATTTTTGTTTCAAATTTTGAAAACTTTTATTGCCGACATTAATTTTAATTTTAAATTTGAAGTTGACGCGGTTTGAACTAACGGGCGTTTAGCAACAGTAATCGGGATGACATGGCATGATTAGCGTGGGATTTCTGTAGCAAGATTATCCGGGCGTTACACTTGATGCGGAGGAAGGCCTCGCACACGAGGATAAACGCCGAGATGTTGAGGATGAAGTTCGGGGCCAGATCATGGAAATCCAAGCCATAGTAGAACATAAGCCCCCGGACAATGGGTGGAGAGGAAATCCCAGTCCGCGGAGGAAATGGGTGAGGAACACCACCCTCTCATGGGGCCTGGGGGTGGGGATGAGCTGCCCCTCATCTGGGAGCCGGTGCGCGATGTCGTCGGGCAGGTATCCGGTTCTCCTTAGCTTCTTGATGTCTCCCTCCGTAACGGAGGAGACCATCCACTTGTCTCCCGCTCCGGACATGGCTGGAGAAGGTAGAGGTGGGGAATGCGGACTTGGGCGCTGGAGCTCGAGTGCGCGAAAACGGATAAGCAAAGGAGCAAGAAGGCGTGGATGAAAAGGTGAATCCTTATCCCTTTATATGGGCGGCCGAAACTAAGCGTCCCCACTAGCCTGGTAAAACTCGCTTGTCCCCCAAGTGCCGTAATTGATGGCGCGGTTGGGTTACCCACACCCGTATTGATGAGAATCCCGTAATCAGGGGACACGATCTCTGCTTTGACAAGACGTGTCAAAAAACTGCCCCGCGTTATGTGCGGGGCTAGTTAACGGAAACAGTTCGAATAATCACCGGGCCGTGACGTAATGTCATGTTGCCAAAACGTGTCAGCAGATTAAAGATTTGTGGAAATATTATTCTCTCTATGATGGTATGTGGAACTTGTTTTGTAGGGTCGGATACTCTCCATATATTTGAAATTCTTCCGTGGTGTATCCGGAGGAGGAACCCGCCTTGCAATGCCCAAGACAACACTGCGCGCCGGACTCATGGTCATTGAAAGCCTAGTTCAGGGGCTACTGAGGGAGTCCTGGATTAGGGGGTGTCCGGATAGCCGGACTATAACCTTTGGCCGGACTGTTGTACTATGAAGATACAAGATTGAAGACTTCGTCCCGTGTCCGGATGGGACTCTACTTGGCGTGGAAGGCAAGCTAGGCAATACGGATATGGATATCTCCTCCTTTGTAACCGACCTTGTGTAACCCTAGCCCTCTCCGGTGTCTATATAAATCGGAGGGTTTTAGTCCGTAGGACAACAACTACAACATACAATCAAACCATGGGCTAGCTTCTAGGGTTTAGCCTCTCTGATCTCGTGGTAGATCTACTCTTGTACTACCCATATCATCAATATTAATCAAGCAGGACATAGGGTTTTACCTCCATCAAGAGGGCCTGAACCTGGGTAAAACACCATGTTCCCTGCCTCCTGTTACCATCCGGCCTATACGCACAGTTCGGGACCCCCTACCCGAGATCCGCCGGTTTTGACACTGACAACATCCTTACTCCATCTTGATAGGTCGCGGGCCACACCCTTCAATGCCCCAGCCACTCTTTAGTTTTTGATTTTTGCAAGTTAAGCCATGAATTTAGGAGCTCTAATTTTGAAGCTCACAACCTAGCGAAGCACGCTTTGTCGCTCGGGATCGGCCGCCGTGTGTGGTTGGGCCAACCCAGAGATCTTTTGTTCATCCTTGTAAACATTGTGACGACTTAATAAAAAGCTTCGCGAGGTTGTCTAAAAAAATTGGTAATTGGTTTCAGGAGATCTGACTAAATTGGAGTAGTTTTCATATATATTGGTCATCTTTGGTTTTGTATTATTTTAATGGTAAATTTTTATATTTTTGTTGTATGTTGTGATGTCCAGCCCGGTGATGTCTCCACGAGCACGAAGCACATCGGCATCTAGTTCAGTGTCATACTCAAGCAGAACACTAGTATACTTCTTGGCACTCTCTCAATCCTATGGGGAATATCGGAATAGGGATCACGCTGAGCACTAGAATGCACAGGAACATGCCATGATGGAACCAAATAGGATCTGATGAAGAAAAACAAAAGAATCTGTGGGTGAAATAGAAGAGAATTGTACTAACCATTGCAAATTGAAATGTGAATTGTTTTTTGAGGGCAAGAAAATAGCTTTATTACGAAACGTACTGGGCAAGATCGCCCATTACAAACTCAGCAAAAATGGCTGGAATTACATCATCAGCAACTAGAACAGCTCCCACTTGGAGAGCTAGGCCTAACTTGGCCATATGGTGCACTGGCATGTTGGCCTCGCGCTTACAATGGGCAAAAACACATGAAGAGAACCATAACCGGGACTACACCTTGATGTCTTCACTCGCCTGTGCTTGTCGCGAACAATCTGGAGCATGTCTGTTTAGGGCCTGTTCAAGCTGCAGGGCGTACAGTTCAATAGTCAGCCGCACGACCCCCAGTTCGGCTGCAAGATCTAGCACTTGCTCCACTGCTCTCAGCTCAGTGGTGAATGGATCTGCAACATGATCAAGTCGCCCAGCCCGTGCTGCCACCAACACACTTGTATTATGCCGTACCACCACTCCCCAGCCCCCCTGCATGGCATCCTCAACAAAAGCTCCATAAACATTGAACTTTAGCATGTCCTGTGGTGGAGGGGTCCAGTGAGGCGCGCTTGCCGGCAGGGTAGGTGTTTTGCAGAAACACCCTTGGTACTCGTCGGCAGTACATGCAGCCCTAACAGCGAACTACACATGCTCCATCGGCTTGTCTCCCTCCCGGACCTTATTCTGTTGAGCCCACCACTGCCACCACATGACGATGATAACCATCCGGTCTTTCTCAGGTAGCTGCCACAAACAGTCCAGGGTGGTATCAACACTATCGCACTCCGCAAGCTGCTGCCTGACATACTCAAGATTGAGACCCCGCCATGCATGCTTTACCTCATGGCACTCAACAAACAGGTGTTTGGCCGACTCGTTCCTCGCATTGCACAAGAAGCACTTATGATCCTCAATAAACATTCCCCTTCGACATAGGATATCCATAGTAGCCAGTGTGTTGTGCGCAAGCCGCCACATGAAATGCTGAACCTTCCCAGGACATGGCATTTTCCATAGTCTCTTCCATTTCGCCTCCCCATCTCCATCTAAATTCCCCGCATCATGGGATATACCATTCGCCTGTGCACCCCTGGTCTCGGACAGTGCCCATTTCAATTTATACGCCTGCTTAACCGAGAACACACCTTTTGGGTCAAAGTGCCATGCCAAGAAATCTACTGCCCCGTCCCTTAATGGCATCTGAAGAATCAACTTGGCATCCTCATCCGAGAGCGTATCATTGACCAATTCCATATCCCACTTGCCAGTAGTTGGGTCGATGAGCTCAGAAACTTTGGTCAAAAGATTACCCCCACAAGGAGTGATGACTCGCCTAGACCAAGCTCTGGGTATCCATGGGTCATCCCACAGGTGAATGTTATGCCCATCCCCCACACGCCAGATCATACCTTGTTTAACTAGGTCAATGCCGTATGTGATGCTGCGCCATGCATAGGACATGTTTGGACTCTGCCCCGCATCCAGAATGGAGCAATCCGGGTAGTACTTGGCCTTCACGAGCTGCGCAAACAAACTGTCTGGCTGCTCTATCAGAAGCCACACTTGCAGGGCCAACATAGCAATGTTAAAGTCATGGATGTCTCTGAAACCAAGTCCCCCCTTCCCTTTGACCTTGTTAGCTTTTGCGAGCCAACCCAATGAATCTTGTTATCCTTGTCCTGCTGGCTCCACCAGTACGAAGCAATCATAGCACTAAGCTCTTCGCAGAAGGTTTTGGTGAGGTAGAACACTTACATTGCAAATGTTGGAACCGCCTGCGCAACAACCTTAACAAGAATTTCCTTGCCTTGCCTAGATAGTTTCCTCTCATTCCAGCCCTGCATGTAGTTCCAAATCCGGTCCTTTAGGGAAGCAAAAGCCTTGCACTTGGAACGCCCAATCTACATTGGGAGTCCCAAATATTTATCATTGTACAAATCACTATCAATGCCCAAGGCCCCCTTCACATTTCCTTTGGCAGTATGAGCTTGAGTCGATTCGCCATTACCTTAGAGATGATCTTATACAGAACATTACACAAACTGATGGGTCGGAGGTCCTTTATCCTTGAGGGGTTATTGACATTGGGTATTAGCATAACATGGGTATCATTCCATACAGCCGACATCTCACCCCCCTCGAGGACATTTCTAACCTCCTCAATGATGTTCCTGCCCATCAAATGGCAATATTTCTTGAAGACCACCGCGGGCATACCATCCGGCCCCAGTGCTTTCAGGTCCCCTATCTGATCAAGGGCAGCTTTGATTTCCATATCAGAGAATGCAGCTGTGAGGCTCTCATTCATAGCACTCGTTACCTTCACCGGAACAGCCCGAAGAAGCTCATCATATTGTCCATTACCATTCGAGGTGAACATGTCATGAAAATAAGATATGACATAGTTAGTGAGATCCCTTCGTTCCTCCACCACCACTCCATCCTCCCTCTCAAGCCTTCGGATTCTATTGGCCTTCCTTCTCGCCGAGGCATATCTAAAGAAAAACTTTGTGTTCCTACCCCCCTCCTTCAGCCACAAAATGTGAGCTCGTTGCCTCCACTTTATATCAATGACTTCCTCCAAATGATCAGCCAAACACCGTAATGTCACCTCCTCAGCAACCTTCATCGGTGTGATAGCTTGCTTTCTACAATTCTCCAACTCACGCTTGGCCTCCTTTAGTTTCTTCTTCGTATCACCCACCACATCCTTACTCCATCTTGATAGGTCGCGAGCCACGCCCTTCAACACCGCAACCACTCTTTAGTTTTTGATTTTTGCAAGTTTAGCAATGAATTTAGGAGCTCTAATTTTGAAGCTCACAACCTAGAGAAGCATGCTTTTTCGCTCGGGATCAGCCGCCGTGTGTGGTTGGGCCAACCTGGAGATCTTCCGTTCGTCCCTGTAAACATTTTGACGACTTAATAAAAAGCTTCGCGAGGTTGTCTAAAATAAATTGGCAATTGGTTTTGGGATGAAGATCTGACTAAATTGGAGTAGTTTTCATATATATTGGTCATCTTTGGTTTTGTATTATTTTAATGGTAAATTTTTATATTTTTTTTTGTATCTTGCGATGTCCAGCCCGGTGATGTCTCCATGAGCACGAAGCACATTGGCATCTAGTTTAGTGTCGTACTCGAGAAGGACACTAGTATACTTATTGGCACTCTCTCAATCCTGTGGGGAATACCAGAATAGGGATCGAGGTGAGCACTAGAATGCACAAGAACATGCCACGATGGAACCAAATAGGATCTGATGAAGAAAAACAAAAGAATCTGTGGGTGAAATAGAAGAGAATTGTACTAACCATAGCAAATTGAGATGTGAATTATTTTTTGAGGGCAAGAAAATAGCTTTATTACGAAATGTACTGGGCAAGATCGCCCATTACAAACTCATCAACAATGGCTGGAATTACATCATCAGCAACTAGAACATCTCCCACTTGGAGAGCCAGGCCTAACTTGGCCATATTGTGCGCTGGCATGTTGGCCTCGCGCTTACAATGGGCAAACACACATGAAGAGAACCATAACCGGGACTACACCTTGATGTCTTCAATCTCCTGTGCTTGTCAAGAACAATCTGGAGCATGTCTATTTAGGACCTGTTCAAGCAGCAGGGCATCCATATCAATAGTCAGCCGCACAACCCCCAGTTCGGCTGCAAGATCTAGCGCTTGCTCCACTGCTCTCAGCTCAGTGCTGAATGCATCCGCAACATGATCAAGTCGCCCAGCCCTTGCTACCACCACCTCACCTGTATTATCCCGTACCACCACTCCCCAGGCCCCCCTCATGCCATCCTCAACAAAAGCTCCATCAACATGTGGTGGAGGGGTCCAGCGAGGCGCGCTTGCCGGTGGGGTAGGCGTTTTGCAGAAACACCCCTGGTACTCGCCGGTAGTACATGCAGCCCTAACGACGAACTGCACATGTTGCATCGGCTTGTCTCCCTCCCAGATCTTATTCCGTTGAGCCCACCACTGCCACCACATGACGATGATAACCATCCGGTCTTTCTCAGGTAGCTTCCACAAAAAGTCAAGGGTGGTGTCAACACGTTGACTATCGCACTCCGCAAGCTGTTGCCTGACATACTCAAGATTGTGACCCCGCCATACATGCTTTACCTCATGGAAATCTACAAACAGGTGTTTGGCCGAATCGTTCCTCGCATTGCACAAGCAGCACTTATGATCCTCAATAACCATTCCCCTTTGACATAGGATATCCTTAGTGCCCAGTGTGTTGTGCGCAAGCCGCCACATGAAATGCCGAACCTTCCCAGGACATGGCATTTTCCATAGCTCTTCCATTTCGCCTCCCCACCTCCATCTAAATTCCTAGCATCATGGGATATAGCATTCGCCCGTGCACCCCTGGTCTCAGACAGTGCCCGTTTCAAGTTATACGCCTGCTTAACCGAGAACACACCTTTTGGGTCAAAGTGCCATGCCAAGAAATCTACTGCCTTGGCCCATAATGGCATCTGAAGAATCAACTTGGCATCCTCAACCCAGAACATATCATTGACCAATTCCATATCCCACTTGCCAGTACTTGGGTCGATGAGCTCAGAAACTTTGGTCAAAAGATTACCCCCACGAGGAGTGATGACTCGCGTAGACCAAGCTCTGGGTATCCATGGGTCATCCCAAATGTGAATGTTATGCCCATCCCCCACACGCCAGATCGTACCTTGTTTAACTAGGTCAATGCCATATGTGATGCTGCGCCATCCATAGGACATGTTTGAACTCTGCCCCGCATCCAGAATGGAGCAATCCGGGTAGTACTTAGCCTTCACGAGCTGCACACGCAAACTGTCTGGCTGCTCTATTAGAAGCCACACTTGCCGGGCCAACATAGCGATGTTGAAGTCATGGATGTCTCTGAAACCAAGTCCCCCCTTCCTTTTGACCATGTTAGCTTTGGCCAGCCAACCCAATGAATCTTGTTATCTTTGTCCTGCTGGCTCCACCAGTACCTAGAAATCATAGCACTAATCTCTTTGCAAAAGGTTTTGGTGAGGTAGAACACTAACATTGCAAATGCTGGAACCACCTGCGCAACACCCTTAACAAGAATTTCCTTGCCTTGCCTAGATAGTGTCCTCTCATTCCGGCCCTGCATGTAGTTCCACATCCGGTCCTTTATAGGTAAGCAAAAGCCTTGCGCTTGGAACGCCCAATGTACACTACGAGTCCCGAATATTTATCATTGCACGCCTCACTATCAATGCCCAAGGCCCCCTTCACATTTCCTTTGGTCTGTTCGGAGCAGTTTTTACTGAAGATCACCGCAGATTTCTCATGATTTACGCATTGTCCCGAACATCTCTCATAGACCTGTAGGATGCATTGAAGTTCCAAGGCTCCCTCCGTCCGCGCTCTCATGAGAAGCATCGAGTCATCAAAAAAACAGGTGCGAGATAGATGGAGCTCCTGGACAAATCTGTATACATCCAAATCTACCTCACTGCTGGGTCTCATTCAGCAAAGCCGACAAACCCTCTACACAAATTGCAAAGAGATAGGGCGAGCTCGAATCGCCCTGCCGGAGCCCTCTTGAAGGCGCAAATTGTTGGGATAGCTCGCCATTAACTTTGATGCTGTACCTCACCGAGGTTACACACTTCATTACAAGCTTCGCCCAGCTGCTCGCGAACCCAAGTTTATACATCATTGCTTCCAGGAAGGCCCACTCGACCCAGTCATAGGCTTTGCTCATGTCCACCTTGACCGCCGCAAACTCTTCCTTAGCAGTTTGTCTGTTCATCAAGAAATGTGAGATCTCACAGGCCATGAGGATATTGTCAGTTATCAGTCGTCCAGGTACAAACGCACTCTGATTGTCAGAGATGATCTGCGGCAGTATGAGCTTGAGTCGATTCGCCATTACCTTAGAGATGATCTTATACAGAACATTACAGAAACCGATGGGTCAGAGGTCCTTTATCCTTGAGGGTTTTTTGACCTTGGGTATTAGCACAACATGGGTATCATTCCCTCCAGCCAGTATCTCACCCCCTCGAGGACATTTCTCACCTCCTCAATGATGTTCCTGCCCATCAAATGGCAATATTTCTTGAAGACCACTATGGGCATACCGTCCGGCCCCAGTGCTTTCAGGTCCCCTATCTGATCAAGGGCAGCTTTGGTTTCCATACCAGAGAATGCAGCTGTGAGGCTCTCATTCATAGCACTCGTTACCTTCATCGGAACAGCCCGGAGAAGCTCATCATATTGGCCATTACCATTCGAGGTGAACAGGTCCTGAAAATAAGATATGACATAGTTAGTCAGATCCCTTCCTTCCTCCACCACCACTCCATCCTCCCTCCTAAGCCTTCAGATTCTATTGGCCTTCCTTCTCACTAAGGCATATCTAAATAAAAACTTTGTGTTTCTATCCCCCTCCTTCAGCCACCAGACAAGAGCTCATTGCCTCTACTTTATATCAATGACTTCCTCCAAATGATCAACCAAACACCGTAATCTCACCTCCTCAGCAACCTTCTCCGGTGTGATAGCTTGCTTTCTAGAATTCTGCTACTCATGCTTGGCCTCCTTTGGTTTCTTCTCCGTATCACTTAGCACATCCTTACTCCATCTTGATAGGTCACGGGCCATGATAACCCACAAGTATAGGGGATCGCAACAATTTTCGAGGGTAGAGTATTCAACCCAAATTTATTGATTCGACACAAGGGGAGCCAAAGAATATTATTAAGTATTAGCAACTGAGTTGTCAAATCAACCACACTTGGATACTTAATATCTGCAGCAAAGTATTTAGTACGAAGTAGTATGATAGTAGCGATAAGGGTAGCAAAAGTAATAGTTTTGGTTTTATAGTGATTGTAACAGTAGCAATGGAAAAGTAAATAAGCAAAGATCAATATATGAAAAGCTCGTAGGCAATGGATCAGTGATGGACAATTATGCTGGATGCGATTCCTCATGCAATAGTTATAACATAGGGTGACACAGAACTAGCTCTAGTTCATCAATGTAATGTAGGCATGTATTCCGAATATAGTCATACATGCTTATGGAAAAGAACTTGCATGGCATCTTTTGTCCTACCCTCCTGTGGCAGCGGGGTCCTATTGGAAACTAAGGGATATTAAGGCCTCCTTTTAATAGAGTACCGGACCACAACATTATCACTTAGTGAATACATGAACTACTCAAACTACGGTCATCACCGGTAAGTTTCCCGATTATTGTCACTTCGGGGTTAACGGATCGTAACACATAATAGGTGACTATAGACTGGCAAGATAGGATCAAGAACTCACATATATTCATGAAAACATAATAGGTTCAGATTTGAAATCATGGCACTCGGGCCCTAGTGACAAGCATTAAGCATAGCAAAGTCATAGCAACATCAATCTCAGAACATAGTGGATACTAGGGATCAAACCCTAACAAAACTAACTTGATTACATGATAAATCTCATCCAACCCATCACCGTCCAGCAAGCCTACGATGGAATTACTCACGCACGGCGATGACCATCATGAAATTGGTGATGAAGGAAGGTTGATGATGATGATGGCGACAGATTCCCCTCTCCGGAGCCCCGAGCGGACTCCAGATCAGCCCTCCCGAGAGTGATTAGGACTTGGCGGCGGCTCCGTATCATAAAACGCGATGAATCCTTCTCCTTGATTTTTTTCTCCCCGAACGTGAATATATAGAGTTGGAGTTGAGGTCGGTGGAGCACCAGGGGGCCCACGAGGCAGGGGGGCACCCCCCACTCTCGTGGACAGGGTGTGGGCCCCCTGGCCTTGATTCTTTCGCCAGTATTTTTTATATATTCCAAAAATATTCTTCGTTGATTTTCAGGTCATTCCGAGAACTTTTATTTCTGCACAAAAATAACACCATGGCAATTATGCTGAAAACAGCGTCAGTCCGGGTTAGTCCCATTCAAATCATGCAAGTTAGAGTCCAAAACAAGGGAAAAAGTGTTTGGAAAAGTAGATACGATGGAGACGTATCAACTCCCCCAAGCTTAAACCTTTTCTTGTCCTCAAGCAATTCAGTTGATAAACTGAAAGTGATAAAGAAAAACTTTTACAAATTTTGTTTGCCCTTGTTGTTGTAAATATGTAAAGCCAGCATTCAAGTTTTCAGCAAAGATTATGAACTAACCATATTCACAATAACATTTAGGTCTCATGTTTACTCATATCAATGGCATAATCAACTAGCGATCAATAATAGTAAATCTCGGATGACAACACTTTCTCAAAACAATCATAATATGATATAACAAGATGGTATCTCACTAGCCCTTTCTGAGACCGCAAAACATAAATGCATAGCACCTCTAAAGATCAAGGACTGATTGGAAATTGTAATTCATGGTAAAAGAGATCCAGTCACATTCATACTCAATGTAAACTAATAGTAATGCAGGCAAATGACATCGGTGCTCTCCAACTGGTGCTTTTTAATAAGAGGATGATGACTCAACATATAAGTAAATAGATAGGCCCTTCGCAGAGGGAAGCAGGGATTTGTAGAGGTGCTAGAGCTCGGTTTTGAAATAGACAAGAATAATATTTTGAGCGGTATACTTTCATTGTCAACATAACAACCGAGAGATCTCGATATCTTCCATGCTACACACATTATAGGCGGTTCCCAACCAGAATGGTAAAGTTTATACTCCCCCACCACCAACAAGCATCAATCCATGGCTTGCCCGAAACAACGGGTGCCTCCAACTAACAACAATCCTGGGGGAGTTTTGTTTGCAATTATTTTGATTTGGTTTGAGCATGGGACTGGGCATCCCGGTGACCAGCCATTTTCTCATGAGTGAGGAGCGGAGTCCACTCCTCTTGAGAATAACCCGCCTAGCATGGAAGATACAGACAACCCTAGTTGATACATGAGCTATTCGATCATACAAAACATAATTTCATTTGAAGGTTTAGAGTTTGGCACATACAAATGTACTTGGAACGTCAGGTAGATACCGCATATAGGAAGGTATGGTGGACTCATATGGAATAACTTTTGGGGTTTATGGAAGTGGTTGCACAAGCAGTATTCCCGCTTAGTACAAGTGAAGGCTAGAAAGAGACTGGGAAGCGACCAGCTAGAGAGCAACAACAGTCATGAACATGCATTAAAATTAATCAACACTGAATGCAAGCATGAGTAGGATATAATTCACCATGAACATAAATATTGTGGAGGCTATGTTGATTTTGTTTCAACTACATGCGTGAACATGTGCCAAGTCAAGCCACTCGAATCGTTCAAAGGAGGATACCACCCTATCATACCACATCACAAGCATTTTAATAGCATGTTGGCACGCAAGGTAAACCATCATAAACTCCTAGCAAATTAAGCATGGAATGAGCAACTATAATCTCTAATGGTCACTACAAACATGTTTCATTCATAATAGGCTGAATCAGGAATGGTGAACTAATCATATTTACAAAAACAAGAGAGGTCGAGTTCATACCAGCTTTTCTCATCTCAATCAGTCCATCATATATCGTCATTATTCCCTTTCACTTGCACAACCAAACGGCGTGGATAAAAAAATAATAGTGCACGTGCATTGGACTAAGCTGGAATCTGCAAGCATTCAATTCAAGGGAGAAGACAAGGTAATATGAGCTCTTTGTTAGATCAACAATAATGCATATGAGAGCCACTCAACATTTTCATTATGATCTTCTCCTCTCGACCCCCAAAGGAAAGAAATAAAATTATTTACACAGGAAAGCTCCCAACAAGCAAAAGAAGAACGAAAAATCTTTTTGGGTTTTCTTTTTAATTATTACTACTACAAGCTTGGAAAGTAAACTAGCTAGAAGCTACAACTAATTTTTTTGGGTTTTATTAAGGTTTTTCAAACACACAAGAAGAAAGCTTAAAAACAAAATAAACTAGCATGGATAATGCAATGAAATAGTATGAGCATTGACAACTGGCATGAGTGTGTGAACATGAATGTAATGTCGGTGAGAGATACGTACTCCCCCAAGCTTAGGATTTTGGCCTAAGTTGGTCTATGGCCACAGATCAAAGCTGCCCTCTCCGGTATACTGAGGAGGATCCTCAGGGTGCCACTGGTTGGCGATCTCCTCCGGATCCCGCTGATAAACAGACTGACGGTGAGGATCAAGTGGTGGCTCCGGCTCGGGCTCTGGAGCTGATGTCAGGCTCCGGTAGGCATGAATGGCCTCCGGCAGAACAAGGTACATGTTGTTCACGCTAGTCGTGGAGGAAGTCGGTGAGGCCTCCGCAGTGCGAGGGAGATTATATTTGGGTTTCTTTTTTTCTTCACTTTGCTTATCCTTCGAGCTTCGGCTCAAAGAGCCCCTCAAAAATCTCTTCGTCTTATTCTGAAAATTTCTGAAATTTTTAGAAACTCAAAAATAAAAAGTGAACCAAACTCAACAAGATTGATATCAACTACTCCTACAAGTGCCTAGAGGCCATATCATGCATTAGAACTACTTTTGACCACATAAATTTGACATGCAAGCTCAAGAACAGGGTCACCTAAGCAGCAAAAAATTGCAATAAATAAAGCACTAGAACAAAAACTAATTGGACCACTGGAGGAGACACATACCGAAGAACAATCCCCCAAAGAAGTTTTGTGAATGGAGCTTTGAGCAAGGAGATTGAAAATGGCAGCAAGATGAGCTAGAACTCGGGTTTGAGCTGGTGGATGATTTTTTCTGGAGGAAGACGAAGTGTGTGGGTGCAAGAATAAGTGGAGGGGACCCACGTGGGGTGCATGAGGCAGGGGGCACGCCCAGGGGGGTAGGGCGCGCCCTCCTCCCTCGTGTGCACATGGTGGGTCCCCCTAGTGTGTTCTCAGTGCCAATAATTCTTAAATATTCCAGAAATAATCATATTAAACTTTCAGGGCATTTCGAGAACTTTTATTTTTGGGGTATTTTTTATTGCAAGGATAATTCAGAAAACAGACAAAAAATATTTTACTTTATTTAAACTAAATAATAGAAAGTAAAAGGAGGGTACAGAGAGTTGTCCTTTCTAACTTCATCCATCTCATGCTCATCAAAAGGAATCCACTAACAAGGTTGATCAAGTCTTGTTAACAAACTCATTCCTAATCACATGAAACTGGAGATATTTTTCAAATAACACTAGGTTACCTCAACGGGGATATGCACGTCCCCAACAATAAGAATATCATATTTCTTCTTGACAGTAGGAAGCGGAAATTCAAAACCTCCAAAAGTAATCGTTGAAATTTTTCCAATAGAGTTGATACTGTGGACTTGAGGTTGTTTCCTCAGAAAGTGTACCGTATGCTCTTTACCATTAACATGAAAAGTGACATTGCCTTTGTTGCAACCAATAACAGCCCCTACAGTATTCAAAAAGGGTCTTCCAAGAATAATGGACATACTATCATCCTCGGGAATATCAAGAATAACAAAGTCCGTTAAAATAGTAACGTTTGCAACCACAACAGGCACATCCTCACAAATACCGATACGTATAGCAGTTGATTTATCAGCCATTTGCAAAGATATTTCAGTAGGTGTCAACTTATTCAAATCAAGTCTACGATATAAAGAGAGAGGCATAGCACTAATACCGGCTCCAAGATCACATAAAGCAGTTTTAACATAGTTTCTTTTAATGGAGCATGGTATAGTTGGTACTCCTGGATCTCCAAGTTTCTTTGGTATTCCACCCTTAAAAGTATAATTAGCAAGCATGGTGGAAATTTCAGCTTCCGGTATATTTATTTTATTAGTAACAATACCTTTCATATACTTAGCATAAGGGTTCATTTTAAGCATATCAGTCAAACGCATATGCAAAAATATAGGTCTAATCATTTTAGCAAAGCGCTCAAAATCCTCATCATCCTTTTTCTTGGATGGTTTAGGAGGAAAAGGCATGGGTTTCTGAACCCATGGTTCTCTTTCTTTACTGTGCTTCCTAGCAATGAAGTCTCTCTTATCATAACGTTGATTCTTTGATTGTGGGTTATCAAGATCAACAGCAGGTTCAATCTCCACATCATTGTTGTTGCTAGGTTGAGCATCAACATGAACATCATCATTAACATTATCACTAGGTTCATGTTCATTACTAGATTGTGTTTCAACATCAGAAATAGAGATATCATTGGGATTCTCAGGTGTGTCAACAACAGGTTCACTAGAAGCATGCAAAGTCCTATCATTATTCTTTTTCTTCCTTTTAGAAGGACTAGGTGCATCAACATTAGTTCTCTGAGAATCTTGCTCAATTCTCTTAGGGTGGCCCTCAGGATACAAAGGTTCCTGAGTCATTTTACCCCCTCTAGTCATAACTCTAACAACATTATCATTGTTCTTATTATTTAATTCATTGAGCAAATCATTCTGAGCTTTAAGCACTTGTTCTACTTGAGCGGTAACCATAGAAGCATGTTTACTAACGAGTTTAAGTTCACCTTTAACTCTAGACATATAATCACTCAAGTGTTCAATCATATCAGCATTATGTTTCAATTGTCTACCAAAATAAGCATTGAAGTCTTCTTGTTTAACCATAAAATTATCAAACTCATCCAAGCATTGGCTAGCAAACTTAGTAGATGGGATTTCAAATTTATCAAATCTATAGAGAGAATTTACCTTTACTACCTGTGTCGGGTTATCAAGACCATGTATTTCTTCAATAGGCGGTAAATTCTTAACATCTTCAGCTTTAATACCTTTTTCTTTCATAGATTTCTTTGCCTCTTGCATATCTTCAGGACTGAGAAATAGAATACCCCTTTTCTTCGGAGTTGGCTTAGGAGTTGGTTCAGGAAGTGTCCAATCATTTTCATTACTCAACATATTATTCAATATCAATTCATCTTGATCAACCGTTCTTTCCCTGAAAACACAACCAACACAACTATCCAGGTGGTCTCTGGAAGCATCAGTCAGTCCATTATAAAAGATATCAAGTATTTCATTTTTCTTGAGAGGATGATCAGGAAAAGCATTAAGTAATTGGAGAAGCCTCCCCCAAGCTTGTTGGAGACTCTCTTCTTCAATTTGCACAAAATTATATATTTCCCTTAAGGCAGCTTGTTTCTTAATAGCGGGGAAATATTTAGCAGAGAAGTAATAAATCATATCCTGGTGACTACTCACACAACCAGGATCACGAGAATTAAACCATGTTTTAGCATCACCCTTTAATGAGAATGGAAACAACTTAAGGATAAAGTAATAGCGAGTTTTCTTATCATTAGTGAACAGGGTGGCTATATCATTTAATTTAGTAAGATGTGCCACAACAGTTTCAGATTCATAGCCATAAAAAGGATCAGATTCAACCAAAGTAATTAACTCAGGATCGATAGAGAAATCATAATCCTTATCGTAAATAAAGATAGGTGACATAGCAAAAGTAGGGTCATATTTCATTCTAGCATTCAAAGACTTTCTTTAAGCTTAACTAATAATTTCTTAAGATCATATCTATCATTGCAAGCTAAAAAGTCTCTAGCAGTTTCTTCATCCATAACATAACCCTCGGGCACAACAGACAATTCATATCTAGGGGGAGAATCTTCATCATCACTTTCATCAATATTATTAGTTTCAATAATTTCATTCTCTCTAACCCTAGCAAGTTGTTCATCAAGAAATTCACCTAGTGGCACAGTATTATCAAGCATAGAAGTAGTTTCATCATAAGTATCATGCAAAGCAGAAGTGGCGTCATCAATAACATGCGACATATCAGAATGAATAGAAGGAGTAGGTGTCGCAAGTTTACTCAAAACAGAAGGTGAATCAAGTGCAGAGCAAGATGGCAGTTCCTTACCTTGCCTCGTAGTTGAGGGAAAAATCTTGGTTCTTTTATCTTTCATGTTCTTCATAGTGATCAGCAGATATAAATCCCAAGTAACTCAAAGAATAGAGCTATGCTCCTTGGCAATGGCGCCAGAAAATAGTCTTGATAACCCACAAGTACAGGGGATCACAACAGTTTTCGAGGGTAGAGTATTCAACCCAAATTTATTGATTCGACACAAGGGGAGACAAAGAATATTCTCAAGTATTAGCAGCTGAGTTGTCAATTCAACCACACCTGGAAACTCAATATCTGCAGCAAAGTATTTAGTAGCAAAGTAGTATGATAGTAGCGGTAACGGTAGCAAAAGTAATAGTTTTGGTTTTATAGTGACTGTAACAGTAGCAACGGAAAAGTAAATAAGCAAAGATCAATATATGAAAAGCTCGTAGGCAATGGATGAGTGATGGATAATTATGTCGGATGCGATTCCTCATGCAATAGTTATAACATAGGGTGACACAGAACTAGCTCCAGTTCATCAATGTAATGTAGGCATGTATACCGAATATAGTCATTTGTGCTTATGGAAAAGAACTTGCATGTCATCTTTTGTCCTACCCTCCTGTGGCAGCGGGGTCCTATTGGAAACTAAGAGATATTAAGGCCTCCTTTTAATAGAGTACCAGACCACAACATTAGCATTTAGTGAATACATGAACTCCTCAAACTACGGTCATCACCGGTAAGTATCCCGATTATTGTCACTTCGGGGTTAACATATCATAACACATAATAGGTGACTATAGACTGGCAAGATAGGATCAAGAACTCACATATATTCATGAAAACATAATTGGTTCAGATTTGAAATCATGGCACTCGGGCCCTAGTGACAAGCATTAAGCATAGCAAAGTCATAGCAGCATCAATCTCAGAACATAGTGGATACTAGGGATCAAACCCTAACAAAACTAACTCGATTACATGATAAATCTCATCCAACCCATCACCGTCTAGCAAGCCTACGATGGAATTACTCACGCACGGCGGTGAGCATCATGAAATTGGTGATGGAGGAAGGTTGATGATGACGATGGCGATAGATTCCCCTCTTCGGAGCCCCGAACAGACTCTGGATCAGCCCTCCCGAGAGAGATTAGGGCTTGGCGGCGGCTCCGTATCGAAAACGTGATGAATCCTTCTCCTTGATTTTTTTCTCCCTGAACGTGATATATAGAGTTGGAGTTGAGGTCGGTGGAGCACCAGGGGGCCCACGAGGCAGGGGGGGTGCGCCCCCACCCTCGTGGACAGGGTGTGGGCCCCCTGGACTTGATTCTTTCGCCAGTATTTTTTGTATATTCCAAAAATATTATCCGTTGATTTTCAGGTCATTCCGAGAACTTTTATTTCTACACAAATATAACACCATGGCAATTCTGCCGAAAACAATGTCAGTCCGGGTTAGTTCCATTCAAATCATGCAAGTTAGAGTCCAAAAAAGGGCAAAAGTGTTTGGAAAAATAGATACGATGAAGACGTATCAACTCCCCCAAGCTGACATCGTATGCAAAAGTTATATCTATTTTACATTTTCCCTACACTTTTTGCAAAACATGTCCAAATTGAAGTTTTTATCATTTTCTTTTGCTTTTTACAAAACTAAAAAGGCAATACACGGGGGGGGGGGGGGTAGGATTTGAAAATTGCACCATTAGTACCGGTTCGTGGCACGAACCGGTACTAAAGGTACTAACCCCCATTAGTACCAGTTCGTGGCACGGACCGGTACTAAAGGTTAGACCTTTAGAACCGGTTCGTGCCACGAACCGGTACTGATGGGCATCGCACCCTTTAGTCCCAGTTCATGGCACTAACCGGGACTACAGGTCCCATTTGAACCGGGAGTAATGCCTGTACGGTGCCCTAGCTGCTTGAACCGGGACTAATGCTCACATTAGTCCCGGTTCGTAATGCAACCGAGATTAATGCTCTTTTCTGGCCGAACCAAAGCCCCTGTTTTCTACTAGTGCCACTCCCCAGCTCCCCCCTTCATACCAAGCTCAACAAAAGATCCATCAACGTTGAACTTTAGCATGTCCTGTGGTGGAGGGGTCCAGCGAGGCGCGCTTGCCGGCGGGGTAGGAGTTTTGCGGAAACACCCATGGTACTCGCCGGCAGTACATGCAGCCCTAACGGCGAACTGCACGTGCTCCATCGGCTTGTCTCCCTCCCGGACCTTATTCCGTCGAGCCCACCACTGCCACCACATGACGATGATAACCATCCGGTCTTTCTCAGGTAGTTGCCACAAACAGCCCAGGTTGGTGTCAACACTATCACACTCCGCAAGCTGCTGCCTGACATACTCAAGATTGAGACCCCGCCATACATGCTTTACCTCATGTCACTCAACAAACAGGTGTTTGGCCGACTCGTTCCTCGCATTGCACAAGAAGCACTTATGATCCTCAATAACCATTCCCCTTCGACATAGGATATCCTTAGTGGCTAGTGTGTTGTGCGCAAGCCGCCACATGAAATGCCGAACCTTCCCAGGACATGGCATTTTCCATAGTCTCTTGAATTTCGCCTCCCCACCTCCATCTAAATTTGCCGCATCATGGGATGTACCATTCTCCTGTGCACACCTGGTCTCGGACAGTGCCCGTTTCAATTTACACGTCTGCTTAACCGAGAACACACCTTGTGGGTCAAAGTGCCATGCCAAGAGATCTACTGTCCCGTCCCTTAATGGCATCTGAAGAATCAACTTGGCATCCTCATCCCAGAACGTATCCTTGACCAATTCCATATCCCACTTGCCAGTAGTTGGGTCGATGAGCTTAGAAACTTTGGTCAAAAGATTACCCCCACGAGGAGTGATGACTCGCCTAAACCAAGCTCTGGGTATCCATGGGTCATCCCAAATGTTAATATTATGCCCATCCCCCACACGCCAGATCATACCTTATTTAACTAGGTCAATTCCGTATGTGATGCTGCGCCATGCATAGGACATGTTTGAACTCTGCCCCGCATCCATAATGGAGCAATCCGGGTAGTACTTGGCCTTTACAAGCTGCGCACACAAACTGTGTGGCTGCTCTATCAGAAGCCACACTTGCCGGGCCAACATAGCAATGTTAAAGTCATGGATGTCCCTGAAACCAAGTCCCCCCTACCCTTCGACCTTGTTAGCTTTGGCTAGCCAACCCAATGAATCTTGTTATCCTTGTCCTGCTGGCTCCACCAGTACCTAGAAATCATAGCACTAAGCTCTCCGCAAAAGGTTTTGGTGAGGTAGAACACTGACATTGCAAATGTTGGAACCACCTACGCAACACCCTTAACAAGAATTTCCTTGCGTTGCCTAGATAGTGTCCTCTCATTCCAGCCCTGCATGTAGTCCCAAATCTGGTCCTTCAAGTAAGCAAAATCCTTGCGCTTGGAACGCCCAATGTACACTGGGAGTCCCAAATATTTATCATTGTACGCCTCACTATCAATGCCCAAAGGCCCCCTTCACATTTCCTTTGGTATGTTCGGAGCAGTTTTTACTGAACATCACCACAGATTTCTCATGATTTACACATTGTCTCGAACATCTCTCATAGATCTGTAGGATGCGTTGAAGTTCCAAGGCTTCCTCCGTCCGCACTCTCATGAGAAGCACCGAGTCATTTGCAAAAAATAGGTGCGAGATAGACAGAGCTCCCGGACAGATATGTATACCTCCAAATCTACCTCACTACTGGGCCTCATTCAGCAAAGCCAACAAACCCTCTGCACAAATTTCAAAGAGATAGGGCGAGCTTGGATCGCCCTGCCGGAGCCCTCTTGAAGGCGCAAATTGTTGGAATAGCTCGCCATTAACTTTGATGCTATACCTCATCGAGTTACACACTTCATTGCAAGCTTCACCCAGCTCCTCACGAACCCAAGTTTATACATCATTGCTTCCAGGAAGGCCCACTCGACCCGATCATAGTCTTTGCTCATGTCCACCTTGACCGCCGCAAACTCTTCGTTCCCAGTTTGTTTTTTCATCAAGAAATGTGAGATCTCATAGGCCAGGAGGATATTGTCAGTTATTAGTCGTCCAGGTACAAACGCACTCTAATTATCAGAGATGATCTGCAGCAGTATGAGCTTGAGTCTATTCACCATTACCTTAGAGATGATCTTATACAGAACATTACACAAACTTCTGGGTCGGAGGTCCTTTATCCTTGATGGTTTTTTGACCTTGGGTATTAGAACAACATGGGTATCATTCCATCCAGCCGGCATCTCACCCCCCTCAAGGACATGTCTCACCTCCTCAATGATGTTCCTGCCCATCAAATGGCAATATTTCTGGAAGACCACCGCGGGCATACCATCTGGCCCTGGTGCTTTCAGGTCCCCAATCTAATCAAGGGCAGCTTTTATTTCCATATCAGAGAATGCAGCTGTGAGGCTCTCATTCATAGCACTTGTTACCTTCACCGGAACAGGCCGGAGAAGCTCATCATATTGGCCATTACCATTCGAGGTGAACAGGTCCTGAAAATAAGATATGACATAGTTAGTGAGATCCATTCCTTCCTCCACCACCACTCGAACCTCCCTCCTAAGCCTTCGGATTCTATCGGCCTTCCTTCTCGCCGAGGCATATCAAAAGAAAATCTTTGTGTTCCTATCCCCCTCCTTCAGCCACCAAACATGAGCTCGTTGCCTCCACTTTATATCAATGTCTTCCTCCAAATGATCAACCAAACACCGTAAGCTCACCTCCTCAGCAACCTTCTCCAGTGTGATAGCTTGCTTTCTACAATTCTCCAGCTCACGCTTGGCCTCCTTTAGGTTTCTTCTCCGTATCACCCACCACATCCTTACTCCATCTTGATAGGTCGCGGGACACGCCCTTCAACGCTGCAGCCACTCTTCTGTTTTTGGTTTTTGCAAGTTTAGCCATGAATTTAGGAGCTCTAATTTTGAAGCTCACAACCTAGCGAAGCATGCTTTCTCGCTCGGGATCGGCCGCCGTGTGTGGTTGGGCCAACCCGGAGATCTTCCTTTCGTCTCTGTAAACATTGTGAGGACTTAAAAAAAGCATCGCGAGGTTGTCTAAAAAAATTGGTAATTGGTTTCGGGCTAAAGATCTGACTAAATTGGAGTTGTTTTCATATATAATGGTCATCTTTGGTTTTGTATTATTTTAATGGTAAATTTTTATATTTTTGTTGTATGTTGCGATGTCCATTCCGGTGACGTCTCCACGAGCACAAAGCACATAGGCATCTAGTTCAGCGTCGTACTCGAGCAGGACACTAGTATACTTCTTGGCACTCTCTCAATCCTACGGGGAATACCGGAATAGGGATCACGGTGAGCAGTAGAATGCACAGGAACATGCCACGATGGAACCAAATAGGATCTTTTTTTTTTTGGGAAAATGGAACCAAATTGGATCTGATGAAGGAAAACAAAAGAATTTGTGGGTGAAATAGAAGAGAATCTTCTATCTATTATATACTTAAGACAAGAGGCAAACAAGCTATTACGTTTATCCACATATGTTAATATTATTTGCACCGTTTGATTTGAAAATTAATGGCTGAGATTTAGAAGTTTTTACGTAACATGCTAATATATATTTATCAACTTATTGGACCTACATGTTGTCACGTCTGTGCAACATCTTTTTTTAGTGGAATCTAGGAAACATAATCATCTAGATGTAACTAAGGAATTTAGGAAAGAATATCCAGCTTTGGAAAAAAGGGGACCACGTACGCCTATGAGATTAATGCTTCACAAAAAAAAAAACCACGTACACCTATGACTTAGTGTCTAATAAGGCTTCACAAAAAAACAAGTGTATGTATCATGTACGGAGACAAATAATTCCAACTCATTTTTTTAGAGAATCAATTCCAACACGTACAGTTGATGGAAACCTAGATGCTACAGCTACGGCAAAGGAAGAAAGTTTTATTCCTGATGTATAAAAAGGAAAGTTAAATCCTGAATCCAATCAGATCAGTCATTGTTGCCAACGTGAGCAAACATAGGAGAACCCTAGCTTGCCTCGGCTCGGCTCCAACTCAATAAAGGATGCTCGGGTATCCCATCGCCTTTGGCGTCGTTGCGACGGAAGCTGTCCAAGCTCCATGAGACTCAGAAGAACCTCATCTGCATCAAGGATAAAATGCCGCTTGGCCACCAGGTGAAACACATGGACAAAGTTGTGGGAGAAGGCCACCATCCTCACCCAAAATCTTAAGTGAGGCCGACCCTGATGCACCTCGCCGTTGGCAACAACATATTGCTTGAGGCTGACATCGGCGCCATCAACGCCGCCGTGTTGAACAGTCATCTGGTTGGCCTCTAGACACCAGACTATGTCCTGCTAACTCGCGTCATCGTCATCATCGAGCAGCCAAGCACCTCCTGCTGGAGCGCCACCGGTTCGGACGGCAATTGCTTCCCCAAGCACAACAACAGGCATGCCAAGCACTGTCGGATCAAGAACAACATAATGGCAGCATGGGAAGAAGAAGAAGAGGATGGGAACAGGCGAGCTCGCGAGGCCGCTGAGCCGCCGGGAGCAACACAAGGACAATGGTGTGGGAGAAGGCCATCATCCTCACCAAGAATTGCAAGATTTGCGAGGCCGAACCAGACGCACCTGGACCTCGGTGACAACACGCTACCTGAGGCTCGACACCAGACTCTATGTCAAACAGTCATCCGACGTGTGGCTCGACACCAGACACTGTCCCACTATCTCGGCTTCATCGTCGGTCTTCGAGCAGCCGGGAAGCTCCTTCTGGAGCGCCACCGGCTCGAATCCTCGGACGACAATCGCTTCCACAAGCACAACAACAGGCACAACAAAGCAGTGTCAAAGCGAGAGGAACGTGATGGCAGCATGGGAAGAAGAAGAAGAGGATCGGAACAGGCGAGCTCGCTGAAGCCGCTGGTGCAGACCGAGAGCAGTTGGTACGGCAGTGGATGCACTAGCGCGTGGTGGCGAGCTGGAGGAACAGCAGCTGACGTAACATCTGCTGCGGCGGCGTCCCAAGTAGGAGCGGTTGAAAGCACTGCGATA
This sequence comes from Triticum urartu, assembly GCF_003073215.2. Classification (NCBI taxonomy): domain Eukaryota; kingdom Viridiplantae; phylum Streptophyta; class Magnoliopsida; order Poales; family Poaceae; genus Triticum; species Triticum urartu. The sequence continues at coordinate 704,374,567 of NC_053028.1, forward strand.
TACAAAGCTTCCGTCATGAATAACTCCAGCAGCATGAACGATTCTGTGGACTCTGGTATTACAGAATGTCTACGTACAGCACGCGCATTTTGGATGTGATTAATTATTTTCAGAGTAAGGATGTGTTGGCCTTTTCTTTTTTGTAAAAAATGTTAAAATGGATGAGCTTCCAGGTAAAAGTAATCTATTTTCAAATGTCAAAACTTTTGAACTTTTTTCTCATGTACACATTTGTTTTCTGTGTGTGTAAATTTCCATGAAAAGTTGATGAGATTTGTGCGACATACTGAAAACAATTTTATTGATCACAAGGTTGTGTTTTCTGGAACATACATAAAAAATCAAGCATAAAACTTTTTGTGCAATTTTACAAGTACTTGAAGCTTGATGACTATGCATGTACACATGGAGACTCTAAATCACGTACCAGTAAATTTGTGCATAAACTTATTTGTTTTATAAAACTAATCAATTGAGTATATCATTGATAAGGCTGGAGTACTAGCGAACTCCACCTCTCTATCAATGTACCTAACCCATATTCATCATACACCTACTTCAATGACATAGGAGTTAGGGTTTGGAGAATTAAGCAAAGCATGACTTTAAAATCGGGTCTGATGGACTCATTGCAGGAGGGAAATTGGACAAAAAGAAGAATAGCAAGTGACCCGAGAATGCTACTACATTTGTTTCTTAATGACGATTACCGATGTAAAGAGGAACAAAGACGCAAGAAAATGATTTACACATTTGAAATGTATAGCCACACCGAGGTAGCCTCGGATGCTTACATTGTGATAGCATTTAAATCATTGCTTATAAATGTGCTTTATTATCAAGATATCATATTTAAATTTCAAGTTTGTTATTACCATGACATAATCTAAGACCCATTATTGTTGAGTCCCCGTTTAGTGGGGCAGAACTAAATAACATTTAATGGTATACTATGGAGGTTTCACCATGAGGAAAACAAATACTCAAATGCCAACACATTGTTGTCTCAAAATAGTAAATGATAAAGATCTAGCCACGCAAATGCGCGGGTGGACCCGCTAGTTGTACTAACCATTGCAAATTGAGATGTGAATTGTTTTTTAGTTCAAGCAAATAGCTTTATTACGAAACGTACTGGGCAAGATCGCCCATTACAAACTTAGCAACAATTGCTGGAATTACATCATCAGCAACTAGAACATCTCCCACTTGGAGAGCCAGGCCTAACTTGGCCATATGGTGCATTGGCATGTTGTCCTCGCGCTTACAATGGGGAAACACACATGAAGAGAACCATAACCAGGACTGCACCTTGATGTCTTCAATCGCCTATGCTTGTCGCGAACAATCTGGAGCATGTCTGTTTAGGGCCTGTTCAAGCAGCAGGGATTCCATTTCAATAGTCAGCCACACGACCCCCAGTTCGGCCGCAAGATCTAGCACTTGCTCCACTACTCTCAGCTCAGTGCCGAATGCATCCACAGCATGATCAAGTTGCCTAGCTCGTGCTGCCACCACCTCACCTGTATTACCCGTACCACCACTCCCCAGGCCCCCTGCATGCCATCCTCAACAAAACCTCCATCAACATTGAACTTTAGCATGTCCCGTGGTGGAGGGGTCCAGCGAGGCGCGCTTGCCGGCGGGGTAGGCGTTTTGCAGAAACACCCCTGGAACTCATCGACAGTACATGCAACCCTAACGGCGAACTGCACGTGCTCCATCGGCTTGTCTCCCTCCCGGACCTTATTCCGTTGAGCCCACCACTGCCACCACATGACGATGATAACCGTCCGGTCTTTCTCAGGTAGCTGCCACAAACAGTCCAGGGTGGTGTCAACACTATCGCACTCTGCAAGCTGCTCCCTGACATACTCAAGATTTAGATCCCGCCATACATGCTTTACCTCATGGCACTCAACAAACAGGTGTTTGGCCGACTCGTTCCTTGCATTGCACAAGAAGTACTTATGATCCTTAATAACCATTCCCCTTTAACATAGGATATCCTTAGTGGCCAGTGTGTTGTGCGCAAGCCGCCGCATGAAATGCCGAACCTTCCCAGGACATGACATTTTCCATAGTCTCTTCCATTTCGCCTCCCCACCTCTATCTAAATTCCCCGCATCATGGGATATACCATTCGCCTGTGCACCCCTGGTCTCAGACAGTGCCCGTTTCAATTTATACGCCTGCTTAACCGAGAACACACCTTTGGGGTCAAAGTGCCATGCCAAGAGATCTACTGTCCCGTCCCTTAATGGCATCTGAAGAATCAACTTGGCATCCTCATCTCAGAACGTATCATTGACCAATTCCATATCCCGATTGCCAGTAGTTGGGTCGATGAGTTCAGAAACTTTGGTCAAAAGATTACCCCCACGAGGAGTGATGACTCGCCTAGACCAAGCTCTGGGTATCCATGGGTCATCCCAACTGTTAATATTATGCCCATCCCCCACACGCGAGAGCATACCTTATTTAACTAGGTCAATGCCGTATGTGATGCTGCGCCATGCATAGGACATGTTTGAACTCTGCCCCGCATCCAGAATGGAGCGATCCGGGTAGTACTTGGCCTTTACGAGCTGCGCACACAAACTGTGTGGCTGCTCTATCAGAAGCCACACTTGTCGGGGCAACATAGCAATGTTAAAGTCATGGATGTCCCTGAAACCAAGTCCCCACTTCCCTTCGACCTTGTTAGCTTTGGCTAGCTAACCCAATCAATCTTGTTATCCTTGTCCTGCTGGCTCCACCAGTACCTAGACATCATAGCACTAAGCTCTTCGCAAAAGGTTTTGGTGAGGTAGAACACTGACATTGCAAATGTTGGAACAACCTGCGCAACACCCTTAACAAGAATTTCGTTGCCTTGCCTAGATAGTGTCCTCTCATTCCAGCCCTGCATGTAGTTCCAAATCTGGTCCTTCAGGTAAGAAAAAGCCTTGCGCTTGGAACGCCCAATGTACACTGGGAGTCCCAAATATTTATCATTGTATGCCTCACTATCAATGCCCAAGGCCCCCTTCACATTTCCTTTGGTCTGTTCGGAGCAGTTTTTACTAAACATCACCGTAGATTTCTCATGATTTACGCATTGTCCAGAACATCCCTCATAGACTTGTAGGATGCGTTGAAGTTCCAAGGCTTCCTTCGTCCGCGCTCACATGAGAAGCACCAAGCCATCAGCAAAAAACAGCTGCGAGATAGACAGAGCTCCCAGACAAATATGTATACCTCCAAATCTACCTCACTGATGGGCCTCATTCAGCAAATCCGACAAACCCACTGCACAAATTGCAAAGAGATAGGGCGAGCTCGGATCGCCCCGCCGAAGCCCTCTTGAAGGCGCAAATTGTTGGAATAGCTCGCCATTAACTTTGATGCTATACCTCACCGAGGTTACACACTTCATTACAAGCTTCACCCAGCTACTCGCGAACCCAAGTTTATACATCATTGCTTCCAGGAAGGCCCACTCGACCCGGTCATAGTATTTGCTCATATCCACCTTGACCACCGCAAACTCTTCCTTCCTAGTTTGTTTTTTCATCAAGAAATGTGAGATCTCATAGGCCATGAGGATATTGTCAGTTATCAGTCGTCCAGGTACTAATGCACTCTAATTGTCAAAGATGATCTGTGGCAGTATGAGATTGAGTCGATTCGCCATTACCTTAGAGATGATCTTATACAGAACATTACACAAACTTCTACGTCAGAGGTCCTTTATCCTTGAGGGTTTTTTGACCTTGGGAATTAGAACAACATGGGTATCATTCCATCCAGCCGGCATCTCACCCCCCTCGAGGACATGTCTCACCTCCTCAATGATGTTCCTGCCCATCAAATGGCAATATTTCTGGAAGACCACCGCGGGCATACCATCTGGCCCTGGTGCTTTCAGGTCCCCTATCTAATCAAGGGCAGCTTTGATTTCCATATCAGAGAATGCAGCTATGAGGATCTCATTCATAGCGCTTGTTACCTTCACCGAAACAGGCCGGAGAAGCTCATCATATTGGCCATTACCATTCGAGGTGAACAGGTCCTGAAAATAAGATATGACATAGTTAGTGAGATCCATTCCTTCCTCCACTACCACTCGATCCTCCCTCCTAAGCCTTCGGATTCTATCGGCCTTCCTTCTCGCCGATGCATATCAAAAGAAAAACTTTGTGTTCCTATCCCCCTCCTTCAGCCACCAAACATGAGCTCGTTGCCTCCACTTTATATCAATGTCTTCCTCCAAATGATCAACCAAACACCGTAAGCTCACCTCCCCAGCAACCTTCTCCAGTGTGATAGCTTGCTTTCTACAATTCTCCAGGTCACGCTTGGCCTCCTTTAGGTTTCTTCTCCGTATCACCCACCACATCCTTACTCCATCTTGATAGGTCGCGGGACATGCCCTTCAACGCAGCCACTCTTCAGTTTTTGGTTTTTGCAAGTTTAGCCATGAATTTAGGATCTCTAATTTTGCAGCTCACAACCTAGCGAAGCATGCTTTGTCACTCGGGATCGGCCGCCATGTGTGGTTGGGCCAACCCGGAGATCTTCCTTTTGTCCCTGTAAACATTGTGACGACTTAATAAAAATCATCGCGAGGTTGTCTAAAAAAATTGGTAATTGGTTTCGGGCTAAAGATCTGACTAAATTGGAGTAGTTTTCATATATATTGGTCATCTTTGATTTTGTATTATTTTAATGGTAAATTTTTATATTTTTGTTGTATGTTGCGATGTCCATTCTGGTGACGTCTCCACGAGCACGAAGCACATCGGCATCTAGTTCAGTGTCGTACTCGAGACGGACACTAGTATACTTATTGGCACTCTCTCAATCCTATGGGGAATACCGGAATAGGGATCACGGTGAGCAGTAGAATGCACAGGAACATGCCACGATGGAACCAAATAGGATCTGATGAAGGAAAACAAAAGAATTTGTGGGTGAAATAGAAGAGAATTGTAATAACCATTGCAAATTGAGATGTGAATTGTTTTTTAGGGCAAGCAAATAGCTTTATTAGGAAACGTACTGGGCAAGATCGCCCATTACAAACTTAGCAACAATTGCTGGAATTACATCATCAACAGCTAGAACATCTCCTACTTGGAGAGCCAGGCCTAACTTGGCCATATGGTGCGCTGGCATGTTGGCCTCGCGCTTACAATGGGGAAACACACATGAAGAGAACCATAACCAGGATTGCACCTTGATGTCTTCAATCGCCTATGCTTGTCGCGAACAATCTGGAGCATGTCTGTTTAGGGTCTGTTCAAGCAGCAGGGATTCCATTTCAATAGTCAGCCGCACGACCCCCAGTTCGGCCGCAACATCTAGCACTTGCTCCACTGCTCTCAGCTCAGTGCCGAATGCATCCGCAGCATGATCAAGTTGCCTAGCCCGTGCTGCCACCACCTCACCTGTATTACCCGTACCACCACTCCCCAGGCCTCCTGCATCAACATTGAATTTTAGCATGTCCCGTGGTGGAGGGGTCCAGCGAGGCGCGCTTGCCGGCGGGGTAGGTGTTTTGCAGAAACACCCCTGGTACTCACCGACAGTACATGCAACCCTAACGGCGAACTGCACATGCTCCATCGGCTTGTCTCCCTCCCGGACCTTATTCCGTTGAGCCCACCACTGCCACCACATGAGGATGATAACCATCCGGTCTTTCTCAGGTAGCTGCCACAAACAGTCCAGGGTGGTGTCAACACTATCACACTCCGCAAGCTGCTGCCTGACATACTCAAGATTCAGATCCCGCCATACATGCTTTACCTCATGGCACTCAACAAACAGGTGTTTGGCCGACTCGTTCCTCGCGTTGCACAAGAAGCACTTATGATCCTTAATAACCATTCCCCTTTGACATAGGATATCCTTAGTGGCCAGTGTGTTGTGCGCAAGCCACCGCATGAAATGCCGACCTTCCCAGGATATGGCATTTTCCATAGTCTCTTCCATTTCGCCTCCCACCTCCATGTAAATTCCCCGCATCATGGGATATACCATTCGCCTGTGCAGCCCTCGTCTCATACAGTGCCCGTTTCAATTTATACGCCTGCATAACCGAGAACACACCTTTTGGGTCAAAGTGCCATGCCAAGAGATATACTGTCCCGTCCCTTAATGGCATATGAAGAATCAACTTGGCATCCTCATCCCAGAACGTATGATTGACCAATTCCATATCCCACTTGCCAGTAGATGGGTCGACGAGTTCAGAAACTTTGGTCAAAAGATTACCCCCATGAGGAGTGATGACTCTCCTAGACCAAGCTCTGGGTATCCATGGGTCATCCCAAATGTGAATGTGATGCCCATCCCCCACACGCCAGATCATACCTTGTTTAACTAGGTCAATGCTGTATGTGATGCTGGGCCATGCATAGGACATGTTTGAACTCTGCCCCGCATCCAGAATGGAGCAATCTGGGTAGTACTTGGCCTTCACGAGCTGTGCACACAAACCGTCTGGCTACTCTATCAGAAGCCACACTTTCTGGGCGAACATAGTAATGTTAAAGTCATGGATGTCTGTGAAACCAAGTCCCCCCTTCCCTTCGACCTTGTTAGCTTTGGCCAGCCAACACACCGAATCTTGTTATCCTTGTCCTGCTGGCTCCACCAGTACCTAGAAATCATAGCACTAAGCTCTTCGCAAAAGGTTTTGGTGAGGTAGAACACTGACATTGCAAATGTTGGAACCGCCTGTGCAACACCCCTAACGAGAATTTCCTTGCCTTGCCTAGATAGTGTCCTCTCATTCCAGCCCTGCATGTAGTTCCAAATCCGGTCCTTCAGGTAAGCAAAAGCCTTGCACTTGGAACGCCCAATGTACACTGGGAGTCCCAAATATTTATCATTGTACGCCTCACTATCAATGCCCAAGGACCCCTTCACATTTCCTTTGGTCTGTTCGGAGCAGTTTTTACTAAACATCACCGCAGATTTCTCATGATTTACACATTGTCCAGAACATCCCTCATAGACCTGTAGGATGCGTTGAAGTTTCGAGGCTTCCTCTGTCCGCGCTCTCATGAGAAGCACAAAGTCATCAGCAAAAAACAGGTGCGAGATAGATGGAGCTCCCGGACAAATATGTATACCTCCAAATCTACCTCACTGCTAGGCCTCATTCAGCAAAGCCGATAAACCCACTGCACAAATTGCAAAGAGATAGGGCGAGCTCGGATTGCCCCGCTGAAGCCCTCTTGAAGGCGCAAATTGTTGGAATAGCTCGCCATTAACTTTGATGCTATACCACACCGAGGTTACACACTTCATTACAAGCTTTACCCAGCTACTCGCAAACCCAAGTTTATACATCATTGCTTCCAGGAAGGCCCACTCGACCCGGTCATAGTCTTTGCTCATATCCACCTTGACCGCCGCAAATTCTTCCTTCCCAGTTTGGTTTTTCATCAAGAAATGTGAGATCTCATAGGCCATGAGGATATTGTCAGTTATCAGTCGTCCAGGTACGAACGCACTCTAATTGCCAGAGATGATCTGCGGCAGTATGAGATTGAGTCGATTCGCCATTACCTGAGAGATGATCTTATACAGAACATTACACAAACTTTTGGGTTGGAGGTCCTTTATCCTTGAGGGTTTTTTGACCTTGGGTATTAGCACAACATGGGTATCGTTCCATCCAGCCGGCATCTCACCCCCCTCGAGGACATGTCTCACCTCCTCAATGATTTTTCGGCCCATCAAATGGCAATATTTCTGGAAGACCACCGCGGGCATACCATTCGGCCCCAGTGCTTTCAGGTCCCCTATATGATCAAGGACAGCTTTGATTTCCATTCAGAGAATGCAGCTGTGAGGCTCTCATTCATAGTGCTCGTTACCTTCCCCGGAACAGGTCGGAGAAGCTCATCATATTGCCATTACCATTCGAGGTGAACATGTCCTGAAAATAAGATATGACATAGTTAGTGAGATCCCTTCCTTCCTCCACCACCACTCGATCCTCCCTCCTAAGCGTTCGGATTCTATTGGCCTTCCTTCTCGCCGAGGCATATCAAAAGAAAAACTTTGTGTTCCTACCCCCCTCCTTCAGCCACCGAACATGAGCTCGTTGCCTCCACTTTATATCAATGACTTCCTCCAAATGATCAACCAAACACCGTAAGCTCACCTCCTCAGCAACCTTCTCCCATGTGATATCTTGCTTTCTACAATTCTCCAACTCACGCATGGCCTGCTTTAGGTTTCTTCTCCTTATCACCCACCACATCCTTACTCCATCTTGATAGGTCGCGGGCCAAGCCCTTCAATGCTGTAGCCACCCTTTAGTTTTTGATTTTTGCAAGTTTAGCCATGAATTTAGGATCTCTAATTTTGAAGCTCACAACCTAGCGAAGCACGCTTTCTCGCTCGGGATCGGCCGCCGTGTGTGGTTGGGCCAACCCGGAGATCTTCCTTTTGTCCATGTAAACATTGCGACGACTTAATAAAAAGCTTCGCGAGGTTGTCTAAAAAAATTGGTAATTGGTTTCGGGCTAAAGATCTGACTAAATTGGAGTAGTTTTCATATATATATATTGGTCATCTTTGGTTTTATATTATTTTAATGGTAAATTTTTATATTTTTGTTGTATGTTGCGATGTCCAGCCCGGTGATGTCTCCACGAGCACGAAGCACATCAGCATCTAGTTTAGTGTCGTACTCGAGAAGGACACTAGTATACTTCTTGGCACTCTCTCAATCCTATAGGGAATACTGGAATAGGGATCAGGTGAGCAGTAGAATGCACATGAACATGCCACGATGGAACCAAATAGGATCTGATGAAGGAAAACAAAAGAATCTGTGGGTGAAATAGAATAGAATTGTACTGACCATTGAAAATTGAGATGTGAATTGTTTTTTTAGGGCAAGCAAATAGCTTTATTACGAAATGTACTTGGCAAGATCGTCCATTACAAACTCAGCAAAAATTGCTGGAATTACATCATCAGCAACTAGAAGATCTCCCACTTGGAGAGCCAGACCTAACTTGGCCATATGGTGCGCTGGCATGATGTCCTCGCACTTACAATGGGGAAACACGCATGAAGAGAACCATAACCGGGACTGCACCTTGATGTCTTCAATCTCCTATGCTTGTCGCAAACAATTTTGAGCACGTCTGTTTAGGGCCTGTTCAAGAAGCAGGGCTTCCATTTCAATAGTCAGCCGCACGACCCCCAGTTCGGCCGCAAGATCGAGCACTTGCTCCACTGCTCTTAGCTGAGTGCTAAATGCATCCGCAGCATGATCAAGTTGCCTAGCCCGTGCTGCCACCACCTCACCTGTATTACCCGCACCACCACTCCCCTGGCCCCCTGCATGCCATCCTCAACAAAACCTCCAGCAACATTGAACATTAGCATGTCCTGTGGTGGAGGGGTCTAGCGAGGCGCGCTTGCCGGTGGGGTAGGCGTTTTGCAGAAACACCCCTGGTGCTCACCGGCAGTGCATGCAGCCCTAACGGCGAACTGCACGTGCTCCATCGGCTTGTCTCCCTCCCGGAGCTTATTCTGTTGAGCCCACCACTGCCACCACATGACGATGATAACCATCCGGTATTTCTCAGGTAGCTGCCACAAACAGTCCAGGGTGGTGTCAACACTATCACAATCCGCAAGCTGCTGCCTGACATACTCAAGATTGAGACCCCGCCATACATGCTTTACTTCATGGCACTCAACAAACAGGTGTTTGGCCGACTCGTTCCTAGCATTGCATAAGAAGCACTTATGATCCTCAATAACCATTCCCCTTCAACATAGGATATCCTTAGTGGCCAGTGTGTTGTGAGCAAGCCGCCACATGAAATGCCGAACCTTCACAGGACATGGCATTTTCCATGATCTCTTCCATTTCGCCTCCCCACCTCCATCGAAATTCCCCACATCATGGGATATACCATTCGCCTGTGCACCCCTGGTCTCAGACAGTGCCCGTTTCAATTTATACGCCTGCTTAACCGAGAACACACCTTTTGGGTCAAAGTGCCATGCCAAGAAATCTTCCGTCCCGTCCCTTAATGGCATCTGAAGAATCAAGTTGGCATCCTCATCCCCGAAAGTATCATTGACCAATTCCATATCCCACTTGGCAGTAGTTGGTTCCATGAGCTCAGAAACTTTGGTCAAAAGATTACCCCCACGAGGAGTGATGACTCTCCTAGACCAAGCTCTGGGTATCCATGGGTCATCCCAAATGTGAATGTGATGCCCATCCCCCACACGCCAGATCATACCTTGTTTAACTAGGTCAATGCTGTATGTGATGCTGGGCCATGCATAGGACATGTTTGAACTCTGCCCCGCATCCAGAATGGAGCAATCCAGGTAGTACTTGGCCTTCACGAGCTGCGCACACAAACTGTCTGGCTGCTCTATCAGAAGCCACACTTGCTGGGCCAACATAGCAATGTTAAAGTCATGGATGTCTCTGAAACCAAGTCCCCCTTTCCCTTCAACCTTGTTAGCTTTGGCCAGCCAACCCAATGAATCTTGTTGTCCTTGTCCTGCTGGCTCCACCAGTACCTAGAAATCATAGCACTAAGCTCTTCGCAAAAGGTTTTGGTGAGGTAGAACACTGACATTGCAAATGTTGGAACCTCCTGCGCAACACCCTTAACAAGAATTTCCTTGCCTTGCCTAGATAGTGTCCTCTCATTCTAGCCCTGCATGTAGTTCCAAATCTGGTCCTTTAGGTAAGCAAAAGCCTTGCGCTTGGAACGCCCAATGTACAATGGGAGTCCCAAATATTTATCATTGTACACCTCACTATCAATGCCAAGGCCCCCTTCACATTTCCTTTGGTCTGTTTGGAGTAGTTTTTACTGAACATCACCACAGACTTCTCATGATTTACACATTGTCCCGAACATCTCTCATAGAACTGTAGGATGCATTGAAGTTCGAAGGCTTCCTCCGTCCGTGCTCTCGTGAGAAGCACTGAGTCATCAGCAGAAAACCGGTGCGAGATAGAGGGAGCTCCCGGACAAATCTGTATACACTACAAAAAAAAGACACATCCGTGACATTTTGGGCGAACGAATTTTTTTTCTGTCATACATATGACACTTCTATGACGATAATTGTGACAAAACCCGGTATCAGCATAGATGTGGTGGGCTCCTACTTCTATGACAAAAAATCATGACAAAAAATGGGCTTTTCCTCCTGGGCAGGCCGGAGACGCAGCTGCATGACATTCTTTGGGCCGTCCATGACGGAAAAAACCGTGGTAGAAGCGAGGGCGAGGAAAACGGGGAGTTCCCAGTTACGGTGGGAGGTCGGGGGCCGAGCGATGCGAATTTCTCTAGTACACATACGCGCGTGTGTGCGAGGCGTTGGCTCTAACTGAACCCGAGCGAGGCATTGGGCTCTAACTGAACCCGAGCGATTGCACTGCAGGCTACGCGTTACTGAACCCGAGCGATCGATCGATGGCTGTTAACTGAACCCGATCAAGCGATTCCTTCGCTACTGCTGCTAACTGAAGCCGATCGATGCTACCTCTGGATGAACAGTGAGCGTTGCGGGGGGGGGGGGTGGGGGGGGGGGGGGGGGGGGGGGGGGGGGGGTTGGATGAACAGTTCTCGGTGGCGGCGGATGAACAGGACCCCGATCGATCGAGCCGGTTGGGGCTGGATGAATAGGAGCCCGTGGAGGGCTGGATGAACTGGACCACCCCGTGGAGGGCAGGATGAACAGTAGACGATGGAGGGCAGGATGAACAGTAGCCCGTGGAGGGGTGGTTGAACAGGAGCCCGTGGAGAGGGCTGGTTGAGCAATAGCCGGTGAAGTAGCACGCGGTGGAGGCTAGATGAACAGGAGCCCGTGAATGAACAATCGCAGGTGGAGGCTGGAGGAGGTCGACGGTGGCTGAACAGTAGCTCATGGAGGCTGGAGGGGTCGACGGTGGAGATGAACAGTATCCCGCGGAGTACTGTTTTGCGGTACGCCACACACCTCCCGATGAACAGGGCCCCCGTTTCGACTGTAGCGCTCCAACACAAGTCCGTTTCGTCCGTTTTGCGGTATGCCACACCCCTCTCGATGAACAGGACCCCTGTTTCGACCATAGGAGGTCTGTTTCCTCCGTTTTGCGGTACGCCAGACCCTCCCAATCAACAGGACCCCGTTCCGAACGTAGGAGGTCCGTTTCCTCCATTTTGCGGTACGCCAGGCCTCGTTTCCATCGCCTGTTCCGTCCAAGCCCTCCCGATGAACACGACCACACATTCCGTTCCGACCCAGCTGGTTGGCTCCCACATGTTCCGTTGCCTCCCCATGAACACGACGCATTCCATTGCCTCCCCATAAACACGACACATTCCGTTGCCTCCCCATGAACACGACGACGACGTTGTTTCTCCGTTCCGACCCAGCCATGTACACGAGCCCTGGCCGTACGTATGCACGAGTAGGCGTTCGAGACCCCGCCCGTATGTACACATACGTGGCCATATTTTCTTTCTTACACCCTGGCCACCTCTACTACGACACATGCGCGCCTCTACATCGACCAGTATATATGTACGTACACGTTCGCGACCAGAATGACAACGCTACGTACGCTTCGACCAGGTGTGTCCCGACTGTCAGGCACTTCCTTGCGTACGAAGATGTAGCTGGTGGGTCCCAGCAGTCAGGGGGGCGAAATACGGTGGCCCGTCCGGTGGGTCCCGCTATCAGGTGGAGGAATAATTATTTTGCACGTAATAAGGAGGCACTTCCTTGCTGCGGTCGTGGACCCAGCTGTCAGCCTCTCCACGTACAGTCCACATCCGATGGAAGCCGTTCCTTGACCACGTTGACCACGCCGCGCCAAGAGCACCAAGGCGGTGGACGATGGCGAGGCCTAGGAAGGGGACGACGTGGAGCCAGGGAAGACGCGGCAGTGGATGCCCACACGTAGAGGAGTACGAGGTTCACTGGTTCGCTGCGGTGTGAGGCTGCCGTCGCCACAGAATAACAGGGGGTGTGAGTGAGTAGAGGGATGGCCTAGCCAGCGGTGGGAGTAGTAGGGGGCGGTGAGGCCTCCGCCGCATCGCAGCCGACCACGGGAGGCAGGAGCACGAGGCACGACCGACGCTGGTTTGGGCGGCTGGAGCAAGAAGACCAGAGGTTGAAGAAGCACTACGGCCGTTGGATGGACATCGTATGGTCACTGGAGCTAGAATCGTGCATATTGACTAAGTTGACAAAGCCCTCCATCCCCGTCAACTTAGTAGGCCCACAAGTCAGCCTGCCACTATACTGGGTCCCAGCTAACAGGGGAGTATTCATTTTTTTGTGCGTAATAAGGAGACACTTCCTTGCGTGCGAAGATATAGCTGGTGGGTCCGAGCTGTCAGCGGCGGTAACATTTTTTTCGCGAAATACAGAGGCCCTTTCGGTGGGTCCCTGATGTCAGGTGGAGGAATCATTATTTTGCGTGTAATAAGGAGGCATTTCCTTGCGTGCGGCCGTGGACCCAGCTGTCGGCCTCTCCACGTAAAGTCCACTTCAGATGCATGTCGGTCATTGACCACGTTGACCAGGCCGCGCTGAGAGCACCAGGGCGGTGGACGATGGCGAGGCCTAGGAAGGGGACGACACGGAGGCAGGGAAGACTCGGCAGTTGTTTCCCACGCGGAGGGGAGTACGACTGTACGAGGGTTTACTTGTTCGTCTGCCGTCGCCGAAGAATAACATCAGGTGTGGGTGAGTAGAGGGATGGCTAGGCCAGCGATGGGAGTACGGTCGGGCGGTGAGGCCTGCGCGGCAGCACAACCGACCGCTAGGAGGAGGGAGCAGGCAGTCCCGCCGGCGCTTGTTTGAGCGGCTGGAGTAGGAAGAGCAGAGATTGAAGAAGCACGACGGCCGTTGGATGGACATCCAACAGTCAGTGCTTGTGCGTCAACCTTCTTTTTTAGGAAAGCCTCAAATCTGTGGAAAACAGCATACAACCCATCTGCCATAATTTCTAATAATTTACAGCCCATTTGCTAATTTTACGGTTTTTTTGGAGCCCATATTCATTTTGTTAGCATTACAGCCCATATTGTGGCAACAGTTAAAAAATTATACGAAATTTTGCATATTTCGGTGCGGTCCGAACTGTTTTTAATCCCGAAATTTGGACTCACATTCAAGCTGATTTTCAAAATAAATGTATATCAATATAAAATCCAACAAATTCTCCATGCATAAAAATTAATGTAATTTAAAATCTTGAAATGAAAAAAAAGATATTTGAAACTAATTGCCTATTTGATGTGTTTTTAAAATGTACAAGCCATTTCTCATTACTGATGGGCTATTTTCTCGGCCAGCCGAATGAAAGCTCTCCTTGCCTTGAAAGATTTGCAGCCCAACAGGCCTGACAAAGCGACTTACTTGGGAAATCACAAAAAAACTGGGCTGTGGTCGTGGACCTAGCTGTCAGCCTCTCCACGTACAGTACTCTTCCGATGGAAGTCGTTCCTTGACCACGTTGACCACGCCGCACAGAGAGCACCATGGCGGTGGACGACGGCGAGGCCTAGGAAGGGGACGACGCGGCAGTGGAAGCCTGCACGGAGAGGACTACGAGGGTTCACTGGTTCAGCTGTGGTGTGAGGCTGCCGTCGCCGCAGGGCCTGGCCAGCGGTGGGAATAGTAGGGGCGGCGAGGCCTCTGCGGCAGCACAGCCGGCCACGGGAGGCAGGAGCATGCGGCATGACCGGCACTGCTTTGGGCGGCTGGAGCAAGAAGACCAGAGGTTGAAGAAGCACTATGACCGTTGGATGGACATCGTACGGTCACCGGAGCTAGAATCGTTCATATTGACTAAGTTGACAAAGCCCTTCGTCCTCGTCAACTTAGTAGGCCCACAAGTCAGCCTCCCAGCTAGGTGGGTCCCAGCTAGCCGGGGGAGTATTCATTTTTTTGTGCGTAATGAGGAGGCACTTCCGGTGGGTCCGAGCTGACAGCGGGGGGAACGTTTTTTTCGCGAAATACGGTGGCCCGTCCGGTGGGTCCCAGCAGTCAAGGGGAAACGATTTTTTTCACAAAATACTGGTGGCCCGTCCGGTGGGTCCCCGCTGTCAGGTGGAGGAATAATTATTTTCCGCGTAATAAGGAGGCACTTCCTTGCGGCTGCCGTGGACCCAGCTGTCAGCCTCTTCACAAAATACCAATGGAAGTCGGTCGTTGACCACATTGACCACGCCACGCCGAGAGCACCATGGCGGTGGACGATGGCGAGGCCTAGGAAGGGGACGATGCGGAGCCGTGCAAGACGCGGCAGTGGATGCCCACGCGGAGAGGAGTACGAGCGTTCACTGGTTCGGCTGCGGTGTGAGGCTGCCATCGCCACAGAATAACAGGGTGTGTGGGTGAGTGGAGGGATGGCCTGGACAGTGGTGGGAGTAGTATGGGGGCGGTGAGGCCACCGCGGTAGCACAGCTGGCCACGGGAGGTAGGAGCAGGCGACACGACCGGCGCTGCTTTGGGCGGCTGGAGCAAGAAGACCAGAGGTTGAAGAAGCACTATGGCCATTGGATGGACATCATACGGTCACTGGAGTATTGACTAAGTTGACAAAGCTCTCCGTTCCTGTCAACTTAGTAGGCCCACAAGTCAGCCCAACAATATGGTGGGTCCCAGCTAGCAGGGGGTATTCATTTTATTGGGCGTAATAAGGAGGCACTTCCTTGTGTGCGAAGATATAGCTGGTGGGTCCGACCTGTCAGCGGGGGGAACGTTTTTTTCACGAAATACAGAGGCCCTTCCTGTGGGTCCTAGCTGTCATGTGGAGGAATCATTATTTTGCGTGTAATAAGGAGGCATTTCCTTGCGTGCGGCCTGGACCCAGCTGTCAGCCTCTCCACGTACAGTCCACTTCCGATGGATGTCGTTCATTGACCACATTGACCAGGCCGCGCCGAGAGCACCAGGGCGGTGGACGACGGCAAGGCCTACGAAGGGAACGACACGGAGCCAGGGAATACTCGGCAGTTGTTTCCCACGCGGAGGAGTACGAGGGTTTACTGGTTCATCTGCCGTTGCCAGAGAATAACAGCATGTGTGGGTGAGTAGAGGCATGGCTAGGCCAGCGATGGGAGTACGGTGGGGCCGTGAGGCCTGCGCGGCAGCATAGCCGGCCGCGGGAGGAGGGAGCAGGCAGTCCCGCCGGTGCTTGTTTGAGCGGCTTGAGCATGAAGAGCAGAGATTGAAGAAGCACGACAGCTGTTGGATGGACATCCAACAGTCACTGCTCTCGTGTGTTGACTAAGTTGACAGGGCGTTGCGTGTGCGTCAACCTTTTTTTATGAAAGCATACGCGTCAACCTGTAGTAGGCGCACAAGTCAGCCTCAAATCTGTGGAAAACAGCATACAACCCATCTGCCATTATTTCTAATAATGTACAGCCCATTTGCTAATTCTTAAGAATTTTTTTGGAGCCCATCTTCTTTTTGTTAGCATCACACCCCATATTGTGGCCACGGTTAAAAAGTATACAAAATTTTGCATATTTCGGTGCGGTCAACTGTTTTTTAATCCAGAAATATCGATTCACATTCAAACTATTTTGAAAAATAATTTATATAAATATAAATCCAAATAATTGTCCACGCATAAAAATCAATGGAATTTAAGATCTTGTAATGAAAAAAATTGAAACTAATTCCCGGTTTGATGTGTTTTAAAAATGTACAACCCATTTCTGGGCAAACCGAATGAAACTCTCCTCGTCTTGAAAGATTTGCAGCCCAGCAGGGCCGATAAAGCAAGTAGGCCTTGTTTGGGTATTTCTTTATAAAAAATAGAACTGGGCTAGCCATTTTCAGCAAGAAAAAAACACAACTAGGCTCATGATGTGGTAAACATAAATAAAACCCTGGCTAGATGGGCCACAGCCGCCGCCCAGCCCCGTTGCTACCCTGATCCGTCGCTAAAACTAGTATAAATAACAACTGCTTGTTCCTCAAAAAAAAACTGCACGACTTGCTGGGTCCCTGGTGTCAGCCGCTCGTAGTGTAATTCTCTCGTTTATGGCGTGAGCCCCAGATGTCCAACCATTAGGAGGAACCATATTTTTGGGCTTGTACTATAGAGGCACTTGCTTGCGTACTGCCATGACGCTGGTGGGTCCCTACTGTCATCCTCTCCACGTACAGTCATCTCCTTGTTCCTCTCGATTGTTGACGACGTTGACAACGCAAGAGGGCGGCGCACCACACACGGAGAGCGAACCAAGGCCGTAAGGCGGAGGACGACGGCGAGGCCTCGGACGGAACGAACAGGAGCCGTTGAAGATGCGCCGGTCCAGTCACAGGCGGAGGGGAGTACGAGGGTTGACTGGTTCGGGCGCGGGTGCGTGTTGGGGCTGACATCGCCGGAGAATAACAGGACGTGTGGGGGAATAGAGGGAGGGACTGGCCAACGTTGGAGGGTACGTATGGTAGGGCGACGGAGGTGCAGCCAGCCATGGGAGGCGGGAGCAGGCGGAGTCGACGGGGTGGTTTGGTTTGGGCGATTGGAGGAAGAAGAAGACAAGAGATAGAAGATACACGACAGATGTTGGATGTCAATCCAACGACTGGTAGGCATAATCGTTTATTGACTGGCTAGTAAGTCGACACCACCTTGGATAGGCTATTTCCTCGCGGGTCCCAAATGTCAGAATCCAAATCTGTCACGGTCATGCAGCCTTTCCTATGAAAATTTACAGCCCATTTGATGTGCTAGTTCGAAATAAGTTTGTGGGTGCTGGTGGGGGCTAATCACTTGGCTTCTGTAATGCACAGTGAGCTCAAGCAACCAACGAGAGTGATGTTATTTCCCTTGGTTTGGATTTGTTACAATATTTCACTCTAAATTAAACGAATGGCAAGCCATTTGCCTTGTTTCAAAGAAAATATGACAGTCACAACCGAGTTGAAAAGGGCAGGAACATCTAACTCCAGCTTACAAACTGTACAAAAGAACGAGGGTTAATTGTTCATCAGGTTTACAAAAAAAAACCAAATTGAAAAGGGCAAAAACATCTAACTCCAGCACTGTTTTCGGCAGTCACAGCCAAATGGATCGGTCAGGTCCATAGAATGAACATCCTGGGTCATAATATTTACTGGATTATGACCACAATATGTTGTAAATAGAAGCCCGGCACGTTCAGAAGATCTTTTGCCCACCTTAAACTCCTTTTTTTGCTCTTTGACATACCCATCCGTCAAAACCATGCTGCTGATAAACTTAAGCCTGATGGACAATAGTAACCTCGCATTCAGCAGGAAGAATGTGACAAATCTTGTGTTTGCACGGTTGGCTACATATCGTTCTAGCGTTATTGTCTTCAATCGAATCTCATGAGAGTGAGAAAATCCCGATGCTTACGAATCCACCGATTGGTTATAACTTTCTTATCCGTCCTGTTGCCTAAATAGACATGAAGATTGAAAACAGTTAAGGTCTAAAAGAAGAGTGTTGAAAGAGGAACAACTGAACGGTTAATTCTAGTACACTATATGCGGGCTTCCAATGTGCGTGAAATTATCACCTTTATATACAATTTCTCCAGACATGGAAAGCATTGCCGCAAGCCAATAATCTTGTT
The DNA here is from genome assembly GCF_003073215.2 of Triticum urartu. NCBI lineage: Eukaryota > Viridiplantae > Streptophyta > Magnoliopsida > Poales > Poaceae > Triticum > Triticum urartu. The sequence continues at coordinate 704,393,181 of NC_053028.1, forward strand.
CAGATCAAAACTATTCATTTGGATATATAAGATCTTGACAGAATCCAACACCATTGATAGGTCATCCATGGAGAAACTCTTCATTGAGCATAGAACATAATATTAGTAAAAAATGTGTACTCCAAGATGATATATAAATTATGCGCAGAAATTTAAAATGCAGCTTATGGTACAAGTGTAGATGATAATATAAAGTACCTAAAGAACTGTGGAGCCAAACACCATATTGAAATGAGCATAGAGATCATGTATTACACCCAAGGTCTCCAGTTTAGGCCAGAGAGGACGGTTATTTGCAACGTTGAATAACTAGAATCAAGGATCAACCTTTGAAGTGAAGGGGCATCTTGGATGATGAGCTGCCTTCTGTCAAAAGAAATTCCAATTCTTACAAGGTTAGGCGACTTTATTTGGAGACAACCGATTCTAACTATGAAAACAAGCACCAAGCACTCCAGCCGCAGGGCAACTGGAGTGGATGATGCTGTGCAATGAGGCCTCCGATATACGAACCCGCACAAGTGAAAGTTTCTTGAGAAATAGGAGTCGACGGTTTAGTACCAGATTGTCTGGTAGGTAGCACTGCGCAAAGGTGGCGGTGTGGAGAGAGGACGAAAACCCTGAGATGGACAACGGTGCTGAGGGCACAAGTTCATGGCGTTCGGTATGTGGTATGTGATTTCCAGGGGAATAGTATAACTCAAGCAGCTATAGTTCTGTGAATTCAGGGGATTCCATCCAGGCGTCCACCGTGCAGGGCATGGTATGCTTGCTCAGGTAGCATGACAGGGTGCAGAGGCTTTGAACGGAGCCCTGGTGGGAGGAGATGATGGCTCTGGGGATTTCAAAATCATTGAAGAGAGATAGCTGACGATAGTCGAGATTAAGGGGAACGATGCGCCATAGAGGGCACCACCAAATTGAGAGGACTTGGGTGCGGCAACAATCCTTGGTGGGGAGAAGCGAGATGATCTTCCCAAGGATGGTGTCTGGGAGATCGCTGATGCGGTCCACCCGAGATTCTACGGGTTCCTGTGATTCGGTGGGGGCGGGGTCGCCGCTTCTCCCCGCGCTGCCGGGTGCGGGATCTACAACAGGCGTCGCCGCTGGCGGGAGCCTCATCTTCTAGGCGCTGGGGTCAGCCGACTCCATTTTCCTCGAGCGCATCGCGTCACACTCACGGATTTGAGCAGAGTAACGAATGACGAGCCTAGTTGTAGTGCGAGCAAAGAAGAAGGGGAGCTGGGGGTTTTCTGTAGGAGTGAGGAAGAAGGGGAGCTAGGGTTTTCTGTAGGAGTGAGGTGAGGAAATATGGGGGTAGGAGTGGAGCAAGCTGACGTGAGGTGGGTGGGAGCGAGGAGGAAGAAGAGCACCCAGGTTTTTGAATTGATTTTACTATTTACTAGTGTGGATGGGCTGTTTTGTCTTCGGACCCGAGAAAAAATTACTACTAGTACAGTGGAGACACTCTATAGCTACCCAGAAAAGCAATTACTACTAGTACAGTCCAGACACTCTACCGCTTCTGGCTCCTCCTAGGTCATTGAAACGTCTCCCTCTACTGAATGCCGTTATACTTTTGTTCACCGACATGCGGGCCATGCAGCGCGTGGGCCGAAATGCCATCCACCAAATTAGAAGGCAGTATGCAGGCGGAGAGTCACCCCGATCGTAGCGCGGCAGTAACGAGCCGTCGTATCACAAAACCCCACCTCCCCGCAGTCTAAGTTTGACGGACGAAGCAACCATCATTTCACTCTTCGCCGAATCCCCTTCTCCCTCACCGTCTTCAAGAAAGGCAACACTTGCATCTGCCACTGTTCTTCTCTCCGAACGAAGGGAAGGTAAGCGGATCCGTGATGTTGGTATATTTTCGTTCAGAGGAAAAAAAGAACTTTTGCAAAGCAGTAACCGATCCTCACTCTCTTTTTTGTTTCATTGTCATTGCGATTGTGTTTTCCTTTCAGTGGACTCCTAGTATTCGTCAGTTTCGTGACGGACCAAGGAGAACCAGGCAAAGATCTGCCGATATTGGAGCAGACGCAGGAGGCTGATCCCCACGAGATAGAGAGCTCCAAGAAGATGGAGGCAACCATCGAGGCGACCCCAGATACTGATATGGTCAACGCCCCATTTGAGGTTACAGCCCCCGTGGCACTGCAGGGGCAGTTTTCCCCCTTCGAGGATGTGTCCCCCCCGCTGAGCTGCCCAAGGTGATTTCCTTCTTTGCCGATCTCAATTGTGGTTTTTCATCTATGTATGTGGTGATTTTTTAGAAAAGGAAGCATGTGGTGATTAATAATGCAAAAATTTATTAGCTTCGATGCCATGGTATACGCAGTGGTTTAAATAACTTGTGTTTCTTGTACTGAAAAGTAATTCAGAATTTGTTTCTGTTTCAATTAGAGCCCTGATGCAGACAAGGATTGTGTGGTTGTACATGTCACTCGCTATGAGGCGGACGACCTGAATATACGCACTGGGAAAACAGAGTTCTTAGGCTGTTGGATCCTGGAAGCCATTTGCGGTTATACCAATGAAGAGTTGTATTCCAGCCTCACTATTGTCAGGCATGTTGTCCAGGGTGTACTGAAGCACAAGAAGTTCAAAGCTACTCCTTCGTTTGTGAGGAATACTGTTCTTGTCAAGCTTACACAGGAAGATGACGTGGCATGCCTCCACAAACAAGTTTATGAGTGGCAAGGCCACAAGGTTGTCTTCATGAAGGTTCACAGGATTGAGCTGCTGCGGGACGTCCTCGATGATGTTCATGGCAAGGTCCGTCTTGTGTCCAGCCCAAATTAAATCGAGGCATGAAATAGTTGCCCCAGCTAGTGTTTAATAGTAGTTTGGATTTTTTCTAAATATCCGAACCTTGCCTGTTATTGACCCCTCTGGGGCTAGTATTTTGTTTGAATCCGTCTATGGGAACTGCTGCTACTTTTGTGTGCCCGTGAATCATGTGAGAACCATCATAATTGTTGCCGAAACAGATGCGTCCTCACTAGTTTTTTCATGAATATGGCATGGTAAGACATAAGTTGTCACGGTTTATCATACGAGCAGTGTGGGTTTTGATGAAATAGAGCACTCCTTCGAGAACCGTGCGCCGACGTATACATAAGTACTTGTAAACACTGTTGGTGCTACCCCACTTGTAAGAAGTTGTGCAAAACACGGCACATTGGCTCAGCTCGCTTCAACACTAGGCTATCGACCAGCTAACAATCAACAATCTGCTATCTGACATATAAGCAACTATGTATCTTGTTACAGTGGTTCATGCAGTTAATTGAGGCCAGAATGTAATAAATTCCAAACGTTCACACGCTAGTCCAGCGCTCATGTGGAACACTCACATTAAACTCGTCTTCATAAAAAACTTGAAAAACATAAGTTAAGCAATTTTATACATCTCAATGATTCATAGAACACAACAAACATATACTAGTTCATAGCAAAAGACAAAGTTGTGAGAAGGTTTACAAATCAGGAAAAAACAAGCAAGGCTTCTCTCTGAGCAAAGGGCCTCCCGGCAGGCTTAAATTTCCTGGAGTTCACTCTGGTTTTTTCTTGTTGCCACCATTCAGGGTTAGGTTCTCTCATTCCAGAATAACCAATTATAATTGTGGTATCAGCTGGAATGCTGAACTGAACCATGCAGTGTACTGACCAGCTGAAATGCTTGTGCATTCCACTAAATTTAAGCACCACTATTTGCAGAAATAAGCAGACCACAATGCCTCTTGTCCACGCACCTGTCCAAAAAACCGCCGTGCAGCCGTGCCGGCTACTCCTTGGTCCATGGATGAAATGGTAGAAAGTGCATTCCAGACTAGGATGCAGTTGTTTTTGCTCGTCCCTGCACTACAATCAGGAAGTAAAATGTACAAATCAGCTTCTTTTAGATTGCGTTGCTCATTCTACCTTAGTTACTACCAATGTAGGGATACCTTGAAGACGGGAGGTTAGACGACGACAGTGCGGGATAGCCATCTCATTTTGCGCAGTTGTACTAAAACTGAGGTGTGTGCTTTTGATTGCGCAGATAGAAACGATATGGAGACAGACATCCCGAAACGATATGGAGACACACATCCCTGTTTGCGCAAATAAGATATACAGTTATTTAAAAAGTGACATATATTACTACTTTCCACCGTTTCCTCTTAGAACCAAGTCCTAGATTCATGCTACAGCTTTGCCACTTTCTTCCCTGTTTGAACCAACGCTTTGAGTCGACTATATGAAATAGCTTTACTTCTAATCTACTACTACTATAGTGCGGCAGTTTTGAAATTGGATTTACCACTCCATCTTCGGTTCTCCCGCCCAAACAAGCATTGGCTCAAAATCCACTGTTCATTTCCCCTCTCATGCATATCACTGCCGTCCATCAAACAAATGATGACATGATCTGACAGCTAAGAGTTGCCAGATTCGCTCCCGCTCCTTGTGCACATGGCCGACTCTGCTCTCCAAGTAAAAAAATAAAGAAGTCCCCGTTGAATCTGGATTGCACCTACTGAAGTTGAGAAATGTCTAGAAACTGCTGCCACCTCCTCACATGCAAGTACGGCAAGTTGGCAAATAGCTAGCACATTTTGGTTCCCTGTTGTCACCTGGGAAATAAACACTCTACTACTAACTTATTTTTTTAGATTACTGTAAAAATGGATTTTTTAGATGCCGCTATACTGCGAAGTTTACACTGTTCACATAACATAACATTGCATGGCTGATGCTAGCTAAAGTTTTATTCTGCTTCATCGAGAAATGTAATATTTTTATTATTCGCAGAGTGTAATATTTTATTTCAATCATACATAAGCTATACGTCAAGCTAATATAGGACATGAGTGTCTGTCAGACCTAAATGACTTATTTAGTTGCACAAAATAGTCCATAAACATGCATGTAAACCGTCAAACAACTCTGGAACTATACATCAGTGGAACCCAGGAAACATCATATAATAAAACTACAACTTTTATCTTGTAATGAAATTCTTACTTGGAACTCAGTTTGATATGTGCAAGTGATTTGCTTGTTATTTCAGAATAGTCCTTAGATCGTGCAAACAAACACACTATGATATCTACTCAAGATACGAGTACCCATTTCTCTCTCTAAAAAGAAGGTATATGATTATCTATCATACAGAACATATGTGCAAAGCACGTGCCTTAGTAGAAGTCTAGGTGGCTTTGGAACAGCGGACGGAAGTAGAAAAGGATCCACACGAAGGGAGCTGGCGCAGTAGAGCAAGGCAGGTTTCGAAGGAATATATACCTGAGGGTCGTCGGCATGTCGCAAAGATGGCGTCAGGAGGCCGCATCTTGGCCACAATATCGCAGGGAGGAAGCAGGGGTCAGAGGCCCTCCCGAGCCGGCGCTCTCTCGGAGAGAACGGCATGGCCGCCGATCGGGACGCGCGGGCAGCCGTTGGTCTCCTCCCTCGCCGCTGACGACAGCGTGAATGATGCATCTACACTCCTGCCCCGGTTGAGGTTCTCCGACCGGATTTGTGACCAGCCGTGAGCTGAGAGAGAGTGTGGCCACCTATGTGTTGCTTAGATCTGGAGAGCATGAGAGAGTGAACGAGAGGAACCCTAGTAAAGCAAGCGCTAAGGCTCCTGCTTTTATATATAGTGGAGTGATTTTGTTGTACCAGCTTCAAAAAAATGCGCTCCTACATGTACCCGCGAGTGGGTGTGAGAGAACTAGTGCGTGCGTGCACCGCTTCTCTTCGTGAGAGTACAATATACTATGCCCAAAGAACATTCACTGCAAGAGTAATAGTACAAGTGTGTGACGTGTGAGCTAAAATAAAATGTGCACACCGTCTTTTGTTTTTTAGAAGTTCTGAGGGTAGGGTGTGAAGAGCACATATGTGCGTGACGTCTACTTGCAGATAGACAGTGGGTGCGACGTGCGAGTCTGCGAGAGGACTCGGGAGAGTCGTGACTCGTGAGGGTGCGTGTGCATGAGAGAGAGAGGGGGGCACGTATCAATGCAATGCATGTGTCCGTAAATCATTATCCGACAAATGTTCGCCACTAGCCTTTTCCTGACGAACACCGTAAGGACCGTTAGATCGGCATCCGAGAGTGTTAGTTTTGCCATGTCATTTAACAGAACAACCACTCCTCCTACACACAAATCTTCCACGTGAGTGTTAGCAACTTCCGTATGCTCCCTCCATTCCGAAATGCAGTGCATATAGCTTTATTGAAAATTCGAACCACGCAAACTTTTACCGAGTTTTCGTGTACCAAATTGCACATGAAGACTACCATGTATATATCATTTCATTCATCTTCGAGAGGTAACTATAAAGTTGGGTGAGGAGTCTACAAAGAAAGACCATCGTATCAACCGCAGCAATTTCAAGCATCCTTTAGTGTCGAGGAATATCATAGGAACTCTATATGATATGATTTTTATAGGATTTTTTCCTTTAGAGCCTATTGGTTCATAGGAATAGATTCATATACTCCACATTTCAAAGGAAATAAACGTGATATCATTTCTATAGCTTTAGAGCCACTTGGTTCATATGAATGGATTCCTATACTCCCTTAATTTCAAAGGATAATAAACATTAGCGTATATTCAATAGAAAAGTTCCTATGATATGAACCAAATTACATCTCTTTTCTAATCCCTCCTCATAGGAATTGAGAAACATGTCATCTCTATATTCAATAGAAAAGTTCCTATGATGTGAACCAAATGACATCTCTTTTCCAATCCCTACTCATAGGAATTGAGATGCTCCATGTCATATCTTTCCCTACAACTTCCATGTATACATCTTCTATTACTAAATAGATAGTACAACCCACTAGTAGTTTTTTTCAAAACATGCACTATGGCACAAGAACTATATAGTGTGCCAATAACTTTGAAAGATGGTCACTGGATGAAGCTAACCCGACAGTGCAGAGATAGGCAAATCCGAGCACTACTGGCCGTTGGATATCATCAACATTCCACCAGATCTGCCACATGTACAATTTAGAAGACTCCATGGTTGAACTTAAGCATAATGCACAAACCTCAAAACACAAGCACTTCTCCTTTGTTCTAGAATCTTCTGTATCATAATTGATTATTTTTTTCTAAATGAATTGCCATTATTTGTTTTTTACTTTATGATTTACTCCCTCTGTTCCAAAATAGATGACCCAACTTTGCACTAAATTTCTACAAAGTTAGTGCAAAGTTGGGCCATCTATTAGTACAATGCACAACCCCATGAATCTTAACATTTTTATAAAACTTATTGATTTTGAATGAGATGAACTATAAGAACTAAACGAACATCTACATCATGCATATATGACTCAAAACATCCTATAGTGTGTATTTATTCATAATTTGGTTTCGAAATCTCATGCGTCCAATAAATGTGTACCTTACTAGTTTTGAGTAGAGTAGCAAATTTCACGCGGCCCCGGGTATATCAAAATGCAGGGCCCATGCATCATTGCCTTTCGGTCGAACCTACGTCCACAATTTTTTGTACGTACTATATCTCCACTGGTCCCCGAACCCAAAATGCTGCCTCGTTCCCGTAAAACCAAGCGGCCCACACATATTTTAGGCGTCGGCTCGAACCCGTTTATTACGACGTGGCCCCGCACGCTGTAGTACTCCTACAAACCCTACCGCCGCACTCATCATCGGTTTTCTTCAAGAGGACAAGGGAGAAGCCGATTTGTAGTGGAGGCGCTTTCAAAAAAAAGGATCTGTAGTGGAGACCCCTACACTAGGGTGCCCTAGGTAGCTGCCGCATGCATCATTGTTTTCTCTTTTCTTTATGCTCTTTCGCCCTAGAGTGAAATGATGGTTGCTTCGTCCGTCTAGCTTTATGCGGGAAAGGTGGGGCTTTGTGATTTGACCCCTCGTCGCTCATTTTCTACTACTGCGGCACTACGATCGGGGTGCCTCCAATTCCAACCGCTGCTCCGAACTGTAATTTGGTGCATCACACATGGAACAAGACGGTGGATGAGCCACATGTCGGCCAAAGTGCTCCTGTTAAGTGTGTCACCATTTCGTGTGCGGACTGACCCTGCTTGAGTTGCTATGCCAACACGACAGGAGCATCCTACCACTTGGTTTTGCTCCTTGGTGAATCCTGACTATATTGATCTAAAAAGATACGTGCTGAACTACCCTCTCCGTCTTGGTTTTTTTATTTTTAGGCATCTCGTTTATAGGGCATGCACGTAGTTCTAGGTCATCCATTTGACTAACTAAATATGAGTTACTATGTCACAAAAAGTATATCATTGGATTCTTAAGCGGATGTAGTTGTATTTAAAAGTCGAGGGCGGTGCTTTTCCTGCGTGGTAGGCGGCAGGGTAGTTCCGCCTAGTCGGTTCGACAGAGATGCGAGAAGACGAGGGAGTAGGCTGCTGCAAATGTAGGGCTGTGTGATTTGACAGCGAGTTACTGCTGGACAGGCGGGGCCCCATGATTTCACTTGACATTATCATTTTAACTGCGGCGCTACGACCGGCGTGAGTCTCCCAGATTCCTGACCACCTCCATACAGGTGCCTCTCCCAATGCTCCACCATGTAGTAGAGGCTGGCTCTTGCATGAGAGCCCACTTCTCCACTTTTTCCTTGTCTCTCTTTCCTCCACATATGCAAAAATGCCATGTAAAGCGCACTATTGTACTTACTTTTACTTGCTCCCACAGGTGCTTAAGCTTGCCACATAGGCATAAAGTCTGATGTGGCAAGTTAATCAAGAAGAGAGAGACTAGTTTGGTGACCCAAGGAAGAAACGGTGCTAAGCACGTGTACCTAGGTGAAAAGAAAATTTTGAGTCTATAGCTAATTAAATGAAGCAAACTTAGCAACACCATTTCATTGGAAGAGGTCACTCCTTGGCAAATGCAATAAATACACGCGCTTAGCACCGTTTCTTCCTTGAGTACGAAGAAAGAGATAGAGATGAGTAAAAAAAATACACTTATAGCCAACCTTGTTGTAGTATGAGTGACTAAGTGATGACTATGTATGACATGCCAACATCAGATAGCCTAACACACCGTGTTAAATCTCCAAGGGCGCGACCGCGCGAGCGACGCGACGATCGTGGTAGGCGCAACCATGATACGGGCTGCTGGCAGCCCTTGGATCTGAGATCAAACGGTCGCATGCTCAGTTGCTGAAAACTTGCAGAATAACCCTCCAGGATAGGATATTCACCCATAGGTCTAGAATCACACCATGCAACCATTCAATCTCACATCCAAGGGCTCTCGGAAGCCCGTATCATGGGAGAATGGAAAGCCACTAACCAGCCGTTCGCACGTTGGCAGTTCGCTCCTACTCGTCCCTGCACGTCCTTCAATACTACGGCGGTTCACTCCTAGGCGTCCCGTCCATTCACATTACGGCAGTCCCACTAATCCTAACCCTCCTCCCAAATCCATGGCGTCCCAAATCTCCACAATCGGCGGTGAGTACAAGGTTAGAACCATCAGCGGCGATGAGTTTGACGTCATATACACCCGTTCTTCCGCGACGGTGAAAGGATGCCTTTCTCGCTTCAGCCGCATGTTCGAAAACTCAGATGATGAGTGGGTCGCTGGGCTAGATGTTGAGTACACCACAGTCCTGGGACGAGAGAAGGATCTAAAGGATGAAGAGAGGAAGAAGCCCAGCATGATCCAGGTTTGCGTACATAACGTTTGCTTGTCCTACCACATATGCCATGCCGACATTGAGTGCCAGGATTTTAAGAACTTCCTCAAGGACAAAACAGTGAAATTCGTTACTGTAGACTTTGGTAACGACAAAGAAGTCCTGCATCGGATAGGCCTCGTTGTAGGCAACACCTTCGACCTCCAGAAGAATCGACTGGTGTCCTCTTGTCAGCCTTCAATGCTGACCCTGGCAGGAGCCATGGTTCATCCTTCGTACGGTAAACTGGAGAAACCTCATTACACGTTTCATCGTCATGCATGGCAGCGTAATGTACTAGATATAGACCACATCCAGTACGCTGCAATGGATGGATACCTTTGCTTCAATATCTACGAGGGTTGGATGAAGAGCAACAACCAAGTGTGCGGTTCAAGCAAAGAAGTATCGGCCAAGAGGAAGAGGGACAAGGACGAAGTCGAGGATGTGGACGAGGACTTCGAGTAAGGTGGCAGTGTCGTTGCTCATGGTGGTTCTAATGCAGTGTCTACCGAAATAGTTGCAAAGTTTAATTTCAGGTGTGCTTAATTTAATTTGAGGGGTGTGTTGTGCTGAGCCCCCAGCAGAACTATGTTATGTTTCTTCTCGTTACTTTAACTCTTTAGTACGTACATACTAGTATTTCTTACATTTCATCTTTTAGTTGGTATAGTACTACCACTCATTTCTTCACATTATATACGTACAATATATATGGCCACCATCATATAACCAGCAGTTTAGTTGTCAAAGAATTTCAGGGTGCTTAGTTTTGTCAAAGAATTCCAGGATGCTTAGAGGGTGCTTGGATCCAAGGGACATATTTTAGTCTGACTAAAAATAGTCTCTTTAAGAGGCTAAAGTTCCAAGCACCCCTGACTAAAGAGGGGCCAAAACTAGTCTTGAGACTAAATTTTTTTAGTCATGGGTACCCCTACTAAAATGTGGATTAGCCCTCTCTCTACTCGTTTAACTCCTCTCCTTTAACACAGGCGAGTTCTGTATTGGAGGGTTTGGAGGATAATAAATGCTCATTAACTTGATTTTAGCCTTTTTAGTATTTGGATCCAAGCATGGGTGAGGCTAGCATGTTTTAGTCCCACTACTTTTAGTCATGGGACTAAAACGTATCCAAGCACCCTCTTAGTTTTATTTGAGGGGTGGGTTGTGCTGGACACCATTATTGTGACTAGCATTTTTAATAGTAATATATGCATAATTTGGCGACGAGCGCTCTCTATATGTACCACCTTTTTTTTAATTTCAATTTTTACTCCATGGCGCAATCCATCGATAGTACTACTATACAAAAGTATACATTTTTAAAAAGGCTAGAGTACTGTTCATCACACATATAGCCAGTTAAATTCTCAACCTAGAACGACGTGCATGCCATGTAGTAAACCGATACGGAGGAAGTATAGTAAAAATGAGGTGATTTTACCGAGCGATCGGCGGGGGAGCATGGCCTGTCATGCGGTCCCATGTGTCATGATGTACCAAGCCGATGCGCGTGTCCCTCTTGAGGCAGAAGCAATACTAGTACGTGGTTTGAGATGATGGTGAACCGAAGTGTGAAATAATGGTTGCTTCGTCTGTCTGGGAAAGTGCGGCATTGTGATTTGACGTCTCATTGCTCATTACTACTACTGGGCTGGTACGAGTGGGGTGCGTCCCCCCTGCTGTTCTGCACTGTTATTTGGTGCTTTACACGTCGACCCGGTTGCTATATGTCCCACATGTCGGCGACAGGAAGTACATAATTCATGAAAGGGAGCGTCAACAGAGGAGTATACTAAAGAATTCATGAAAGGGAGCGACTTAGTTTTGGAAAAATCTATTTTTACGGAGTACGCACCCACTAGGGTTTATAGGGCTTATCTAAAGAACATTCGTTTTTCCATTTGATAAGTCTCAATTCTACTATACTAGTAGTAGTACCATTACATGTTGGATTTCGAGGTGCGTTAGATCACCCGACGCGAGCAGTGTCAAGAGGAAACTAACCAATGCATGTATAAGTTCATGGAAATTTAGTGGTCATTCATGCATTCGTTCTAATTAATGCGTCGGTAAACATAACTTCTTGAGAAAAACGAGCGTACTAATTACTTGTGCAAAATACGAAATTAAATCGACCACTCACCGTCTACCTTGGTTGGAGAGATTTTGAAATTGAGCCATAAACTGGAAAGGAGGGAGTAGTAACTTTTGTCTCGATTACTATTTGTGGCCTTGTATAGATGCAAAATGTATTTTTTTATAGTGGCCGTAAATGGAGGGAGTACTAACCAAAGTACGTAGTAGGGACGACGAGGAAACGGAGGGAGTAGTAAAATTTTATCCTCCTGCTGCGAGCCACCGCGCGCGTGGGCGAGGGAGCGGGCATAAGGCGTACTAGTAAGCAAGCTTCACCTCATCCTGCGAGCCACCGCGCCCGTGGGCGGGGGAGACGGCGTACTAAGCAAGCTTCTCCTCATTCTGCGAGTTGACGGGACACATCAAAAGTGCTCCAGTGTATAGAGCCTTGCCTATAAGGTAGGCCCCACATGGTTTGCCTCTTTTTTTAATTTAACATAACGCGCCAAGTTGCAATTTGTTTGTTCACCCGTGGTAGACGATCCTCCCTCCACCAAGTGGACAACCAGTACATGTGCCAAATTACCGCGTGGGCTGCCTTTTTCGTACAGAAATGAGCTCCACCGTGTACACGCGCGGGTGTGGCTGGGAAAGAGACGGGAGTACGTGCGCCGTCCGTGCACCTCTTCTCTTCGTGCACGCCCCCCACCTACGTGTGTGTGTGTGAGAGAGATACAAACCTAGACATAATGCGCCGTCCATCCCCAGGCCTCCGCCCAGTCCGACCACCAGTCACCACCACGCCCCACTCCTCCTCACCTTATCTCTCATCTTTCTCCCTCCATTTTTATATACAAGGGTCCACTATCAAAATTACAATTTGCAGATATACAAGGCCACTAACACTAATCAATGCAATATTAATGGTGTTTGCCTCATGGTACTAGCAAAGGAGGACATTAATTATCCCTTGCATTCATGCGGGAGTTTGTAAAAAAAAGCATCTTGATGTTCCGTGCAATGCACGGGCATCTCGCTAGTCCATGAAAACAACACATGGCAAAATTCCATGGCTTAGGGCGGCAACTGGCTCCGTCGGGCGAGGGGAGGGAGGTGGATCAGCGAGCTGCATAGCTCGTATCCGGCGGGCTACCCAGCCGGCTTGGATGTGGAATAACCACTCTTCGCAAGCCATTGTAAGAGTGGACAAAATGGTGGTGGAGATAGGGGAGCGGCCCGGTCATGAACGGACATGTGTCCAGAGTGGGTTTCTTGGCTTCCACACGGGCGGGTTTCATGGAGGCGTTTGAATGCGGCACGGAGGCGTGTTCAGCCGGGCGTGCTGCGAGTGGCGCCCTCGACTCTGAACTAGGACACCGCGCCGTTCTTCCACTGACATGTGGGCTCTCTGGGTGCATGGCATGCATGTCAGTGACCCAACGCAGGCAGCACACAACAGAGGAACCTTTGGTGGGCCAGGGCAGTCAGAAGTGGGCATTTCATAAACCGATGATTGTTCATTGAGTGTGACATCATCTTTTTCATGTAGATAAGCCTACTATGTTGATAGCCCATTCGATACGTTGTGATTCATAAAGACCGCTGCAAACATCAATGTTCTGCTTATCACAGATAAGATTGATTAATACCCGTAACAATCCATGTCCTTAACAAAGGGTGCATGCACGTATAGGTTGAACGTGTGTCTTGCGTCGTGTGCTGTGTGCATGCAGGCGTGCGAGTGTTGTCTGCGTGCAAGGGTACGTTTCAGTGTTGCATGCATGGGTGCATACGTGCATGTGTTCGTGAGTGCATATGTACGTGTCAGTGTTGCACGCCAGCATGCGTGCATGTGTACGTGTCAGTGTTGCACGCCTACATGCGTGCGTGCCTTGCGTGCGTGCATGTGTACGTGCGGGGTGAGGCTACACGTCAGTCGACTGACTTCTTCATCTCTGGTCATTAGATTTTTCAGCCGTTGGATACGAAATCAAGGGCCTCCAGTCTATCATCAAACTCCACCCCCTAAGCCGCCAGCCACCACCGGCCGAACCGCCAGCCCCCGCCACCCGCGGCCGGCCCGCCCTCCCCGAAACCACTCCCCACCGCCGGTCCGCCGCCGCACCGGCCATCCCTCTAGCCCCCCCGCCGAGCTTTTTCTCTGGGGATCCCCACCCCACCGCCCAATGAACACCCCCAACCGCCGGTGACTGCCAACCAGAGGTCTCACGACTTCGAATCCCCACCGACCACTAATTTATTACCATTTCTGTCCTTCATATACGCGCTGACGGGTGGGCCCTATGGTAATGTGCGGTGCTGAATGTGGACCGTTTGACATGTCAATTGATCGTGTTATCAACAAATTACGGAGCTGTATGGTGAGCCAGTGACCGTATGATCACCCTAAAATGTACTCCTATTTTATTAACACAGTACAGACTCAAACTACCATTTCTTTCTTTCCTATACGGGCTGACAGGTGGGCCCCATAGTTACGCGCCCTGATGGTGCAACACTAGTTGCGCCACGTGGAACGTTTGACTGGTCAATTGATTCTGTCATCAACAAAATATGGAGTTGTACGGGTGAGCCAGTGACCATATAATCATGATATGTATTTGTTTAACACGGTACATACACAAGGGCTCATATATACGCGCAAGCACTCACTGCTATAAGCACACACACGCGAACCCTACCCCTATGAGCACCTTCGAGAGAGTGGGCTAGCATATATGATCTTGAGATTTTACGAAGTCACCATAGGTGCCTCGCAGTCGAGTGGAACGTCTCCTCCCACTGAACGTACGTCGCCGGAAAATACTGAAATTAACACAAGATAAATGTGAGCACCGAGACTTTAACCTTGGTGGGCACAAGAAACCACTGTCCTCTAACCATCCAACCACATGTTGGTTAGCACGACAAAATGTATGTGGTGACTGTGATGAGCTTATTCTGAAGTCTAGTGACCTCGTGCTTTCGCTTCAAATACAATGACCGTAAGTGTCGCCAACAAGATACGGAGCACGCATCAAATGCAAAGTCCGTCAGTGTCATCAACAAAATATGGAGACGTATCGTGAGCTAGATACCGTTGTACTATTGTATATGCTTATTTTATTAGTGGCCGATTGCGTGTGTGGTGTGGTGGGCACATCATTTCTAGTTGTGGTGGGTCAACATGAAGACTCATGGGTCGGTTCCATCCTGCGCCACATATAGGTTGGACCGAGACGTGTTATACGAAGACCCATGTGGAGGACTCGACATACAACACGAAGCTACCAGAGTCGCGGAGGACTCTATCCCCACTGGCGATAAGCCGACTATATATGATTTATAACCCTAGGCCCTTAGTATGTTATACAAGCTTGGGGGCTAGTTCGTCGATAGTATACACACACGCACAATGCCTCGTATTCACGTGTATTTTGTACACACCCCTATCACTAATATACAGTACCAGGAGTAGGCTCTTTCTTCAACTGCAATTGAATTCTAGCATGTGCATGTGTTTATTTCATATTATCGATCCATAGAGTGAGAGCTGATTGAAATACAGGCAATGGATGCTTTTGCAATTCATATATAAACATTAATTAGTGCACTCCATGTTTTTAGTGTGAAGCACTTTATACATTTGTCACTTGCATGGATACATTCCAAATTGCTAGCTACGAAATAGAATACATGTCGAATTCAACATAAAGGGGGTTTCGAAGATTCGAATTCATAGGAAGTGCATTCATCTATTTGAAACCGAGATAATGGCATTTGTAAATCAGATGTAAAATGGGGCATCAATCTTTGTTGTGAGTTTGAACATGCTATATATATATTCATACGCATATCTAACTTTTTTTTTGCAACCAAGGAGATTATATCTGGAACAATGCATGAACTGAGGTAAGTTGCATATTTTTTTAATATATACTCGTGTACAATGTATATTCAAATGTACCCCTCCATTCCAAAATAATCGTAGCTTTAGGATTTTCAAGAGTAAAGATTTGTGAAGTTTGACAAATCCTGAAAGTTCAATTCAAGAGAACCGAAAACGTTAAGGCCTTCTTTGGTTCATAGGACAGGAATTTCATAGGAATAGGAAAATCATATGAAGTGAGATGACATGCATGCCAATTCCTATAGAGAAAGAGATGTCATTTGGTGCATAGGATATGATTTTTTCCATTGAGTCTAGGCTAATGTTTTTTTCCTCTGAAACGTGAAGGATTGATTCCTATCCTAAATAGGAATAGGAATCCATTCCTACAAACCAAAGGGCTTCAAAGGAATTTTTCCTTTGCAAATCCTATCATATAGAATTCCTACAAAAATCCTACAAACCAAAGGAGGCCTAATGCTTCTGCTCCCAAATATTGAACGAAGCGTCAAATAGGCCTCTGGTCACCCGAAACCGCACGAGACTATTGTTTTGGTGCCAGGAAATTACTGTCCTGACTCTGGCCCGTGTAGCCTATCGGCCTGATGTCCAAAGGTCTAAACCGGGGTAGGTTTGTAAATTCACCTAGACGCCAGAGAAGCATTCATACGCCATGGGCGCCTACCCATGCGCTTGGCCGAAATCTATCCTGCCCACATTTGGGACACCTGACATGACTGTCCTACCCCCAACCCGCAATATGTCCGAAATTTTAGATGGGGGGAAAGTTTGTAACTTTCCCCAAATTTCAAACAAGCACGTCTCAAAACGAAACATTGTTTCCCCTTAGTTCCCTGCCATCCTCCGTTTCCCCATTCATACTCCGTGGGCCCGAAAACACCCTCTCCACCAGCCGCGAAACCCTAGCCTCCTCCGTCCTCCACCCCATAGCGGCCAATCCACCACCGCCCTCCTCCATCACGCCGGAGCCGGTACCCCGACGTCGTCGTCCAACGCAACCGCAACCGCAACGCCCTCAAGGACTTAGCAGCTGAAGCCGAGGCAGAGCTGCCTCCACGACACCGACGCTGATGTGCGCCGTACCAGAACCACTCCGACCACGCCGTCCTGCGCCTCACTGCTGCGGCTCCACTGTCGCGACCATCCACCGCACCGGAGCTGTTCGCGCTACGCCGTCGTTCGCCGCCTCGGATCTGCTTCGCCGCCGCTGACAGACGGCCACCGCACCACACTCAACAACTTGGCCATGGGTTCGTCCAAGGCTGCACCGTCCTCCACAACTTCTGGTTTCCGGCGAACAACAAGAAGATCGTCGGAAAAACAGAAGGAGGACACAACACTGCTAGCAGAAAGAGGCACTCCTTTTTCCCTTACTCGTGCAAATCTTACGTCTCCGCTCACACCGTATTCATCCCACGAAAGAAACTAGTTGAGCGCTTCCTACTGCATCTTCTTCGTGATACTAAATGCACAAGGTTTCCTCCCTTTTACTATTTCACCTTTGCTAGAGGTCAGTAGCCCGCCTGGATTTCAATTCAGGGTCAGTCGGACCGCAATTAAAAGAAGCAGCACCCGCTTAGGCGCGCGGAGCACCTAGTCCGCCTGTTCCCCGGGGAAGAAGCGCATCGGTGTCTATCATAGGGGTGTGGGGCGCAGGAGCTGCTTGCGCCCGATCTGGAGGTCGGTAGGGCTTGAATGGATGGCCGGGGGTGGTGCCAAGCACGGCGGTGCGGTGAGGTCGAGGGGAGGTCGCAGGCAGGGGAGGAATACTGGGCCGGTGGTCGCTGGCGTTTCGAGGAAGATCGTCAACACTGACTCGCTGGAGGTAGATGAATGCGATCTGCCCGTTCTTTGTACATCAGACGGTGTAGAAAAAATGGACTGACCTATTTGCTTTCAGTCGACTGTTATTTTCATAGAATCCTGTAGTAATTTAGTGTGCCATGCATGTTGTAGAGCTATCATATGTATCCCGTCATTTATTTCTCACCGACCTGCTATCTGCTACCTTTACACTGTACTAATTGTGCACACACTTGACCTATACTCACACTATTGTTTTTTTATGCATGGGTATTTCAGACTCTGACGCAGTGTTGATGAATGCAGAAAAGAAAAGACAGAAGTCGATCCAGTGTAATTCGAAGATAAGCACTAAGCGTTCCAGCGCTCTAACGGGTGTAGTGTCAGCAGTTGGAGACAGTAAACTTAGCTCTGCAGTTGATGATCTCAATTACCACACACAACCATCCCAGGTGCTTGCTTTAACTTTGCGCTGTCAATTGTGGTTGCATGTTGCATATGGTGTCTAGCTTGTATTGCTTCCAATTTGGTTAAATTGCATCTGCTTACTTTACACATTATACCTTCGATAATGACATGCCTTCCTGTTTTTGATACATACTACATATGTCTATTAACCATGTTTGTACATCAAACTAATGCTCTTTTGTATCCCTCGTCAATCACTTATGATGAGACATTCACCCAGGTGGGTTTCTGTGAGACGCCATACTCGTTTAAAGAGTGTAGTGTCGTCCTCCCCACATGATTCTCAAGAAACAGCAAGGCTAAATGAAGATAGTCAATGTAGCTCTCTAGTTGATCACCGCAATTCCCCCACACCACCATCGCAGGTGCTTGCTCTTACTTGGCAGTGTGATATGTAGTGTTCGTCTTACATGAAAGTAGTGTTCGTCAGTATCATGCATCAATGAGTTCTGAAGATCAAATTTTATTCCTTTTTCTTGTGGGTTTGACTTGACAAGGCAAAATCAAGAAAGAGGAAGGAAAAGAGTAAGGAAGGCGATGATGGTGGTCCTCTGCAGCAACGTAAACGGAGCATCTGTGCCGATTCTCCTTGTACTGATAGTGCATTACAAGGTCCAAGTCTCCGCTCCAATACTCCACCATCCAAGGTGCTTGATCTAACTTGGCAGTGTGATATCTGGTTGCATGTTGCATATGGTGTCTAGGTCGTATTGCTCCTAATTAGTGTAAACCACATCTGCTTAGCTTACACATGATACATGTGAATATAACACGCTTTCCTGTTTTTGGTACATACTATATCTTATGATAAGGCACTTTTCTTGAATATCCCTCATCAATGCTCCTAATTTGTTAACTTGCATCTCCTTAGCTTACACATTATACATGTGAATATGACATGCCTTCCTGTTTTTGGTACATACTACATTTGCCTATCACACCATGTTCTTACATCAAACTACTGTTCTTGTGTATCCTGCGTCCATCGCTTATGATGAGACAGTCACGCGCGTGGGTTAATATGAGACGCAATACTCTTATAAAGAATGTAATTTCATCCTCTCCACATGATTCTCAAGAAATAGCAAGCCTAAATGAAGATATTGAACGTAGCTCTGTACCTGAAGACCGCACTTCCCCTACACCACCATCACATGTGCTTGCTCTAACTTCGCAGTGTGATATGTGGTTGCATGTTGCATACGGTGTCTAGCTTGTAATGCTTCTAATTAGGGTAAATTGCATCTTCTTAGTTTACACACTATACATGTGAATATGACATGCCTTCCTATTTTTGGTACACACTACATCTATGTGTTAACCTTGTTCTTACATGAAACTACCTCTCTTGTGTATCCTGCATCAATCACTTACGATGAGTCAGCTTTATTCGTTGCATATTGCATATTATTTCTAGCCTGTTGCCATGTATTGCTTCTAATTTGGTCAAATACATTTGTTAGGGCACCCTTTTAATTTGGCAGAGTGATATTGGTTTCATCTTTCATATGGTTTCTAGCTTGCATCGATTCTAACAAGTTCAAGCACCTTGTGCTTAGTTTACACTTTATACATCATACATGTCAATATGTCACGCCGTCCTGTTTTTCATATATATTCCATCCTCCTATCATGCGGCTACCTTACATGAAAGTAGTGTTCGTCAGTATCATGCATCAATGAGTTCTGAAGAGCAAATTTTATTCTTTTTTCTTGTGGGTTTGACTTGACAAGGCAAAATCAAGAAAGAGGAAGGAAAAGAGTAAGGAAGGCGATGATGGTGGTCCTCTACAGCAATGTAAACGGAGCATCTGTACCAATTCTCCTTGTACTGATAGTGCATTACATGGTCCAAGTCTCCGCTCCCCTACTCCACCATCCAATGTGCTTGCTCTAACTTGGCAGTGTGATATCTGGTTGCATGTTGCATATGGTCTCTAGCTCGTATTGCTCCTAATTAGTGTAAACTGCATTTGCTTAGCTTACAAATGATACATGTGAATATGACACACTTTCCTGTTTTTGGTACATACTATATCTGTCTATCACACCATGTTCTTACATGAAACTACTCTTCTTGTGTATCCTGCATCAGTCACTTATGATGGGACACCTTTAAGTTGGCAGTGTGATATTGGTTTGCGTCTTGAATATGATTTCTAGCATGTATTGCCTCTAGTTTGATGAACGCCACCTATGACGAGACAGTTTTAACTTGGCAGAGTGATATTGATTGCACCTTCCATATGGTGTCTTGCAGTGTTTCTAATTTGTTGAAGTGCCTTCTGCTTAGTTACCACATCATAGGTGTGAATATGTCAAGCCGTCCATTTTTTCATACATATTCCATCCTCGTATCATGACTTTGCCTTTCATTAGAGTAATGTTCGTCAGTATCATGCATGAATGAGTTCTGAAGAGCGAATGATATTCCTTTTTCTTGTCGGTATGACCTCACAATGCAAAATCAATAAAGTTGAAGGAAATTGGCAAGGCATTGGATGATGGTGGTCCTTCCGAGCAACTGAAACGGAGGTTCTCTACAGATTCTACTCCACCATCCTCCCAACAAGATTTGCAAGACAACGCAAGGCTAGACAATCAACGTAGATGTGTAGATGATGAGCACATCTCCCCTACTCCACCATCACAGGTGCTTGCTCTAACTTGGCACTATTATATGTGGTTGCATGTTGCGTATGATGTCTAGCTTGTATTGCTTCTAACTTTGTTGAATTGCATCTTCTTACTTTACACATAATGCCTGTGAATATGACATGTGTTCCTGTTTCTAAATCGGACTACTATTCTTGCATATCCCGCATCAGTCACTTATGATAAGGCACCTTTAAGTCGCCACTGTGATATTGGTTGTGTCTTGCATATGATTTCTAGCATGTACTGCTTCTAATTTGTTGAAACGCCATATAGTTTGAACTTGGCAGAGTGATATTGGTTGCATCTTTCATATGGTGTCTAGCTTGCAGTGCTTCTAATTTGTTGAAATACCTTCTGCTTAGTTACCACATCATAGGTGTGAATATGTCACACCATCCTGTTTTCATACATATTCCATCCTCGCATCATGTGTTTGACTTTCATCCAAGTGGTGTTCGTCAGTATCATGCATGAATGAGTTCTGAAGAGCGAATTTTATTCCTTTTTCTTATAGGTTTGACTTCACAATGCAAAATCATTATAGCTGAAGGAAATTAGTCCGGCAGTGGATGACGGCGGTCCTTTGGAGCAACTCAAACAGGGGGTCTCTACAAATTCTACTCCGCCATCCTGCCAACTAGATTCGCAAGACAACACAAGGCTGGACAGTCAACGTAGCTGTGTAGGTGATGAGCACATCTCCCTTACTCTACCATCATAGGTGCTTGCTCTAACCTGACACTATTATATGTGGTTGCATGTTGTGTATGATGTCTAGCTTGTATTTCTTCTAACTTGAATTGCATCTGCTTACTTTACACATAATGCCTATGAATATGACACATGTTCCTGTTTCTAGAACATACGTGTACATGATGAGCACATCTCCCCTACTCCACCATCACATGTGCTTGCTCTTACTTGGAACTGTTATACGTGGTTGCGTTTTCCATATGACGTCTAGTTTATATTGCTTCTAATTATGTTGAATTGCATCTGCGTAGCTTACAACTTATACCTGCAACGATCACTTACCCATAAGACACATTTAACTTGGGACTGTGATGTAGGTTGCATCTTGCATTGTCTTCTAGCTTGTACTGCTTCTAATTTCTTGAAATGGCTCTTATGACGAGACACTTTTTACCTGATAGAGTGATATTGGTTGCATGAAAAATATGGTGCCTAGCTTTCATTTCTTCTAATTTTGTTGAAATGCCTTCCAGTTACTGTTTTTTCATACATATTCCATCCTCCTATCATACGTGTGAATATGAAACGCTGTCTTTTTTTGTATATATTCCATCCTCCTATCCTGCGCTTGCCTTACATCAAAGTAGTGTTCGTCTGTATCATGCATCAACCAGTTATGCAGAGCTATATAATTTTATTCATCTTCTTGTGGTTTTGACTTCATAAGGCAATATCAGAAAATAGGAAGGAAAAGAGTAAGTTAGGGGATGTTGGTGGTCCTCAGCACCTACGCAAATAGAGACTCTCTAGATTTGCCACTACTACTGCTAATGAAGTTGAAGTCTCAAGTCTACATGATGAGTTCATCTCCCGTACTCCACCATCGCAGGTGCTTGCTCTAAGTTGACAGTGTGATAATTGGTTTCATGTTGCATATGTTGTCTAGCCTGTATTTCTTATATTTTGATTAAATTGCACCTGCTGAGTTTATACGTTATACATGTTCATATGACATGGCTTTCTGTGTCTAGAATACACTGCATCTATCTATCATACCATGTTCTTACATCAAAGTACTGATGTTGTGTATCCTGCATCAGTCACTCATGATTGGACGCTTTTAACATGGCAGTTTGATAGCGGTTGCATCTTGCATTGATTTCTATGTTGTACTGCTTCTAATTTTTCGAATTGCCACTTATGACAAGACACTTTTAACTTGGCAGAGTAATATTGGTTGCATCTTTCATATGGTGTCTAGCCTACATTACTTCTATTTTCTTGAAAATCCTTCTACTTAGTTGGCACATCATAGCTGTGAATATGTCATGCCGTCCTATTTTTCTTACATATTCCATCCTCATACGGTTGTCTTACATCAAAGTATTGCTTGTCTGTATCATGCATCAATGAGTTCTGAAGAGTGATTTTATTCTTTTGTGTTGTGGGTACAACTTGACATGGCAAAGTCAAAAAAGAGCAAGGAAAATAATATAGTAGAGAGTGCTGTTACTCATCGGGTGAAACGGAAAAGGTTCTGCCGTCGAGATTCTGCTGGTACTTATAGTGCAGTAGAAGGTCCAAGTCGCTAAATTTACAAACATAGTATCACCTGCTCCACCAGCTGCAGCATCCGCTTCAACTGTACCAGCATCTCAACCAGTTACTCGTTCGTTTGCTCCAGAACTGGCCAGTTCCCAAGCTGCCTTCACACCTAACACTACTTCCGAAGCACTGCTGACACAACAGGACTTGGCAAGATCAGATGAACCTTATGAGCATCAACACCAAGACGGTACGTGACCGAGTCAAGTTCCATATTCGTTGTTGAACTAGCACCACGGCGCAAGCGGAAATAGACATTAGGGATAATGCTTGACAGATTAACAAAATCTAAAGGAGGAAGAATGGAGATCCATTTTGAGGCAGGTTTAAAAAGGCCACGTGATGCTACAGAGTCAGCCAAGTTAGTATCAGAGGCAGCCGTTGCCGTTAGGTGTCATGCACGTATCCTCCCAACGTGGATCCTGTACAGGAATAAGAAAGACAATACCCAATTTAACACCTTCCTTGACCATGTATCCATAAGTAATGTTATTCATCGCAATTAGTAATATTGTCTTGCTCTGTCCCATACTTTCTAGCTTCCTCCTAATAAGACTCACATTCTTTTTTCAACAGATGAGGTTGAAGTTGGATCCGAAAGATGATGCAAATAGACAAGGATGCACTCATGTTTTTTAGTCTGCTCTGCGACAGTATCGGTACCACCTTAGAAAATCTCACTTTGAAGGCAAGGCTAACAATGAAATCGCCCAAACATCTCCAGTGGAATATATTACAGATGATGACTGGACAGCCCTCGTTAAACACTGGTCTGATCCAAAGTATCAGGTAGGCTATATGTATTTGATCAGACCACATATTGAACTTGTATTTATGTACGTGTGTGCCTTACAAGTGTATCTTCTTTTAGGCTAACTATTTGAAGAACAAAACCAACCGTTCTAAAGTGAAATTCCAACAGACCATAGGATCTCGTAGTTATATTGCACACTGAGAGGCTCTTGTAAATAGCTGCTACTTCCTTCTTTTTTTGTGCCATATTATCATATATATATATTGACTTGTTCCAAATACAGAGGAAATCCCGTGCAGACCAAAAAGAACCTAAACCGAATGCAGTGCAAATCTTCAAGGATTGCCACACCAGCAAGATGAAGGGCATGAGCACACCAGTTCAAGCCGCTGTTGTAAGTCCTTACTCCTCCTGCCTTGAACTGATTGGTACTGTGATGTGTTCATTTAACTACTTGGTTTGCAGCCAATGTGAGTTACTCTGTTCACCTTTATTCACAGTTGTCTTAACGTATCATTTCACCTTACATGGTTTAAAAGAGATGAAGGATATTCTTTTGGTCTTGATTTGTAATCTAGTTGTTATGTTCACATGCGCACACAATGATAAAATAGCCTATTTGTTTTATATCTGTTTTCCCATTATATGAATGATGTCATACTATGTTCATCCTACTTTAAACCATGTCTCTTTATCCTTAGATGTCAACGAATGTGAGGAAATAGAAAATATAGTAGGCATGCTACATGGACATATGTTCCGGAAGTGATTTTATTATGTAGTTTGCACTAAAATACATGCTAATGTATTACAGTAGTTCACCAAAATAAGTTATGTATAAACGTTTAACCTACTTTGTTTGTTTTTGTCTCATTAGTAACTTATCTGGTACACTAATCTACAAGTTCAAACTTTCAGGAAGCTATGGAACAAATGATTGAACAGCCACAACCACCTGAAGGTGACGAGGCTACTACATGCACAATGTCACCTCTTGCTGCAGTGCGTCAGTATCTCTCCACTAACAGTGCAAAAAGCACCTTCCTGCGTAATTCTGGGTTGGTTGTCAAGGTAACCTCGTCCAAATCGCCTACTGAACAAAATCTTCCTGCTAGACAGAGTGATATATCTATGCTCCAGACACAAGTCCAATCCCTAATGGACGTTGTTTCGAAAACAAGAATAGTGGTTGAGAAATGTCGTCAAGATATGAATGGTTTTGAAACCAGACTATCAGACATTTGCTTCGTTGTTCAAGAGCAATTGCGGAAAAAAGGTGGAGATCGTGCTGCTCCATCAGATTCTACAGCCTGAAACATTAGCACCTAGGTCAAATGATCTATGCTTCTATACATCTGATGGTGTTTTTATCTGGAAGGACTGTAAACTTTATGCCAACATGCCTTTTGTTGTATGGTTGGAATTTATTTTGTTGTGATACAACATTTATGATGCTGCCTCTGGCTTCAGTAATTACGACGCTATTTTTGTATAGTGTAGGTTTATCTTAGTCATGTATTCGGCCGAAACCTTCATAGGAGCCCAACATGCCAACATTTTTCGGGCCCATTCCAATTGGGATAAAAACGATTACGGGCCAAAATTGGCATGTAGCCCACTAAAAATATCTGGGCCTAAATCAGCATAAGCTTTCATATTTTTCTGGTAGGCCTGTGCCCATAGTGGGCCTTTAACAGGCCTAAACATAATTTGGGCCCTCAGTAAAAATAGGCCGTTTACAGGTGTAAATATCTCGAGCCCATAAAATACATGGGCCTTTAATAGACCGAAAGTGAGATTGGGCCCTGATTGTGCCAAATAACCCACTGGACTTTAACAGGCCGAAATTCGGATGGGCCGT
The DNA here is from genome assembly GCF_003073215.2 of Triticum urartu. NCBI lineage: Eukaryota > Viridiplantae > Streptophyta > Magnoliopsida > Poales > Poaceae > Triticum > Triticum urartu. The sequence goes on from NC_053028.1 coordinate 704,418,717, forward strand.
AATTGCGCCGACCTAATACACGAGCCTTTAACAGGCCGGAACTTCGGTCGGGCTAGATTATCGTCATTTTTATATGGACCGTTAATGGGCCCGATATGACGTTGGGCCACATATGGCCCATGGTTTACGTCCGGCGTTAACAGGCTGAAAATGACAACAGGCCGAAAGTGGCCCAACGCTATAGTGGGCCTCTAACAGGCCGAATGTCAGACATGGCCGAATATGACCCAAATCCTTCATGGTCGTTTATGGGCCGAAAGTTTTGATGGCCTGTAAATGGGCCCAAATGAAGCTGGATCTTTAACAGGCCGGAAATACACCGGGCCGTAATTCGGCCCAATTACTTAGCAGACTATTAACGGGCCAGAAGTGACCATGGGCCGCGTTGATGACAAGTTTAGGAGAGGCCGTTGACGGGCCGATTTGAGAGAGAATGTTGGGCCTTTAGCTGGGCCGGCCCATTATGGTCGGCAGAATCTAGTGGGCCTTTAGCTGGGCCGACCCATTGTGGTCCGCAAAATCTTGTGGGCCTTTAGCTGGGCCGGCCCATTATGGTCTGCAAAATCATGTGGGCCTTTAGCTGGGCCGGCCCATTATGGTCCGCTAAATTTTGTGGGCCTTTAGCTGGGCCGACCCATTATGGTCCGCTAAATCTTATGGGCCTTCGGTTGGGCCGACCCATTTAATCTTTGTGGGCCACTTTTGGGCCGGTCCACGTGTTAACATATCATAGGCCCATCTCGACCGTTGGATGAGTGACACCTGTGCCAACGTGGAGCTGACGCGTGGATCCGTCAACCAATGATAATTTTACCCGTGGAAAATCGGCATTGGTCATGGCTGTTAACGGGTTATCGGATCCAAAATTCGACTCGATAGCTTAACGGCGTTCCGTTATGGTGGATGCCACGTGTGGGTCACCCTTGACGAAAGCACTTCTGTGACGCGCGATTTATCGTCATGGAAGTGGACACTTCCGTGATGATAATTTTGGCAATGTCATGGAACACTTCTACGACAACACATGTATGACTATCTTGATTCTGTCATAAATTTGTCATGGATGTACATGCATGACAGAAAACACGACCTACTGTGACAAACACGTATCATCACGGAAGTGTATTTTTTTTTGTAGTGATACCTCCAAATCTACCTCACTGCTGGGCCTCATTCAACAAAGCCGACAAACACTCTGCACAAATTGCAAAGAGATAGGGCGAGCTCGGATCGCCCTGCCAGAGCCCTCCTGAAGGCGCAAATTGTTGGAATAGCTCGCCATTAACTTTGATGCTATACCTCACCGAGGTTACACACTTCATTACCAGCTTCACCCAGCTGCTCGCGAACCCAAGTTTATACATCATTGCTTCCAGAAAGGCCCACTCGACCCGGTCATAGTCTTTGCTCATGTCCACCTCGACCGCCGCAAACTCTTCCTTCCCAGTTTGTTTGTTCATCAAGAAATGTGAGATCTCATAGGCCATGAGGATAGTGTCAGTTATCAGTCATCCAGGTACAAATGCACTCTGATTGTCAGAGATGATCTGCCGCAGTATGAGCTTGAGTCGATTCGCCATTACCTTAGAGATGATCTTATACAGAACATTACACAAACTGATGGGTCGGAGGTCCTTTATCCTTGAGGGTCTTTTTTGTTGGGGAACGTAGTAATTTCAAAAATTCTCCCACGCACACATATGATCATGGTGATGCATAGCAATGAGAGGGGAGAGTGTTGTCCACGTACCCTCATAGACCGTTAAGCGGAAACGTTATGACATCGTGTTTGATGTTGTCGTACGTCTTCATGATCGACCGATCCTCAGTACCAAACGTACGGCACTTACGCGTTCAGCACACGTTCAGCTCGGTGACGTCCCACGAACTCACGATCCAGTAAAGCTCAGGGAAGAGTTTCGTCAGCACGACGGCGTGGTGACGATGTTGATGAAGTTACCGCAACAGGTGTCGGTGTCAAAACCAGCGGATCTCGGGTAGGGGGTCCCGAACTGTGCGTCTAAGGCGGATGGTAACAGGAGGCAGGGGACACGATGTTTTACCCAGGTTCGGGCCCTCTTGATGGAGGTAAAACCCTACGTCCTGCTTGATTATTCTTGATAATATGAGTAGTACAAGAGTAGATCTACCACGAGATCAGAGAGGCTAAACCCTAGAAGCTAGCCTATGGTATGATTTTATGTTGTCCTATGGACTAAAACCCTCCGGTTTATATAGACACCGGAGGGGGCTAGGGTTACACAGAGTCGGTTACAAAGAAGGAGATCTATATATCCGTATTGCCAAGCTTGCCTTCCACGCCAAGGAGAGTCCCATCCGGACACGGGACGAAGTCTTCAATCTTGTATCTTCATAGTCCAACAGTCCGGCCAAAGGATATAATCCGGCTGTCCGGATACCCCCTAATCCAGGACTCCCTAGTAGCCCCTGAACCAGGCTTCAATGACGATAAGTCCGGCGCGCAGATTGTCTTCGGCATTGCAAGGTGGGTTCCTCCTCCGAATACTTCATAGAAGATATTGAACATGAGGATCGTGTCCGGCTCTACAAAATAAGTTCCACATACCACCGTAGAGGGAATAATATTTACACAAATCTAATCTGCTGACGTACCCCATAGTGTGACATCACACCACAGCCAGGTCTTTATTCGAATCGTTTTTCATAACCTATCTCAGCGTGTTTCGCGAGGCGGTTTCCTTGGCACGTCTTGTCGAAGCAGAGATCGTGTCCCCTTATTACGAGATTCCCATCAATAGGGACGTGGGTAACCCAACCGCGCCATCAATTACGGCGCTTGGCAGATAAGCGAGTTTTACCAGGCTGGTGGGGGCGCATAGTTTTGTCCACCCTTATAAAGGGATAAGGTTTCACCTTTTTCTACCCACGCCTTGTTCCTCCTTGCTCATCCATTCTCGCGCACTCGAGCTCCAGCGCCCAAGTCCACATCCTTCTCCTCAACTCTCTCCAAACATGTCCGGAGCGGGAGGCAAGTGGATGGTCTCCGCCGTCACGGAGGGACACATAAAAAAACTACGTGGGGCCGGATACTTAGCCATGGATATCGCGCACTGGCTGCCAGCCGCGGGGCAGATCGTCCCTACCCTGGAACCTCACGAAAGGGTGGTTCCCCCCCCCCCACTTCATCCGCGGCCTTATGTTCTATTATGGGATGGACTTTCATGATCTGGCCCCAAATTTCATCCTCAACATCTCGGCGTTCATCGTCGTGTGCGAGGCTTTCCTCCGCATCCGGCCCCACTTCGGCCTGTGGCTGAAGACCTTCAATATCAAGCCGAAGGTAGTAGGCAGCCAACAAACGGAATGCGGTGGAGCCATGGTGGGCAAAATGCCCAACGTTACGTGGCTCGAGGGCTCCTTTGTGGAGACCAAAAAGGGGTGGCAATCGGGGTGGTTCTACATCACCGAGCCGCGTGACACCAACTGGGTGGCGGCCCCCGAGTTTCGATCCGGAATCCCCACGCGGCTCACTTCCTGGAAGGAGAAGGGCATGTCCTGTGGTTCATCGGTGGAGCTGGATGGACTCCAGAAGTGTATCCGGAACATGATAAGCAAGAAACTTAAGCTTGTCAACATAGTCCAGGTCATGCTCTTCCGCCGGATCCTCCCGTGTTAACAACGGGCTTTCAACTTATGGGAGTTTGACCCGGCCCAACACCAGACTCTACGCGAGCTCTTCGACACGACACATAAGGACATCTAGAAGGTGCTGTTCAAGGGCGCCGAGGTCCCTCCTTCTCTTACCGAGGACCGCGGGCTAAGCGCGAAGCGCCCTACGAATCTGGTAAGTTCCGTACATCTGGTAGGGTATTCATTTCCCATAGCTTAACCATGTGCGGGGTTTGAGCTCCCATGCCTTTGACAGGACTGGGTGGAGACATTGGAGTAGATTAACTGTCCGGCCCCTCTGCCCGAAGACCCTGCGGACACTCTCCTGGCGGAGATGCGGACTCCGGCTCCTTATGAGGTGCCGGAGAAGACCAAGAAGAAGGCCAAGGGAATCTGAAAGAGTTCCCGGCGCCAGGTGGTATCAGACTCATTGTCCGATAACTCTGAGACGCACTCCTCCCGTGAAAACGAGGAGGAGGAAGATGAAGACTCTCCCCCTCCAGCCGGGGGAGACAAGAAAAGGAAGGCCGCCCCAACCGGGGAGGCCGAAGGGTCCAAGAAGGGAAGGACTCTCCTTCCGGACTGTTCCACCACCGCCGCCGATGGCGAAGACGAGTGGTTACTCAGGGCCAAGCCCCTGGCGGAGTCGTAAGTATTCAGATACCAGAGTAACTCATAGCATACTTTTATTGCATTACTTCTCCTAATCATCGAATATGATCATGTAGTCCACCGCGAGCCCGTATCGACATATCCTCGTCGGACGGTTCCTTGGACTCGTCGGATATGGATAGTGATACACTTCCAACCACCTCCTCTCCTCGCCCTAGGGACGATGTCGAGGTACTGTCTCAAGGGGGACCGAGCCGGGGGGAGACAGTCCCGGAGGCGCCTCAAGGCGACCTTCCGGACTCCAGGCGTGAAGGGAGTAAGACTCCCAGGGGCTCCAAGTTCGGCCCCCAGCCGAACACCGCGCCAGAACCTCCAGTGGTTCCGGACTCCGATCTGGCAGGCGGCCCCCTTTCCAAGAGGGGCAAGCCGCCCGTGCCGGTGACCTCTGTCCATCCAGAGGCACCGGACAACTTGCTGGGAGCACTTCGCGGCGCTTCCATTGACGAAGAGCACCACACTATTATGAGTGCGGTGATTAAGAAGGTTCAGTCCGCCAAGAGCGGACTGACTGAAGCCTGTGCCAGCCTTCTAACAGGCTTTGAGGTAAGTATTTAAAATATAGGAAAATATTACCGCATAGATAGTAGCCCCTGATGCTCTGTTTGGTGTTCACAAAGAAAAGCCGAATAGAGGATCAAATAATATCTGCAGGAGTCTAATATAAGTATGTCTGTATCCGTATGCAGGCTTCGCTGCTGACCTCTACCGCACTGACTGCGGACGTTACTGCACTAAGGCAGAACCTCGAGCGGTCTGAGAAAGAGCTCGGTCTTGCCAAGAGGCAGCTCGAGGAGAACAAAGGTAAGTAATGCCTTGTCCATATATATATATGTATGTATATATATATATATATATATAAGATGCGGTTGCAAAATGATAGGATCATCATGGATGTGTAAGGAGCCACGACCGAAGTGGCGACCCTGAAGCAAGCGCTGTCCAAGGCCGAAAACAAAGCAGCCAAGGAGCGCACCGAGCGGGAAAAACAAGAGGCATGGGTGGGCGAGGTGCAGCAAGAGCTCCAAGCTCTCGTGAAGAAGCATGAGGCTTTGGAGCTTGACTCGAAGATGCGAGAGTCCAAGCTTGCCGCGACCCTCTAGAGCCCAAAGCATGCCAAGGCTGAAGCCCAAAAGTCCCTCCAGGAAATTGAGGCGATGAGGAAGATAGTGGCGGGTAATGCCTTCAATATGCAAAGCAAGCATGTGAAAGTAAATTACTTGTTACTTACCCGAGTTCGGAGCTCTCCAGGAGCATTCACAGATTTGCCCCGCAGCGTGTCGGATGCCGCGAAGTATTACCAGGCCTAGGAGGGAAGCTCGACGGAGAAGTTATTCTAGTCTCAGTATACTGGGACCGAACACCCGATGCCTGTGAGCGACCAGCTGAAGCAACTGGTCGAGCTGCACAAGGCGTCCGAACAGGCCATGAGGGGCCTTATAGTCCGGATGTGGCCTGGCGACTCCCTTCCCAACAGCTACTTCGGCCTTGTGAGGCGGCTTGTGGATGCCTGCCCACGGCTGGAAGTCATAAAGTGGTCTGTCTGCATCGAAGGTGCATGCCGGGCTTTTGCCCGTGCGAAGGTGCACTGGGCCAAGATGGACGCCGAGAAGCTGGTGAAGGAGGGGCCGCCACAGGGCAAGGAGCATCGGCACCCCGAAATGTATTATGAGGGTGTCCTGAAGGGTGCCCGTCTTGTGGCGGACGAGTGTGCGAAGGATGTAATTTTTGAATGAACTTGCTCATGTGATCCTATATTATGAAAACTTGTTTCATATGCGCTGTGCAACGCTTGTTTGAATTTAAAATATTATCTTCTGTGCGGCTGTTTGTTAAATCTGAGAGATGGCGAGTCGTCGGCTTCTGCCCCCATGCCACGAGTGCTGGGGTGTTCGGGATAAATCTGAGCACTCTTTTTCCCATTGTTGGGTCCTTCGAGGGAGGTGCTTAGCACAACGAATAAGGCAATCAGACTATAATGCTTTATCACTCTCACTTAGCCATAGAAGTCTACAATTTTAAATTTTGGCGAAGCCCCTAGTATTCGGAAGGCCGAATTCGGGGCGCTATACACGCCTTAAGCCGGACAAAGCCGACTCCTCACTCTAAGCGGCATAAGTCTTTAGGGACTCGAGACCTCTCGAACAGCGACCAGCTCTCGCCTTATCATGACAGTCAGTTTTAGATTTCTCTACTGAGGTGCTTAGCCTAGATGAACCGAGGCACAATCGCAGTAGTTCTCCCAGTGCTACCTTAGCCGATATAGCGGAACGTAAGGTACCAAAACATGGGAGCTGGGCAAACCCAACTATTGACCCAAGACATGATTCGGAGCTGATGCATATAATGCTATAAGTTCGGGGTGCCGCACTGTTGAAATTGTTCGGACTTCTCACGCCGTATTACGGGGTACGCTGAAGCCCCTGGCGTATGGGCCGTACCAGAGTGTACGGGTGCTGGATGTCATGAATGAACATGTGGAAAAAAGAATAGAGAATGCAGTAATAGTCGAGTGCTATGCATTGTTTATTCAAAAAGGTGCATCAAAGAAGAATGATACAAGTAGTGTGATAAGCAAAAAGTTGGACTATTTGACATGTCCCCTCCAAGGGCAACCTGAGGAATGGTATTTAAAGCAAGTATTTCACTCGTTATCAGAGACCACCTGGGAGTTCCGTGGTGTGACGTAGCTTTCTGCCTCCTTGGTTGTTGCATCGTGTGTCCGGCAATCGTACTGCCGGACGGGGTTTCCAGAGATTAAAGTCCTGAAAGAGAGAAAAATAACAAAGCGGGAAGCCCCTAGTGCGGTTGAGCCGCGTCTTGGGGCGTGCCGTAGTCGTGCCCCCTCCCCACCTGTGCCTATGGTATTTTCAATGCGTAATTATGTACGCGTGGCACGGATTTCGCCGTTTGGCTGGTACTGGGGTGGGGGCCGCATTGCTATGCGAGCTCGGAACGTGCCAGGCGGTCTTGTTGCTGATTACTCCCGGCGCGCTTGAAGGTGTCCGGGTCTTTAATCGTCGAACTGGTGGATTGCCTTAAGAGGCCGCTTTGCGCTTCTGCCGTGAGGGCCGCAGTGTGCTCCTCCGTGCGGAGAGAGCGCTCTGTGTTTCCATTGACTGTGATGACCCCCTGAGGTCCTGGCATCTTGAGCTTGAGATATGCATAGTGCGGTACCGCATTGAATCTCGCAAATGCGGTTCGCCCGAGCAGTGCATGATAGCCGCTGCGAAACGGGACTATATCGAAGATTAACTCCTCGCTCCGGAAGTTATCCGGGGATCCGAAGACCACTTCCAGTGGGACTGAGCCTATGCAATGGGCCTCTACACCTGGTATGACGCCTTTGAAGGTCGTTTTTGTGGGTTTGATAAAGCAGGTTCAGGCTGCTCCCGCCGTCCATAGGGACTCGAGTGAGGTGAAATTCATTGATGATTGGGTCTAGGACCAGTGCGGCGAATCCGCCATGATGGATACTAGTGGGATGGTCCCTACGATCGAAGGTGATCGGACAGGAGGACCATGGGTTGAACTTTGGGGCGACTGGCTCCAACGCATATACATCCCTTAAACGCACGCTTCCGCTCCCTCTTGGGGATGTGGGTTGCGTATATCATGTTCACCGTCCGCACTTGTGGGGGGAACCTCTTCTGCCCCCCGGTGTTCGGCTGCTGGGGCTCCTCCTCGTCATCGCTATGTAGTCCCTTATCTTTGTTTTTGGCGTTTAACTTGCCGGCCTGCTTGAACAACCAACATTCCCTGTTGGTGTGGTTCGCTGGCTTGTTGGGGGTGCCATGTATTTGGCACGAGCGATTGAGTATACGGTCCAAATTGTACGGGCCCGGAGTGCTTCTTTTGAATGTCTTTTTCCGCTGACCGGGTTTAGAGCCTCTGAATCCGGCATTGACTGCCGTATCCTCGGTATTGTCGCTATTGACGCGGCGCTTATGTTTCTTGCGTCGTGACCTGCCATTGCTATCCTTGGTATCTGAAGTACCGTGGTTCTTTGATATGTTATTGCTGCGAGCCAGCCAGCTGTCTTCTCCCGTGCAAAAGCGGGTCATGAGTGTCGTGAGGGCTGCCATGGATTTCGGCTTTTCCTGGCCAAGGTGCCGGGCGAGCCACTTGTCACGGATGTTGTGCTTAAAAGCTGCTAGGGCCTCTGCATCCGGATAGTCGACGATTTGATTTTTATTTGTCAGGAATCGTGTCCAGAATTGCCTGGCCGATTCCTCTGGCTGCTGAATTATGTGGCTCAAGTCATCGGCATCTGGTGGTCACACATAAGTGCCCTGGAAGTTGTGGAGGAATGCTGCTTCCAGATCTTCCCAACAGCAAATGGATTCTGCTGGCAGGATGTTGAGCCAATGCCGAGCTAGTCCTTTGAGCTTGAGTGGGAGGTATTTGATGGCGTGTAGATCGTCACCGCAGGCCTTGTGGATGTGCAGGAGGAAGTCCTCGATCCATACCGCAGGATCTGTTGTGACGTCGTATGCTTTGATATTTACAGGTTTGAAACCCTCTGGGATTTGGTGATCCATTACTTCGTCTGTGAAGCATATGGGGTGTGCGGCGCCTGTGTAGTGGGCTATGTCGCGACGCAGCTCGAATGAGTCTTGTCCGCTGTGTTTGGCCCGGCCGGATTTACTTTTTCTGTATCCGGCGTGACGGTTATCGTCTCACGTAGTGGCACGCCCTCGTGATCCGTAGATCGATCTTGCGTGTTTTGCTTTGTCCTCCAATATGTCTTGCAGGTCTAGCGTCTTTCCCCGTGCCTTGTCATTTTTATTTCAGTGGCGTCGGGGTGCGGGCTGAGATTTTGGCTGAAATGCCTCTCTGTCGCGGCCACGAGGTGGCCAATCAGCCACGTCATATGCTAGAGATGTAGGTTTTAATACTTCCTCCTCCAGTCGGGGTAGCAACTTGCGCTTTGGGTAACTCTTGGAGGGGCGTTTGAGTTCATATTCCTTGGCCGCAAGGACTTCAGTCCATCTGTCAGCTAGCAAATCTTGATCAGCTTGAAGCTGCTACTGCTGTTTCTTAAGGCTATTTGCCGTGGCTATAAGCCGGCGCTTGAAGCGCTCTTGCTCGGCAGGATCCTCCGGCACGACAAATTCGCCATCGTCGAGGCTTGCCTCGTCATCGGAGGGAGGCATGTAATTATCATCCTCCGCCTCTCCATCTGCCGCTCTCTCGGGAGGGCTGGCTTCTCCATCCTCCTGCTCTAAATCTTGCTGGAGGGGATTGTTGTCATCTTCGGCACTGTCCGGATTGCCTCGTCATCGGAGGGAGGCATGTAATTATCATCCTCCGCCTCTCCATCTGCCGCTCTCTCGGGAGGGCTGGCTTCTCCATCCTCCTGCTCTAAATCTTGCTGGAGGGGATTGTTGTCATCTTCGGCACTGTCCGGATTGCCTCGTCATCGGAGGGAGGCATGTAATTATCATCCTCCGCCTCTCCATCTGCCGCTCTCTCGGGAGGGCTGGCTTCTCCATCCTCCTGCTCTAAATCTTGCTGGAGGGGATTGTTGTCATCTTCGGTAAGGTCAATTCTTGGCTCGATCGCCGCTGAGAATACGGCCTCCGTGGCGGGGTCTATCCACCCATCCATGGGTGGCGCAATTGGCTCCGAATTGAGGGTCGGAGCGGTTGCCGGTGCGGTCTCCTGAACACTGTTCGATGGTAGAGCTAAATCATGCTTATCGTGACCGTGCGGCGCACTCTACAGGGGCTCGAATCCGTCGAAGATCAAGTCTCCGCGGATGTCGGCCGTGTAGTATAAGCTTCCAAACCTGACCTGGTGGCCAGGGGCGTAACTCTCGATCTGCTCCAGATGGCCAAGCGAGTTGGCCCGCAGTGCGAAGGCCGCCGAACACAAAGATCTGTCCGGGGAGAAAAGTCTCACCCTGGACTGCATCGCTATCGATGATCAGAGCCATCAAGCCTAACGGACGACACAGAGGAACTCTCAATGAAAGCACCAATGTCGGTGTCAAAACCGGCGGATCTCGGGTAGGGGGTCCCGAACTGTGCGTCTAAGGCGGATGGTAACAGGAGGCAGGGGACACGATGTTTTACCCAGGTTCGGGCCCTCTTGATGGAGGTAAAACCCTACGTCCTGCTTGATTATATTGATGATATGAGTACAAAGAGTTGATCTACCACGAGATCAGAGAGGCTAAACCCTAGAAGCTAGCCTATGGTATGATTTGTTGTCCTACGGACTAAAACCCTCCGGTTTATATAGACACCGGAGGGGGCTAGGGTTACATAGAGTCGGTTACAAAGAAGGAGATCTATATATCCGTATTGCCAAGCATGCCTTCCACGCCAAGGAGAGTCCCATCCGGACACGGGACGAAGTGTTCAATCTTGTATCTTCATAGTCAAACAGTCCGGCCAAAGGATATAATCCGGCTGTCCGGATACCCCCTAATCCAGGACTCCCTCAGCAGGGCTTCGCCTAAACACCGCTACAGTATGACCGAGATTATGGTGGAGGGGGCACCGCACACGGCTGGGAGAGATCTTTGTGATCAACTTGTGTGTCTAGAGGTGCCCCTGCCCCTGTATATAAAGGAGCAAGGGGGAGGCCGGCCGGCCCTTGTTGGTGCGCCAGGAGGAGGAATCCTCCTCCTAGTAGGAGTAGGATTCCTCCCTTTCCTACTCCTACTAGGAGGGGGAAAGGCAGGGAGAGAAAGAGAAGGAAAGGGGGGCGCCGCCCCCCTTCTCCTAGTCCAATTCGGACAGGGGGAAGGGGTCGCGCTGCTTGCCCTAGGCCGGCCCCTCTCTCTTTCCCTTATGACCCAACAAGGCCCATTAGCCCCCGGGGGTTCCGGTAACCCCTTCGGTACTCCAGTAAAATCCCGATTTCACAAGGAACTATTCCGAATCCGCAGGGACTATGGCTGGAACGTTTATCCTAGCTCGCACGAATGGAAACAACACCAAACAAGCAAGCAATCCAGGCACGACCAGCAAACTGGCATGACACGCCAGGTCAGTACAATGAATGTACTTGCAAGCTCACAATAACCAGAAGTATTCAAGACAAACAACAACATGGCAAATACAGGTTAAGCAGGAATTATCGTGAGATCATCAGGATAACAATACATGAACATAATATCGCCAGAACCATATGATCATGGCATGAACATATAAATCTGACGATACTAGCATGCACATGATGACACTACATGCACCATTTATTCTGCTCGGGTTACCTCGTAACCATCACATGCATCACTTACCAACTTCGGACATTACACGATCATCTCAGGATCAAATCAAGCTTGGTATAAACAATACCGTAGTAATCATCAAATGACCACAAGGAGCTTGATCTTTACCCACGATTCTCGCACAACATCATGAATATCCAACAACTCGGTATCCTCGATACCAGTGATCATTCCGGCGATCACAACCATGACCAACACTTGGTCTCAAACTGATCCTTCCGGCGATCACAACCAACTTATCTTAACCGTTTGTTATTAAGCACATTATTATTACTGTTGACTCATAGTGTGACCAACTACGAACTGGGCCCTTATCCGCGGGCGCGGCTATCGATAGATTTAATATACACTCTGCAGAGGTTAGCACACTGTACCCACACTACGGAACCCATGGCCTCGCACTCCCATTCGGGTGGACCAACGGCGTTTCCGACAAAAACCGATCTACTGCCATGACACTCTCCCGGCCACTCCGACACACTCCCAACTGGGCTAGTCCTGGGTGGCCCCGTGTCTCAAAACCGGCGGATCCGGTAGGGGGTCCCGAACTGTGCGTCAAGGCCGGATGGTAACAGGAGACAAGGGACACGATGTTTTTACCCAGGTTCGGGCCCTCTCGATGGAGGTAATACCCTACTCCTGCTTGATTAATATTGATGATATGGGTAGTACAAGAGTAGATCTACCACGAGATCAAGGAGGCTAAACCCTAGAAGCTAGCCTATGGTATGATTGTTGTATATGGAGTTGATTCTGTCCTATGGACTACAACCCTCCGGTTTATATAGACACCGGATAGGGTTAGGGTTACATAGAGTCGGTTACAATGGTAGGAGATCTTGAATATCCGCATCGCCGAGCTTGCCTTCCACGCCAAGGAAAGTCCCATCTTGACACAGGACGAAGTCTTCAATCTTGTATCTTCATAGTCCAGGAGTCCGGCTGAAGGTATAGTCCGGCTACCTGAACACCCCCTAATCCAGGACTCCCTCACGGACCCTACGGGTTCGAGAAGTATGTAGACATGACCGAGACACGTCTCCGCTCAATAACCAATAGCAGAACCTGGATGCTCATATTGGTTCCTACATATTCTACGAAGCTCTTTATCGGTCAAACCGCACAACACCATAGGTTGTTCTCTTTGTCATCGGTATGTTACTTGCCCGAGATTCGATCATCGGTATCCCAATACCTAGTTCAATCTCGTTACCGGCAAGTCTCTTTACTCGTTCCGTAATACATCATCCCGTAACTAACTCATTAGTTATCATGCTTGCAAGGCTTATAGTGATGTGTGTTACCGAGAGGGCCCATAGATACCTCTCCGACAATCGGAGTGAGAAATCCTAATCTTGATCTATGCCAACTCAACAAGTACCATCGGAGACACATGTAGAGCACCTTTATAATCACGTAGTTACGTTGTGACGTTTGGTAGAACACAAAGTGTTCCTCCGGTATTCGGGAGTTGCATAATCTCATAGTCATAAGAACATGCGGGATCTAAACTCCCTTACCTTTGACAGGCTTGGCGGGCGATATCCGAACCGATTAACTGTCCGGCTCCACTGCCCGAAGACCCAGCCCCAGCTCTACTAGTGAAGCTGCTGGCTTCGGCGCCTTATGTGGTGCCGGAGAAGAAGGCCAAGAAGAAGAAGACCACGGGGACTCGAAGGAGTGCCCGCAACATGGTGGTGTCGGACACGTCATCTGACGAGTCCGAGATGCCCTCCTCCCACGAAAACGAGGAGGAGGAAGAAGAAAACTCTCCCCCCGAGCGGAGGGAGGAGAGAAGAGGAAGGCCGCCCCAACGGGGGAGGCCGAGGGGTCTAGGAAAAGGAAGACCCCTCCGCCGGACTACGCCCCCAACGCCGAAGAAGGCCAAGAGGAGTGGCCAAACAGGGCCAAGCGTCCGGCGAAATCGTAAGTTCGGATATCAGAGTAACTCATGATGTTCCTTTGTTGCACAGCTTTCCCTAATGTCGAATGTAATTATGCAGTCCGCCCCGGGCCGAATTCGACGAATCCTCGGGCAGCTCCCTGGACTCATCGGACGTGAACTCAGTTCCGCCCACTGTCTCCCCCCGCACTGCAGACAACGCCGAAGTGGCGTCGCGACAAGCTCCGGGGCAGGAGGAGGCGGTCCTGGAGGAGCCGCAAGGTAACCCCCCGAACTCCAGGAGTGAGGGGGATAAGGCTCCCCAGGGCTCTCAGTCCGGCTTCGTGCCGGACACCGTGCCGGAATCTTCAGTTCCGGACCACGGTAGGCGAACTCCTTGCAAGAGGAGCAAGCCTTCTAAGCCGACGGCCTCCGTCCAACCGGAGGTGCCGGACAATCTGCTAGAGGTGCTTGACGACGCCTCCATCAACGAGGGGCACCGTACTATTATGAGTACGGTGATCTAGAAGGTTCAGTCCGCCAAGAGCGGACTGACTGAAGCTTGTGCTAGCCTTCTAACAGGCTTCGAGGTAAGTAAAAATATGTAAAAATATTACCGCATAGACAGTAGCCCCTGATGCTCTGTTTGGCGTTCGGAAAGAAAAGCCGAATAGAGGATCTATTAAATATCGCAGGAGTCTAACAAAAAAGAGTCAATATGCGTATGCAGTCTTCGCTGCTATCCACCAACGCACTGACTGCAGAGGTGGGTGTCCTGAAGCAGGACCTCGAGCAGACCGAGCAAGAGCTCGGCCTTGCCAAGCAGCGGCTCGAGGAGGAAGAAGGTAAGAAATACCTTGCAGAAAAAGTGCCTAGAAAAAGGCATTGATTGCAAAAAGAGTAACAGGATTGTATTTCTTATTGTAGGGGCCACGACTGAGGTGGAAACCCTTAAGCAGGCGCTGTCTACGGCCAAAAAGAAAACGGCCGCGGAGCGCACCGAGCGAGACAGACTTGGGGTTCAGGTCAGCGAGGTGCAGTAAGAGCTGCAGGCTCTCATGAAAAAACATGAGAGTTTGGAGCTGGAGTCGAAGGCGCAAGCATCCGAGCTTGCAACGGCCCTAGAGGCTACCAAGTCTACCAAGGACGAAGCCCAAAAGGCCCTCCAAGAGTTGGAGGAGATGAGGAAGATATCAGCGGGTAAGGCATTCTTTATGCAAAGCAGAAATATAAAAGTGAACTACCTGTTACTTACCCGAATCCGGAGCTCTCCAGGGGCATTCGCAGATCTTCCCCGCAGCATATCCGATGCCGCCGCATTCTACCGAGCTGAAGAGGGCAGCTCGACGGAGAAGGTGTTCTGGTCTCAGTATTCTGAGGCCGGACACCCTGTGCCCTTGAGCGACCAGCTGAAACAGCTGGTCGAGCTCCACAAGGCGGCCGAGCAGGCCATGAAGGGCTTCATAGTTCGGCTGTGGCCCGGAGAGGCCCTGCCTAGGAGCTATTTCGGGCTGGTGCGGTGGCTGGTGGAGGCCTGTCCGAGGCTTGAGGTCATCAAGCGCTCCGTCTGCATCGAAGGTGCCCGTCGGGCCCTTGCCCGTGCAAAGGTGCACTGGGGTAAGCTGGACGGTGAGAAGTTTGTGAAGGACGGGCCGCCGCCAGGGAAGGAGCATCGCAAGCCCGAGAACTACTACAAGGATGTTCTTGCAGGTGCCCGCCTTGTGGCAGATGAATGTACCAAGGATGTAATTTTTGAATGAACTCGCTCGTGTTATCCTGTGCGCTGAAAACTTGTTCATATGCGCTAAGCAATGCTTATTGAATTTAAAATATTACTTTCTGTGCGGCCGTTTATCAAAAATTGAGAGATGGCCAGTGGTCGGCTTCTGCCCCCGTGCCACTAGTGCTGGGGTGTTCGGGATAACCCTGAGCGCTCTTTTTCCCATAGTTGGGTCCTTCGAGGGAGGCGCTCAGCACAACGAACCAGGCAATCGGACTATAATGCTTGAACACTCTCACTTAGCCATAGAACTCTATAATTTTAAATTTCGGCAAAGCCCCTAGTTCGGAAGACCGAGTTCGGGGCGCTATCCACGCCTTGGCCGGCAAAGCCGGCTCCTCGCTCGAAGCGGCATAAGCCTTTAGGGACTCGAAAAACCTCACGAACAGCGACCGGTCTCTCGCCACATCATGACAGTCAGTTTTAGCTTTCTCCACTGAGGTGCTTAACCCAGCTGAACCGGGGCACAATCCCAGTGGTTCTCCTAGTGCTACCTTAGCCGATAGAGCGGAACGTAAGGCACCAGAACATAGGAGCCGGGCAAACCCAACTATTGACCCAAATCATGATTCGGAGCTGATGCATATAATGCTATAAGTTCGGGGTGCCGCACTTGTGAAAGTGTACGGACTTGTCACACCATTATGAGGGGTACTGAAGCCCCTGGCGTGTTTGCCGTACCATGGTGTACGGGTGCAATCATGTCATTTAATAAACATAAATGTGAAAAGAAGACAATGCAAAAAATAGACAAGAAGCTAAGCATTGTTTATAGAGAGGCTATTTATCAAAGCCGAACGATACAAATAGTGCGGTAAGCAAAAGATATTGGACTATTCAGTATGTCCTGACCAATGGCAGGCCACGGAATTGTATTTAAAACAGGTATACCGCTCGTAACAGAGACCACCTGGGAGTTCCATAATGCGGCATGACTTGTCTGCCTCCCTGGATCTTGCATCGTTTGTGCGGCAGTCGAATTGCCGAACATGTCACCCGAAGTATGGAGTCCTGAAAGTAAGAAAAAATTAAAAAAAGAATCCGGCAGCCCCTAGTACGTTTTAAGCCGTATTTTGGGCGTGCCGTTATCGTGCCCCTTCCCCTGTGCCCATGGTATTTCAAGGGCGTAGTTATGTACGCGAGGTACTGGTTTCGCTATGTTGCGAAAGCTGGGGTTGGGGCCGCATTGCTACGCTTGCTCAGAGTGTGCCAGGCGCTCCTGCTGTGGGTTACTCCGGGCGCGCTTGGCAGTGTCTGGCTTTTTAATGGCCGGACTGGAGAATTGCCTGAGAAGGCTACTTTGTACCTCCGCTGCGAGAGCCGCCGTATGCTCCTCCATACGGAGGGAGCGTTTGGTGTTTCCGTTGACCGTAATTACTCCTCGAGGGCCTGGCATCTTGAGCTTGAGATATGCGTAGTGCGGCACCACATTGAACTTTGCAAATGTGGTTCGTCCGAGCAGGGCGTGATAGCCACTGCAAAACGGGACTATATCGAAGATTAACTCTTCGCTTCGGAAATTGTCCGGGGATCCGAAGACCACGTCAAGTGTTACTGAGCCTGTACAGTTGGCTTCTACACCTGGTATAACGCCTTTAAAGGTCGTTCTTGTGGGCTTAATCCTTGATGGATCTATGCCCATTTTCCGCACTGTATCCTGATAAAGCAGGTTCAGGCTACTGCCGCTGTCCATGAGGACTCTTGTGAGATGAAATCTGTCGATGATTGGGTCGAGAACCAATGCGGCGAAGCCGCCATGACGGATGCTAGTGGGGTGGTCCCTTCGATCAAAAGTGATCGGGCAGGAGGACCATGGGTTGAACTTTGGGGCGACTGGCTCTATCGTGTATACGTCCCGTACCGCACGCTTCCGCTCCCGCTTGGGAATGTGGGTTGCGTATATCATGTTCACCGTCCGCACTTGTGGGGGAAAGCCCTTCTGTCCATTGTTGTTCGGCGGCTTGGGCTCCTCGTCGTCGCTGTGCAGCCCATTGTCAATGTTTTTGGCCCTTAACTTGCCTACCTGCTTGAACACCCAACAATCCCTGTTAGTGTGATTGGCTGGCCTTTCGGGGGTGCCATGTATCTGGCACAAGCGATCGAGTATTCGGTCCAAACTGGACGGGCCCTTAGTATTCTTTTTGAATGGCTTTTTCCGCTGACCGGATTTATAGCCTTTGAATCCGGCATTGACTGCCGTGTCTTCATTGCTGTTGCTGCTAACGCGGCGTTTTTGCTTATTCCGACGTGTCCTGCCACTTTTGTCCTTGGTATCCGAATTACCAGGGTTCTTTGATTAGTTGTTACTGCAAGCTAGCCAGCTGTCTTCTCCCGCGCAAAAGCGGGTCATGAGGGCTGCCATGGATTTCGGCTTTTCCTGTCCCAGGTGCCGGGCAAGCCACTCGTCGCGGATGTTATGCTTGAAGGCTGCTAGGGCCTCTGCGTCCGGACAGTCGACTATCTGGTTTTTCTTTGTTAGGAACCGTGTCCAGAATTGTCTGGCCGATTCCTCTGGCTGCTGAATTATGTGGCTTAAGTCGTCGGCGTCCGGTGGTCACACGTAAGTGCCCTGGAAGTTGTCGAGGAATGCAGCTTCTAGGTCCTCCCAAGAACCGATTGAGTCTGCTGGCAAGCTGTTAAGCCAATGCCGGGCCGGTCCTTTAAGTTTGAGCGGGAGGTATTTGATGGCGTGTAGATCATCGCCGCGTGCCATGTGGATGTGAAGGAGATAATCCTCGATCCATACCGCCGGATCTGTTGTGCCATCGTATGATTCGATGTTTACGGGTTTGAAACCCTCTGGGATTTTATGATCCATTACTTCATTCGTGAAGCATAGTGGGTGTGTGGCGCCTCTGTACTGGGCTATAACACGACGCAGCTCGGAAGAGCTATGTCTGTTGTGTTCGGCCCGGCCGGATTTGTTGTATCCGGAGTGATGATCATTGTCACATGCCGTAGGGCGCCTGCGCGATCCATAGATCGATCTTGTTTGTCTTGCCTTATCCTCCAGTATGCCTCGCAGGTCGGGCGCATTTTCCCGTGCCTTAGTTGAGTGGCGTCGGGGCATGGCTTGGGTGGAGGGCCGAGAGGCCTCTCTGTCGCGGCCGCGAGGTGGCCGGTCTACCATGTCATGCACTGGTGATGTAGGTGCTTCCTCCTCTGATCGGGGTAGCGGCCTGCGCTTCGGGTAACTCTTGGAGGGGCGTTCGAGTTCATACTCTTCGGCCGCAAGGACTTCAGTCCATCTGTCAGCTAGCAAATCTTGGGCAGCTCTAAGCTGTTGCTGCTTTTTCTTGAGGCTGCTTGCCGTGGCTAAAAGCCTGCGTTTAAAACGCTCTTGTTCGGCAGGGTCTGATGGTATGACGAACTCGTCGTCATCGAGGCTTGCCTCGTCTTTGGAGGGAGGAGTATAGTTATCATCCTCGACCTCTTGGTCTGCCGCTCTCTCCTGAGGGCTGGCTTCTCCATCTTCCTGTGCCGAATCTTGCTGAGGTGGGTGTTCTTCGGCGCTATTCGGGGTAGTATTATCTCCCATGCCGGAATCACCATTTTTGCTTTGGCGGGATTTAGAGCGGCGCCGCTGACGCCGACGCTTTGGCTGTTTCTTGGGGGCGTCATCCCCCACTGTTCCATCGCCATCTCCATCTTTTGGAGTATCCACCATATATATGTCATATGACGAGGTGGCCTTCTAGCGTCCTATAGGTGCTGGTTCCAGTTCGTCTCCTACATCGTCGTCCATGCCGTCGATGTCTTCGGAGCCAAAGTCAAGCATGTCGGTTAGATCGTCGACAGTGGCTACAAAGTGGGTGGTGGGTGGGCTTTGAATTTCCTCATCGTCCGTATCCCACCCTTGCTGACCGTAGTCCGGCTAGGGCTCTCCTAATAAAGAGAGAGACTTAAGAGAATTCAGGATGTCGCTAAAAGGCGAATGCTGAAAGATGTCTACGGCGGTGAACTCCATTATCGGCGCCCAATCGGATTCGATTGGCAGGGGCGCGGGGGGTTCGGAGTCCGGGAAGGAGTCCGGATCCTCGGAGTCACGGGTCATGCAGAGTGTGGGGCTGGAGTTCGGCTCGGTTGCCTCTGAGATCGCAGCCCCTGAGGCAGCGTCCAACCGCTGATCCTCGATCGGCGCAGTAGGCTCCAAATCAATGGTCAGAACCGGTGTGTGTGCGGCCTCCAAAGCGCTGTTCGGCGGCAGAGCTATATCATGCCCATCGAGACAGGGCGGCGCGCTTGGCTGTGGCTCAAATCCGTCGAAGATCAAGTCCCCGCGGATGTCGGCCGTGTAGTTTAGGCTTCCAAACCTGACCTGATGGCCAGGGGCGTAGCTTTCGATCTGATCAAGGTGGCCGAGCGAATTGGCCCGCAGAGCGAAGCCGCCGAAGATAAAGATCTGTCCGGGGAGAAAAGTCTCACCCTGGACCGCATCGTTGTTGATGATCGAAGGAGCCATCGGGCTTGAAGGCGACGACACAGAGGAACTCTTAATGAAAGCACCAATGTCGGTGTCAAAACCGGCGGATCTCGGGTAGGGGGTCCCGAACTGTGCGTCAAGGCTGGATGGTAACAGGAGACATGTAACACGATGTTTTTACCCAGGTTCGGGCCCTCTCGATGGAGGTAATACCCTACTCCTGCTTGATTAATATTGATGATATGGGTAGTACAAGAGTAGATCTACCAGGAGATCAAGGAGGCTAAACCCTAGAAGCTAGCCTATGGTCTGATTGTTGTATATGGAGTTGATTATGTCCTACGGACTACAACCCTCCGGTTTATATAGACACCGGATAGGGTTAGGGTTACATAGAGTCGGTTACAATGGTAGGAGATCTTGAATATCCGCATCGCCGAGCT
Source organism: Triticum urartu (assembly GCF_003073215.2). Classification (NCBI taxonomy): domain Eukaryota; kingdom Viridiplantae; phylum Streptophyta; class Magnoliopsida; order Poales; family Poaceae; genus Triticum; species Triticum urartu. Next base: position 704,438,808 of record NC_053028.1, read on the forward strand.
TGCCTTCCACGCCAAGGAAAGTCCCATCCGGACACGGGACGAAGTCTTCAATCTTGTATCTTCATAGTCCAGGAGTCCGGCTGAAGGTATAGTCCGGCTACCTGAACACCCCCTAATCCAGGACTCCCTCACGGACCCTACGGGTTCGAGAAAAATGTAGACATGACCGAGACACGTCTCCGCTCAATAACCAATAGCAGAACCTGGATGCTCATATTGGTTCCTACATATTCTACGAAGCTCTTTATCGGTCAAACCGCACAACACCATAGGTTGTTCTCTTTGTCATCGGTATGTTACTTGCCCGAGATTCGATCATCGGTATCCCAATACCTAGTTCAATCTCGTTACTGGCAAGTCTCTTTACTCGTTCCGTAATACATCATCCCGTAACTAACTCATTAGTTATCATGCTTGCAAGGCTTATAGTGATGTGTGTTACCGAGAGGGCCCATAGATACCTCTCCGACAATCGGAGTGAGAAATCCTAATCTTGATCTATGCCAACTCAACAAGTACCATCGGAGACACATGTAGAGCACCTTTATAATCACGTAGTTACGTTGTGACATTTGGTAGAACACAAAGTGTTCCTCCGGTATTCGGGAGTTGCATAATCTCATAGTCATAAGAACATGTATAAGTCATGAAGAAAGTAATAGCAGTAAACAAACGATCAAGTGCTAAGCTAACGGAATGGGTCAAGTCAATCACATCATTCTCCTAGTGATGTGATCGCATTGATCAAATAACAACTCATGTCTATGGTTAGGAAACTTAACCATCTTTGATCAATGAGCTAGTCAAGTAGAGGCATACTAGTGACACTATGTTTGTCTATGTATTCACACATGTATTATGTTTCCGGTTAATGCAATTCTAGCATGAATAATAAACATTTATCATGAAATAAGGAAATAAATAATAACTTTATTATTGCCCCTAGGGCATATTTCCTTCAGTCTCCCACTCGCACTAGAGTCAATAATCTAGATTACACAGTAATGATTTTAACGCCCATGGAGCCTTGGTGCTGATCATGTTTTGCTCATGGAAGAGGCTTAGTCAACGGGTCTGCAACATTCAGATCCGTATGTATCTTGCAAATCTCTATGTCTCCCACCTGGACTTGATCCCGGATGGAGTTGAAGCGTCTCTTGATGTGCTCGGTTCTCTTGTGAAATCTGGATTCCTTTGCCAAGGCAATTGCACCAGTATTGTCACAAAAGATTTTCATTGGACCTGATGCACTAGGTATTACACCTAGATCGGATATGAACTCCTTCATCCAGACTCCTTCATTCGCTGCTTCCAAAGCAGCAATGTAGTCCGCTTCACATGTAGATCCCGCCACGACGCTCAGTTTAGAACTGCTCCAACTGACAGCTCCACCGTTTAATACAAACACGTATCCGGTTTGCAATTTAGAATCGTCCGGATCAGTGCCAAAGCTTGCATCCACGTAACCATTTACGATGAGCTCTTTGTCACCTCCATAAACGAGAAACATATCCTTGGTCCTTTTCAGGTACTTGAGGATGTTCTTGACCGCTGTCCAGTGATCCACTCCTGGATTACTTTGGTACCTCCCTGCTAGGCTAATAGCAAGGCACACATCAGGTCTGGTACACAGCATTGCATACATGATAGAGCCTATGGCTTAAGCATAGGGAACACTTTTCATTTTCTCTCTATCTTATGCAGTGGTCGGGCATTGAGTCTTACTCAACTTCATACCTTGTAATATAGGTAAGAACCCTTTCTTAGCTTGATCCATTTTGAACTTCTTCAAAACTTTATCAAGGTATGTGCTTTGTGAAAGTCCAATTAAGCGTCTTGATCTATCTCTATAGATCTTGATGCCCAATATATAAGCAGCTTCACCGAGGTCTTTCATTGAAAAACTCTTATTCAAGTATCCATTTATGCTATCCATAAATTCTATATCATTTCCAATCAACAATATGTCATCCACATATAATATTAGAAATGCTACAGAGCTCCCACTCACTTTCTTGTAAATACAGGCTTCTCCAAAAGTCTGTATAAAACCATATGCTTTGATCACACTGTCAAAATGTTTATTCCAACTCTGAGAGGCTTGCACCAGTCCATAAATGGATCACTGGAGCTTGCACACTTTGTTAGCTCCCTTTGGATCGATAAAACCTTCAGGTTGCATCATATACAACTCTTCTTCCAGAAATCCCTTCAGGAATGCAGTCTTTACATCCATTTGCCAAATTTCATAATCAGAAAATGTGGCAATAGCTAACATGATTCGGACGGACTTAAGCATCACTACGGGTGAGAAGGTCTAATCGTAGTCAACTCCTTGAACTTGTCGAAAACCTTTTGCAACAAGTCGAGCTTTGTAGACAGTAACATTACCATCAGCGTCTGTCTTCTTCTTGAAGATCCATTTGTTCTCAATGGCTTGTCGATCATCGGGAAAGTCAACCAAAGTCCACACTTTGTTCTCATACATGGATCCCATCTTAGATTTCATGGCCTCAAGCCATTTTGCGGAATCTGGGCTCATCATCGCTTACTCATAGTTTGTAGGTTCGTCATGGTCAAGTAACATGACCTCCAGAACTGGATTACTATACCACTCTGGTGCGGATCTTGCTCTGGTTGACCTACGAGGTTCGGTAGTAACTTGATCTGAAGTTTCATGATCATTATCATTAGCTTCCTCACTAATTGGTGTAGATGTCACAGAAACCGGTTTCTGTGATGAACTATTTTCCAATAAGGGAGCAGGTACAGTTACCTCATCAAGTTCTACTTTCCTCCCACTCACTTCTTTCGAGAGAAACTCCTTCTCTAGAAAGGATCCATTCTTAGCAACGAATATTTTGCCTTCGGATCTGTGATAGAAGACGTACCCAATAGTTTCCTTTGGGTATCCTATGAAGGCACATTTCTCCGATTTGGATTCGAGCTTATCAGGTTGAAGCTTTTTCACATAAGCATCGCAGCCCAAACTTTAAGAAATGACAACTTTGGTTTCTTGCCAAACCATAGTTCATAAGGCGTCGTGTCAATGGATTTTGATGGTGCCCTATTTAACGTGAATGCAGCCGTCTCTAAATCATAAACCCAAAACGATAGCGGTATATCAGTAAGAGATATCATAGATCGCACCATATCTAGTAAAGTATGATTACGACGTTCGGACACACCATTACGCTGTGGTGTTCCGGGTGGCGTGAGTTGCGAAACTATTCCGCATTGTTTCAAATGTATGCCAAACTCGTAACTCAAATATTCTCCTCCACGATCAGATCATAGAAACTTTATTTTCTTATTACGATGATTTTCCACTTCACTCTGAAATTCTTTGAACTTTTCAAATGTTTCAGATTCATGTTTCATTAAGTAGATATACCCATATCTGCTTAAATTATCTGTGAAGGTGAGAAAATAACGATACCCGCCGCGAGCCTCAATATTCATCGGACCACATACATCAATATGTATGATTTCCAACAAATCTGTTGCTCGCTCCATAGTTCCGGAGAACGGCGTTTTAGTCATCTTGCCCATAAGGCATGGTTCGCAAGTACCAAGTGATTCATAATCAAGTGATTCTAAAAGTCCATCAGTATGGATTTTCTTCATGCGCTTTATACCAATATGACCCAAATGGCAGTGCCACAAATAAGATGCACTATCATTATCAACTCTGCATCTTTTGGCTTCAACATTATGAATATGTGTATCACTACTATCGAGATTCAGCAAGAATAGACCACTCTTTAAGGGTGCATGACCATAACAGATATTACTCATATAAATAGAACAACCATTATTCTCAGATTTAAATGAATAACCGTCTCGCATCAAACAAGATCTAGATATAATGTTCATGCTTAACGCAGGCACCAAATAACAATTATTTAGGTCTAAAACTAATCCCGAAGGTAGATGTAGAGGTAGCGTGCCGACGGCGATCACATCGACTTTGGAACCATTTCCCACACGCATCGTCACCTCGTCCTTAGCCAGTCTTCGCTTCATCCGTAGTTCCTGTTTCGAGTTGCAAATATTAGCAACAGAACCAGTATCAAATACCCAGGTGCTACTGTGAGCTCTAGTAAGGTACACATCAATAACATGTATATCACATATACGTTTGTTCACCTTGCCATCCTTCTTATCCGCCAAATACTTGGGGCATTTCTTCTTCCAGTGACCAGTCTGTTTGTAGTAGAAGCACTCAGTCTCAGGCTTAGGTCCAGACTTGGGTTTCTTCTCCTCAGAAACAACTTGTTTGCCGTTCTTATTGAAATTCCCCTTCTTCTTCCCTTTGCCCTTTTTCTTGAAACTAGTGGTCTTATTGACCATCAACACTTGATTCTCCTTCTTGATTTCTACCTCCGCAGCCTTTAGCATCGCGAAGAGATCGGGAATTGTCTTATTCAACCCTTGCATATTATAGTTCATCACGAAGCTTTTGTAGCTTGGTGGTAGTGATTGAAGAACTCTGTCAATGACACTATCAACAGGAAGATTAACTCCCAGTTGAGTCAAGTGATTATGATACCCAGACATTTTCAGTATATGCTCATTGACAGAACTATTCTCCTCCATCTTGCAGCTATAGAACTTATTGGAGACTTCATATCTCTCAATCCGGGCATTTGCTTGAAATATTAACTTCAACTCCTGGAACATTTCATATGTTCCATGATGTTCAAAACGTTGTTGAAATCCCTGTTCTAAGCCGTAAAGCATGGCACACTGAACTATCGAGTAGTCATCAGCTTTCTCTGCCAGACATTCATAAATATATGGTGTTGCTCCTACAGCAGGTTTGGCACTTAGCAGTGCTTCCAGGACGTAATTCTTCTGTGCAGCAATGAGGATAATCCTCAAGTTACGGACCCAGTCCGTGTAATTGCTACCATCATGTTTCAACTTTGCTTTCTCAAGGAATGCATTAAAATTCAATGGAACAACAACACAACCATCTATCTACAACACATAGATCAAGCAAAATACTATCAGGTACTAAGTTCATGATAAATTTAAGTTCAATTAATCATATTACTTAAGAACTCCCACTTAGATAGACATCCCTCTAATCATCTAAGTGATCACGTGATCCATATCAACTAAACCATAACCGATCATCACGTGAAATGGAGTAGTTTTCGATGGTGAACATCACTATGTTGATCATATCTACTATATGATTCACGCTCAACCTTTCAGTCTCAGTGTTCCGAGGCCATATCTGCATATGCTAGGCTCGTCAAGTTTAACCGAGTATTCTGAGTGTGTAAAACTGTCTTACACCCGTTGTAGATGAACGTTGAGCTTATCACACCCGATCATCACGTGGTGTCTCGGCACGACGAACTTTGGCAACGGTGCATACTCAGGGAGAACACTTTTACCTTGAAATTTAGTGAGAGATCATCTTATAATGCTACCGTCAAACAAAGCAGAATAAGATGCATAAAGGATAAACATCACATGCAATCAATATAAGTGATATGATATGGCCATCATCATCTTGTGCTGTGATCTCCATCTCCGAAGCACCGTCATGATCACCATCGTCACGCGACACCTTGATCTCCATCGTAGCATCGTTGTGTCTCGCCAACTATTGCTTCTACGACTATCGCTACCGCTTAGTGATAAAGTAAAGCAATTACAGGGCGATTGCATTGCATACAATAAAGCGACAACCATATGGCTCTTTCCAGTTGCCGAGAACTCCGTTACAAAACATGATCATCTCATACAATAAATATAGCATCATGTATTGACCATATCACATCACAACATTGTCGGGGGACTAATCCACGAACACCTATGGGACCGGCGGACCGAGTCCCTTTCGGTTCGGCGGGGGCGGAGGTCGTGCAAAGAGCGGATCGAGGCGAAGCGCACGAGCAGTTTACCCAGGTTCGGGCCGCACGGATGCGTAAAACCCTACTCCTGCTTTGTGGTTTGTATTGAGTTCTTGCTCGGGAGCGCGGAGTGCTACAGTACACACCAGCGGCTAACGAGACCGAGCGTGAGTGTTCGAAACCCCCTCTCTATGTTGCGCATGGGCTTCCTTTTAAATGTTCAAGGGGTCACCGACAGGTGGCAACGTAGACAAGGGCAAAAAAGGGAAAGGTGCTACAGTAGGCACAGCTACCTGCTACAGTGTATCATACCTAACCCTGACGGCAGGGGACAAGGGCCTTAAATGCCCGTCTGCGTCGCCTAAACAATGTAAAAGGGACCGTTAGGGACGCCACCGCTCGCCACGACGGCAATCTTGTCAGCGCCGCTTGCCACCGCTCACCGCTGGCTGCACAGCCCTCCCGCCACGTACGCTGGGAAGGGTCCCAGAGCGACACGTTGGTGGATGTGCTGGAGCGCGGACACGGAGTGGTGGCTTGCCGCGGCAAGCGCCTTGCTGCGGTCGTTGTCTTGTCGCGTCCGGGAGCTTGTCGCTCACCGGGCCTTGCCGGGACGCTTGGCGCGCCGCGGCAAGTTCCTTAAGATGCCTTGGGTGGCCTTCCCGGCAAACTCCTCTTGCCGGGGTCTTGAGGTGCCTTGGTTGGCCTTCCCGGCAAGCTCCTCTTGCCGGGGTCTTGACTTGGAGACTTTGTTCTTGAACGGCTCCAGGGGAGCCACGGCGGACCTTGGCGGTCACCCAGCAAGCCTTGCCGCGGGATGCTGTGACTGCCCGTGCACAAGTTCGGGATACTAGGGTACCCCTACTCTAGTACACCGACAGGAGCCCCCGGGCCTGGCCCATACACGGTGCCTAGCACTGTTGGGCCAGGCCCAAAACAGGGCACGGGCACGCGCGGCCTAGGTTACGCCGTAGCTTTCTCCGTATCCACCGCGCCCTCCCCGAACGGCACGCGTTGAATGCGGCGTTGTGGGAGAGATCATGGGTGGTTATTTTATTCAGAAATGCGGAACGTCCGCCCCCTCCCTCTTTATAAGCAGGGGAAACAGGGGCAGTTCACACATTCGCCCGTTGCTGCTTTCAATCTCAGAAATCTCCGCCGCTCCCTCGTCTTCCCAAAGCCAAAAGAGAGCAATGCTCCGCCCCCCATCGCCACCAGCATCACCAACGCCGTCGACCTCCTCCACCACTTCCGCCATGGCTCCAAAAGCCGACAAGGGGAAGGTCGTGAAGTCGACCGAGGCGCAGCGGCTTGCGGCGCTGCGGATGGAGCCGGCAGTTTCCCCCCCCCCCAAGCTTGCCGCGAAGGAGCTGAGGGAGAACTACTACCTCTTCTGGTCGGCGGAGACGCGAGCGCATCCGCGCACGAAGGTACTCCCCGCCGCCGCTTGGAAGAAGGCCCCAAATGGATACCCCTTCTTCGCTCTGTTCTTCTACTGCGGGCTCTACCCGCCTTTCTCTGAATTCTTCTGCGACATCATGAATACCTATGGATTCCACCTCCTTGACTTCACCCCCAATGCCGTTCTGACCATGGCAGTTTTCGCACATCTCTGCGAAAACTTTGTCGGAGTCCATCCCAACGTAGCCCTCTTTCGCCACTTCTTCATACCCCGAGTAGAGAGAGGAGAGCCTCTATCCGGCGGAATCGCCTGGATCTCAAGGGCTGGCAAGAAGGAAACTTATCTGGAGGGAGAATTCCGCGGCAAGTGGGAGGAGTGGAGGGCAGACTGGTGTTGGATTGACGAGGAGAACCCGCAGCCATTCACCGCCCGGCGCCAAACCCCAGTAGCACGCGGTAGCGATTGGAGTGACGTGGCCCCGGAAGTCGACAGACTGAAGATTGCTGTCACCCGGATCCTGCGCCTCAGGCTTGCCGGGCTTACTGTAGGCGCCGTTGGCGCAGATTTTCTTCGCCGCCGCATCGCCCCCCTGCAGGAACGGGGGAGACCTACTTGGGAGTTCAAGAATGCGGCGGATATCATGAGGCTGTGGCCGGGCCTCAACTACAACTTTACTGTTCTGGAGCTCAACGCGATGCTCCAAGAACTGTTCAAGAAACTTAAGCTTGTCAACATAGTCTAGGTCATGCTCAGTTCGCACATTCGCCCGTTGCTGCTTCCAATCTCAGAAATCTCCGCCGCTCCCTCGTCTTCCCAAAGCCGAAAGAGAGCAGCGCTCCGCCCCCCATCGCCACCAGCCACCAACGCCGTCGACCTCCTCCACCACTTCCGCCATGGCTCCAAAAGCCGACAAGGGGAAGGTCGTGAAGTCGACCGAGGCGCAGCGGCTTGCGGCGCTGCGGAAGGAGCGCGCAGTTTTCCCCCCCAAGCTTGCCGCGAAGGAGCTGAGGGAGAACTACTACCTCTTCTGGTCGGCGGAGACGCGAGCGCATCCGCGCACGAAGGTACTCCCCGCCGCCGCTTGGAAGAAGGCCCCAAATGGATACCCCTTCTTCGCTCTGTTCTTCTACTGCGGGCTCTGCCCGCCTTTCTCTGAATTCTTCTGCGACATCATGAATACCTATGGATTCCACCTCCTTGACTTCACCCCCAATGCCGTTCTGACCATGGCAGTTTTCGCACATCTCTGCGAAAACTTTGTCGGAGTCCATCCCAACGTAGCCCTCTTTCGCCACTTCTTCATACCCCGAGTAGAGAGAGGAGAGCCTCTATCCGGCGGAATCGCCTGGATCTCAAGGGCCGGCAAGAAGGAAACTTCTGGAGGGAGAATTCCGCGGCAAGTGGGAGGAGTGGAGGGCAGACTGGTGCTGGATTGACGAGGAGAACCCGCAGCCATTCACCACCCGGCGCCAAACCCCAGTAGCACGCGGCAGCGATTGGAGTGACGTGGCCCCGGAAGACGACAGCTGAAGATTGCTGTCACCCGGATCCTGCGCCTCAGGCTTGCCGGGCTTACTGTAGGCGCCGTTGGCGCAGATTTTCTTCGCCGCCGCATCGCCCCCCTGCAGGAACGGGGGAGACCACTTGGGAGTTCAAGAATGCGGCGGATATCATGAGGCTGCGGCCGGGCCTCAACTACAACTTTACTGTTCTGGAGCTCAACGCGATGCTCCAAGAAAAGAACTGTTCAAGAATGACCCCCAACATCCCGAAGTCTTCAGGTTGCCGGGGGGTGTCGTTCCGCTGTGCAACAATTCCTCGCTCGACCGCATCCGTGCAATGATGCCGGAGTGCGACTCGCATGGAATTGTGCCAACTTGGCAGGAGCCTGCAGACGACGTCGTGCAGCAGTTCTTTGATGACTTGGTAGAAGTGCCGATCCGCTCCGACGAGAAGGATGGCCTCACCCGCGAGACCACCGATGCGGAGATGGCACTCATCGCCACCAGGCTGGAAGAGGCGGCGGCAGCCGCAGCCGCGAGCGAATTTGGATTCACCGTGGAGGAGGCAGATGCAGCAGAGGCGGCAAGCCGTGCCGAGCGAAAGGAGCCTGCCGGCGAGAAAGAGCTTGCCGGGCAGAACGTCGAGTCGAGCGAGCCCGCCAAGGATACGAGCGGCTCGCCGGAGATCAACTCATCTTCCACTTCGTCTTCGGGCAGCTCGCCGCAAGCAGAGCCTCCATCCCCACCAAGAAGGCGTCTCCGCAAGGCCGGTGACGTAGCGGAGCGGCAAGCGGGCCAACAGTCGCCGCGCCGCGTGACACGCTCCACCGCGGCAAACATCGTTGCCGCGGGAGCGCCTCATGCTGCGACGACAACTGGAGCGGGGCCCTCCCGGACCACCGCTTCTGCTCCTGCCGCTTCTCATGCCGCGACGACAGCTGGAGCGGGGTCGTCTCAGACCGCCGCCACTGCTCCCCCAAGCGGCCAAGGGAAGCTTCTCCTCCGCCTCCTCGCGCCGGGCGCGCGCCGGACTTCGACTTCTCCGTGTTCAGCTCCAACGAGGAAGAAGAAGAAGAGTAAGCTTCTCTTGCTGTACTTGCTGTTCTTCAATCCTTGCTGTTTGTCTTGTATCTCATTTGCTTTTCTCTGAACTTGTTCCTCTTAGGACTCTGGCCCAGAGAGAGGCAAAGAGAGCCAAGGTCCCGGTGATTATCATCGAGGATGAACCCACTGCGACAGCGAGGGGTGCACCCGAGACAACCTTGCCGGACCCGGCAACTTTTCTCCAGAGCAGCCCCCAGCGTAAGTATATGGTTTGCTTTCCGCTTGTGAGGTGCGCATGGATACTCTGTTTTTGCTGATATTTGATTGCTGATTTGTGTAGGAGCAGAGCAGCCCCACCAGGAGCCAAGGGAGAATCCCCCGACAAGGGAGAATTCTCCGGCAAGGGAGGGCTTCCCGGTAAGGGAGAAGTCTCCGGCAAGGGAGGGTTCTCCGGCAAGGGACAGCACCAGCGGCCCCCCGACGGCGGAGACCACGACTGCAGAACCCGGCACAGGTAATCCTTTCGCTGCAAGGCTTCCCTTGGGTTCTTCTTCTCTTGATCTTCTTTTTGTTGGATTTTTGCTTGACTCTTCTCCCCTTTCCGGCTGTCAGACCCATCTGCTACAGAGCCGATGGAAACCGAGGTTGCCGCCGAAGAAGCAGCCGGTGCTGGCGATCCCGCCGATGCAGAGGCCGCCAAGGCTACCGCCGCAGCAACTGGCGAGGGGTCCGGCGATCGCACTGACGGCCCTGAGGCCGCAGGAGCGCCAGGCGCTACACCGACCGCCGACCCGTCCGCTGCTGCCGCAGTGCTAGGCTCCGAAGAGCCCCAGCCAGGCGTCTACCTGAAGGCCGGCGAAGGCATCTTCATCAACCTCCCCTGGGCGTCAAGCTCCAGGGCGCCGGTCGAGGGAGAGATCTTCGACGGGGAAGTGCTTGCCTCCGCGGGGCTGACGCTGGTTGACGCGGCGAGCCGCAGTAGCAACGAGCCCGAAGAAGAGCGGCTGCTGCGGAAGTTGATGTCGCTCTACCGCGCGCGGCAAGCCAAGCTGGACTCCCGCGAGGCTCTTGTCGCGAAGGCGGGAGTAGACATCGAGAAGCGCGCGGAGGAGCTCCGGGGCTTCCACCAGGAAGCTCGTCGGTCCTTGGCAGAGGAGCGGGAGCAACTCGACGAAGCGCAGAAGGCCTTCCTCCTCGAGAAGGCCGAAGTCGAAGAGCAGCAGCGGCTTGCCGCTGTGAAGCTATCCGCGGAGGAGGGCGAGCTGGCATAGCGGAAGGTCAATCTTGACGCCCACGAGGAGGAGCTTGCCGCGCGCGAGGAAAAACTCGGCGGAGCCCTCAAGCAAGCAGAGGACGCTGCCGCAGCCGCCGAGGCCGCCAAGAAGGAGTTGGAGACAAAGGTGGTGCAGCTAGAGAAGGGCAAAGAGCTCAGCACCGCCAAGGACTCCAATGTAGATCTTGAGTCGAAGTTGACAGCTTTGACCAAGACGCTGGACGGCGCCAAGAAGCAGGAGGCGGCCTTGAAGGAGGAGATCAAGGCCGACAAGGCGCTGCTGGAAAGTGTCGCCGCCACCCAAAACGCTTTCCGGGAGACTGTGGAGCACTGGACGGAGAGTCTTGTGAATGCTGCCACAGACATTGACAAGGAGCTGGCGCAGCTGGGGATGGAGGACCTCGGGTATCCCTCCGACAAGAACCTCCAACCCAGCGCCAAGCTCGGCTTGTTTTTCAAGGGCGTGGCGACGGCCCTTCAGCGGCTCCGGGAGAAGGTCCCAAAGCAACTGGCCGACGAGTCGCGCAAGATCTGCGCGGGGGCTCTTCAGAAAGTGTTGGTGAAGGTGGCCTTCCGCAATCTGGGCCTCAACCTCACTAACGTCCTCAAGACCCTACCGCCGGATGCTGATCTGGAGGCGCTGAAGGCCCTTGTCGCACCCATTGTGGACAATGTGAGCGGGATCAAGAGGATCGAGGGCGATCGCGTAGATTAGGCCGCCCATTTCTTCTTTCCTTGTCGCTGTTTGTCATGTTATGAAAACAATCTGTTAGAGCTGCGACAAGCTATCTTTGTAATATAACTTTATTCTGGGTAATGATTGCAATGTTATTCCCTTTACATGATTCCTTCCTTTGTATGTTTTTGCCCTACGCTTTTAGGGAACTTGCCGGTGCAGGCACCTGAGCCGCGAGCGCTGAGTGCGGGACGTCAGCAGCCTGCTGGCGGTGCCGCTACCGACAAGAAACCTTGTCGCAACTAGTCGCAGCTCACTTAAGTTGTTGAGCGGACTCAAAACAAAGTAAGGGCGCAACTAGCTACGAGTTGGTTCCTCCGCGCACAGGTTTTCCATACAAAGTGCGGTCGTTCAAGGGAGATAACTTAAAAATTTTAAAAATCTGATTGCTCAAACTTTGGCAACTTAGCTTTTCTGTTGTTTGCTTCCCGGCAAGGCGAAACTTTCTTGAACGACGCCTGGTCCATACCATTATCTTCTCCTTTCCCCTCCGGCAAACTTGTGGGCGAGGGAACCTTCCTTTCCTTGAGAAAAAAGAAAGAAGAGAAAATAAAGATATGGAGCCTTGCGGCTCGTTATTGCTTACCGGGGAGTAGGTGCTGCACAAAGTGTCAGATAACACATGCAAAAAATAGAAAGCATGAAATTGACAAGATGTGCAGAGCACATGAGCTTTACTTATGCACGGGGTCTGCGCCCGGCTTTGTACAAATGATTACATGCAACAGCGGCAAGACTTGTACAAAACGTGGTTGCCGGAACAGGTTCCGGCAACCGCGCCTTACGGGTAAAACTTACGAAGATGCTCAATGTTCCAGGAGTTGCTCACCGGAATGGCATCTTCGGTCTCAAGGCGGAAAGCGCCAGGCCTAGTGACTCGTTTCACCCGGTAAGGGCCTTCCCACTTCGGCTTGCTCCTTCCCGGGTTAATTCCTTGGAATGTGCCGGTCTCTTCAAGCTCGCTGTCAGGGATCTGGAGTTTCTGGAGTACAGCTGAGGAGATCAGGTTCAAGCCGGCCCCGCCGTCAACTAACATCTTAGTGACCTTGAGGTTGCGGATAGTTGGTGAAACCAACATCGGCAAGCACCCGACCACAGTTGTGCGGTCCGGGTGGTCCTCAATATCAAAGATGATAGGTGTGCTGGACCATTTTAGAAGCTTGCGTGACTCGACAGGTGGTTCTGCTGCATTGACTTCCCGCACCCACTGCTTGAGTTGGCGGTGCGAAGTATGCAGGGAAGCACCACCGTCAACACATAAGACCTCTGTGGCTTTCTGGAACTCCTGTTCGCTGGTCTCAACATCATCCATGTCTTCTTCATCATCGTCATCTTCATCCTTGTCGCGGCCGCGGGGAGGTCGGTCTCCTTGCCGCTGCTTGGCCTTGCCGCGGCGTCCTCCCCGGCCGGTGCGCTTCTTGCCAGATTCTCCAGCGCCTCCTTGGGCCCTCTCCTTGTCTCGTCGCTCGTACTCAGCCTTTTGTTGCTGGACAAGCTGCTCGACCTTCTTGCAGCTCTGGAGGTCATGGCCCTTGGTGCGGTGAATCTTGCAGTACTGCTTGTCGGTGCCGTCCTGCTTGTCGGCGACCGCCACAGCCTGGCATTTGGTGCATGCGGCAATCTCCTTGCCGGAGCTACCAACTTTGGCTTTCTGGGCGCCACCTTCTTTGCCGGACTGCTCAACGACTAGCACATCTTTACCTTTCTTCTTCCTGTTCCGCCGCCGGTTTTTCTTTGCCGGGGCTGCATCCTCACTGTCAGATCCTCCTGCTCCTATATTCCCTCCGTGGAGTTTCCTCCCTTCTTCAGCACGTGCACACTTGTCGGCCAGGGCATACAGCTCACTGACGTCTCTGATCTTGCACATCGCCATTTCCTCCCTCATCCTGCGGTTACGCACGTTCTAATGGAACGCGCTGATAACCGCGGCAGGGTGGACATCTGGGATGTTGTGCTGTACACGGCTGAATCTCTGAATATACTTGCGCAGGGGTTCTCCTTCCTTCTGGGCGAGTAGATGAAGGTCACTCTCTTGGCCATGAGGTTTGTGGCCGCCTGTAAAGGCGCCGACAAACTGATGGCACAGGTCTGCCCAGGAGGATATGGAGTTGTCCGGCAAGTGCATGAGCCAGGACCTGACGTTGGGCTTGAGCACCAGCGGGAAGTAGTTGGCAAGGATCTTGTCGTCCCGCCCCCCAGCAGCCTACACCGTGATGGTGTAGATGCTGAGGAACTCCGACGGATGCGACTTGCCGTCGTACTTCTCTGGTACATCTGGCTTTAAATTCTTCATGCTGGGCCACTGGACTTGCGGCAGCTCACGAGTGAACGCAGGGCAACCTACCGTGTACAGCAAGTCGCCTGGTTCCCCTGGCACATGCATGTCAACAGAGGGCCCAGCGCGCTGGTCTGATTGACGTCGCGCTTCTCTTCGGCACTCGATGCGAGTACGAGCGTCTTCTTGCTGTCATTCGTGAAGAACTTGGCGCTGATCGCGGCGAGCTCGCGGATCTGATGACGCGGTCGAGTTGCTGTCGAGGTGGATCCGGCGAGTCGGCGATCTTGGCCTTCGGGGCGAAGAGTGCACAGTGGTTGCACCCCCACCGGTCTTGTCGCCACCGGCTCGTGCCTAGCTGACTTGCCACGGCTGCGACGTGCTCGGCTGCCGCTGAGTGTCGCCGTTGGCGAAGCCGATGAGATTCTGAATGGTGGCCCTCCAGTCTTCGATCTTGTCTGCTGTTGGAGGGTAGTCTAGGAGCAGTTGAGCTCGCGCCAAAGCTTCTGCTGCAGTGGCGGGTGGTGGTGGCGAACGGTGCGGGGAGTGGGATATGCTCGGACTTCTAACTACGTTAGAAGGAGCAGTATCCCGTCCAGGCGACCGTGCCTCGCTCATGCCAGCATGTTGGTGTGCATGCTGGTCTGGAGCACTCCGAGACCCACCAGCTCGATCTTGGTCCAGCAAATGCATGGTACTATGAGCACCGTGACGCAACCTTGTCCTTGGAGCTGGCAGCACCGTGAGCTCCGTCGTCGACGCCCGTTCTTCCGCCGGCGTCTGCCCCACCAGCCGTTTGCTCCGGCGATGGTGGGTTCGGCGCGGACGGAGCAGCCGCCTCCGAAGCCTTCTTCTTCGGCGGCATGTCGATGAAGATGATGAAGATCTAGCCCGCGTGAACGCCGGATCTGGTTCACACAACCTCGACGCCCCTACCTGGTGCGCCAAAGATGTCGGGGGACTAATCCACGAACACCTATGGGACCGGCGGACCGAGTCCCTTTAGGTTCGGCGGGGGCGGAGGTCGTGCAAAGAGAGGATCGAGGCCAAGCGCACGAGCAGTTTACCCAGGTTCGGGACGCACGGATGCGTAAAACCCTACTCCTGCTTTGTGGTTTGTATTGAGTTCTTGCTCGGGAGCGCGGAGTGCTACAGTACACACCAGCGGCTAGCGAGACCGAGCGTGAGTGTTCGAAACCCCCTCTCTATGTTGCGCATGGGCCTCCTTTTATATGTTCAAGGGGTCACCGACAGGTGGCAACGTAGACAAGGGCAAAAAAGGGAAAGGTGCTGCAGTAGGCACAGCTACCTGCTACAGTGTATCGTACCTAACCCTGACGGCAGGGGACAAGGGCCTTAAATGCCTGCCTGCGTCGCCTAAACAGTGTAAAAGGGACCGTCAGGGACGCCACCGCTCGCCACGACGGCAATCTTGTCAGCGCCGCTTGCCACCGCTCACCGCTGGCTGCACAGCCTCCCGCCACGTACACTGGGAAGGGTCCCAGAGCGACACATTGGTGGATGTGCTGGAGCGCGGACACGGAGTGGTGGCTTGCCGCGGAAAGCGCCTTGCCGCGGTCGTTGTCTTGTCGCGTCCGGGAGCTTGGCGCTCACCGGGCCTTGCCGGGACGCGTGGCGCGCCGCGGCAAGTTCCTTAAGATGCCTTGGGTGGCCTTCCCGGCAAACTCCTCTTGCCACGGTCTTGAGGTTCCTTGGTTGGCCTTCCCGGCAAGCTCCTCTTGCCGGGGTCTTGACTTGGATACTTTGTTCTTGAACGGCTCCAGGGGAGCCACGGAGGACCTTGGCGGTCACCCGGCAAGCCTTGCCGCGGGATGCTGCGACTGTCCGTGCACAAGTTCGGGATACTAGGGTACCCCTACTCTAGTACACCGACAAACATGCCCTACAAAAACAAGTTAGACGTCCTCTACTTTGTTGTTGCAAGTTTTACATGGCTGCTACGGGCTAAGCCAGAACCGTTCTTACCTACGCATCAAAACCACAACGATAATTCGTCAAGTTAGTGTTGTTTTAACCTTCTCAAGGACTGGGCGTAGCCACACTCGGTTCAACTAAAGTTGCAGAAACTGACACCCGCCAGCCACCTGTGTGCAAAGCACGTCGGTAGAACCAGTCTCGCGTAAGCGTACGCATAATGTCGGTCCGGGCCGCTTCATCCAACAATACCGCCGAACCACAGTATGACATGCTGGTAAGCAGTATGACTTGTATCGCCCACAACTCACTTGTGTTCTACTCGTGCATATAACATCTACGCATAAAACCTGGCTCGGATGCCACTGTTGGGGAACGTAGTAATTTCAAAAATTCTCCTACGCACACACAGGATCATGGTGATGCATAGCAACGAGAGAGGAGAGTGTTGTCCACGTACCCTAGTAGACTGTTAAGCGGAATCGTTATGACAACGCGGTTGATGTAGTCGTACGTCTTCACGATCGACCGATCCTCAGTACCGAACGTACGGCACCTCCGCGTTTAGCACACGTTCAGCTCAGTGACATCCCACGAACTCACGATCCAGTAGAGCTCGGGGAAGAGTTTTGTCAGCACGATGGTGTGGTGACGATGTTGATGAAGCTACCCCAGCAGGGCTTCGCCTAAACACCGCTATAATATGACCAAGGTGGATTATGGTGGAGGGGGGCACCGCACACGGCTGTGAGAGATCTTTGTGATCAACTTGTGTGTCTAGAGGTGCCCCCCTGCCCCTGTATATAAAGGAGCAAGGGGGAAGCCGGCCGGCCCTTGTTGGCGCGCCTAGGAGGAGGAATCCCCCTCCTAGTAGGAGTAGGATTCCTCCCTTTCCTACTCCTACTAGCAGGGGGAAAGGCAGGGAGAGAAAGAGAAGGAAAGGGGGGCACCGTCCCCCTTCTCCTAGTCCAATTCAGACAGGGGGAAGAGGGCGTGCTGCCTGCCCTAGGCCGGCCCCTCTCTCTTTCGCTTATGGCCCGACAAGGCCCATTAGCCCCCGGGGGTTCCGGTAACCCCTTCGGTACTCCAGTAAAATCCCGATTTCACCCGTAACTATTCCGATGTCCAAATGTAGGCTTCCAATATATCGATCTTTATGTCTCCACCATTTAGAGACTCCTCGTCATGTCCATGATCAAATCCGGGACTCCAAACTACCTTCGGTTCATCAAAACATATAAACTCATAAAAACGATCGTCACAGAACTTTAAGCGTGCAGACCCTACGGGTCCGAGAACTACGTAGACATGACCGAGACACGTCTTCGGTCAATAACCAATAGCGGAACATGGATGCTCATATTGGTTCCTACATATTCTACGAAGATCTTTATCGGTCAAACCGCACAACACTATACGTTGTTCTCTTTGTCATCGGTATGTTACTTGCCCGAGATTCGATCGTCGGTATCACAATACCTAGTTCAATCTCGTTACCGGCAAGTCTCTTTACTCGTCCCGTAATACATCATCCCATAACTAACTCATTAGTTATCATGCTTGCAAGCCTTATAGTGATGTGTATTACCAAGAGGGCCCAGAGATACCTCTCCGACAATCGGAGTGACAAATCCTAATCTTGATCTATGCCAACTCAACAAGTACCATCAGAGACACCTATAGAGCACCTTTATAATCACCCAGTTATGTTGTGACGTTTGGTAGCACACAAAGTGTTCCTCCGGTATTCGGGAGTTGCATAATCTCATAGTCATAGGAACATGTATAAGTCATGAAGAAAGCAATAACAGTAAACAAATGATCAAGTGCTAAGCTAACGGAATGTGTCAAGTCAATCACATCATTCTCCTAATGATGTGATCCCATTGATCAAATAACAACTCATGTCTATGGTTAGGAAACTTAACCATCTTTGATCAATGAGCTAGTCAAATAGAGGCATACTAGTGACAGTATGTTTGTCTATGTATTCACACATGTATTATGTTTCTGGTTAATGCAATTCTAGCATGAATAATAAACATTTATCATGAAATAAGGAAATAAATAATAACTTTATTATTGCCTCTAGGGCATATTTCCTTCATTTTTGACCTTGGGTATCATTCCATCCAGCCGGCATCTCACCCTCCTCGAGGACATGTCTCACCTCCTCAATGATGTTCCTGCCCATTAAATGACAATATTTCTTGAAGACCACCACGGGCATACCATCCAGCCCCGGTGCTTTCATGTCCGTATCTGATTAATGGTAGCTTTGATTTCCATATCAGAGAATGCAGCTGTGAGGCTCTTATTCATAGCACTCGTTACCTTCACCGGAATAGCCCGGAGAAGCTCATCATATTGGCCATTACAATTCAAGGTGAACAGATCCTGAAAATAAGATATGACATAGTTAGTGAGATCCCTTCCTTCCTCCACCATGATACGTCTCCAACGTATCTACTTTTCCAAACACTTTTGCCCTTGTTTTGGACTCTAACTTGCATGATTTGAATGGAACTAACCCGGACTAACACTCTTTTCAGCAAAATTACCTTGGTGTTATTTATGTGCTGGAGCAAATGTTCTCGGAATGACCTGAAACTTCACGGAGCCACTTTTCAGAAAATAAGAAAAATACCTGCAAAAGATGAAGGCCAGGGGGCCCACCCTAGGGCGCGCCCCCTACCTCGTGGGCCCCCTGTTGCCTCTCCGACTCCAACTCCACCTCCATATATTGAGTTTTGGGGAGAAAAAGATCAAGGAGAAGAAATCATCGTGTTTTACGATACGGAGCCTCCGCCAAGCCCTAATACCTCTCGGGAGGGCTGATCTGGAGTCCGTTCAGGGCTCGGGAGAGGGGAATCCGTCGCCATCGTCATCAGCAACCATCCTCCATCACCAATTTCATGATGCTCACCGTCGTGCGTGAGTAATTCCATCGTAGGATGGCTGGACGGTGATGGGTTGGATGAGATCTATCATGTAATCGAGTTAGTTTTGTTAGGGTTTGATCCCTAGTGTCCACTATGTTCTGAGATTGATGTTGCTATGACTTTGCTATGCTTAATGCTTGTCACTAGGGCCCGAGTGCCATGATTTCAGATCTGAACCTATTATGTTTTCAACAATATATGAGTGTTCTTGATCCTATCTTGCAAGTCTATAGTCACCTATTATGTGTTACGATCCATTAACCCCGAAGTGACAATAATCGGGATACTTACCGGTGATGACCGTAGTTTGAGGAGTTCATGTATTCACTATGTGTTAATGCTTTGTTCCGGTTCTCTATTAAAAGGATGCCTTAATATCCCTTAGTTTCCGTAAGGACCCCGCTGCCACGGGAGGGTAGGACAAAAGATGTCATGCAAGTTATTTTCCATAAGCACGTATGACTATATTCGGAATACATGCCTACATTATATCAATGAACTGGAGCTAGTTCTGTGTCACCCTAGGTTATGACTGTTACATGATGAACCGCATCCGGCATAATTCTCCATAACCGATCCATTGCCTACGAGATTTCCATTTATTGTTCTTCGCTTATTTACTTTTTCATTGCTATTGCTATCATCACTACAAAATACCAACACATTACTTTTACTACTGCTACCTTTTGTTACCGTTATCACTACTATCATATTACTTGCTACTAAACACTTTGCTGCAAATATTAAGTTTCCAGGTGTGGTTGAATTGACAACTCAGCTGCTAATACTTGAGAATATTCTTTGGCTCCCCTTGTGTCGAATCTATAAATTTGGGTTGAATACTCTACCCTCGAAAACTGTTGCGATCCCCTATATTTGTGGGTTATCAAGACTATTTTCTGGCGCCGTTGCCGGGGAGCATAGCTCTATTCTTTGAGTCACTTGGGATATATATCTTCTTATCATTATGAAGAACTTGAGAGATCCAAAAACCATGATCTATCCCTCAACTACTAGGGGAGGTAAGGAACTGCCATCTAGCTCTGCACTTGATTCACCTTCTGTTTTGAGTAAGCTAGCGACACCTACACCTGCTTCTTCTATTCGTTCTGATATGTCGCATGTTATTGATGATGCCACTTCTGCTATGCATGATACTTATGATGAAACTACCTCTATGCCTGATACTACTGTGCCACTTAGTGATTTTCTTGATGAACAACTTGCTAGGGCTAGAGAGATTGAAAATATTGAATCTGATGATACTGATGAAAGTGATGATGAAGAATCACTTGTTATTCCTAAGGGTTATGTCTTTGATCAAGAAGCTTCCTTAGCTATTTTAGCGTGCCAAAATAGAACTGAACTCAAAAGATTATTAGCTAAATGGAGTAAGCAATCTCTAAATGCTAGAATGAAACTTGACCCTACTTTTGCTACTTCACCTATCTTTGTTACTGATAAGGATTATGAATTCTCTTTTGATCCTGATATAATTAATTTGGTAGAATCTGATCCTTTTCATGGTTATGAATATGAAACTTTTGTGCCACATCTTACTAAATTGAATGATATAGCCACCCTATTCACTAAAGATGGGAGAACTCGTTACTTTTACATCCTTAAAATATTTCCGTTCTCATTAAAGGGTGATGCTAAGATATGGTTTAATTCTCTTGATCCTGGTTGTGTGCGTAGTCCCCAGGATATAATTTATTACTCCTCTGCTAAATATTTCCCTGCTCATAAGAAACAAGCTGCTTTAAGGGATATATATAATTTTGTGCAAATTGAAGAAGAGAGTTTTCCACAAGCTTGGGGGAGGCTTCTCCAATTACTTAATGCTTTGCCTGATCATCCTCTTAAGAAAAATGAAATACTTGATATCTTTTATAATGGACTAACCGATGCCTCCAGAGATTACCTGGATAGTTGTGTTGGTTATGTTTTCAGGGAAAGAACACCGGATGAAGCTGAAATTCTATTGAATAATATGTTGACAAATGAAAATAATTGGACACCTCCGGAGCCAATTCCTGAGCCTATTCATAAACCAACTCTGAAGAAGAGGGGTATTCTATTTCTCAGTCCTGAAGATATGCAAGAGGCAATGAAATCTATGAAACAAAAAGGTATTAACGCTGAAGATGTTAAGAATTTACCTCCTATTGAAGAAATACATGGTCTTAATTTACCGCCTGTTCAAGAAACATATAATCTTAATCCTTTACCTATTGAAGAAACTCATGGTCTTGATAACCCGACATAGGTAGTAATGGTAAATTCTCTCTATAGATATGATAAAGCTGTAATCCCGTTTACTAAATTTGCTAGCCCATGCTTAGATGAGTTTGATAAATTTATGGCTAAGCAAGAAGACTTTAATGCTTATTTTGGTAGACAATTGAAATACAATTCAAATATGCTTGAACACTTGGGTGATTATATGGCCAATGTTAAAGGTGAACTTAAATTTATTAGTAAACATGCTTCTATGGTTACCACTCAAGTAGAACAAGTACTTAAAGTTCAAAATGATTTGCTCCATGAATTGAATATTAAAGATAATGATTATGTTGTTAGAGTGGCTACTAGAACTGGTCGAATGACTCAGGAACCTTTGTATCCTGAAGGCCACCCTAAGAGAATTGAGCAAGATTCTCAGAGAAATAATATAGATGCACCTAGTTCTTCTAAAAAGAAGAAAAAGAAAAATGATAAGACTTTGCATGCTTCTAGTGATCCTATTGCTGAAACACCTGAGAATCCAAATGATATTTCTATTTCTGATGCTGAAACACAATCTGGTAATTGATACATCTCCAACGTATCTATAATTTTTGATTGCTCCATGCTATATTATCTACTGTTTTGGGCAATATTGGGCTTTATTATCCACATTTATATTATTTTTGGGACTAACCTATTAACCGGAGGCCCAGCCCAGATTTGCTGTTTTATGCCTATTTTAGTGTTTTGAAGAAAAGGAATATCGGATAGAGTCGAAACGGAACGAAATCAACTGGAGAAGTTATTTTTGGAAGGAAACATACCTGATAGACTTGGACCCCATGTCAGAAGATACAGGAGCTGCCCACGAGGGTGGGGGGCGCGCCCCTGCCTCGTGGGGCCCCCG
This sequence comes from Triticum urartu, assembly GCF_003073215.2. NCBI lineage: Eukaryota > Viridiplantae > Streptophyta > Magnoliopsida > Poales > Poaceae > Triticum > Triticum urartu. The sequence goes on from NC_053028.1 coordinate 704,460,923, forward strand.
TGGCTCCCCTGGCGTGCTTCTTCTGCCTATAGAACGCAACATAGATCGGGATTTCCGCCGCCAGAAGCCTCTGTAGCCACCAAAAGTCAATCGGGTCCCTGTTCCAGCACCCTGCCGGAGGGGGATCCCTCACCGGTGGCCATCTTCATCATCCCGGCGCTCTCCATGACGAGGAGGGAGTAGTTCTCCCTCGGGGCTGAGGGTATGTACTAGTAGCTATGTGTTTGATCTCTCTCTCTCTCTCGTGTTCTTGAGATGATACGATCTTGATGTATCGCGAGCTTTGCTATTATAGTTGGATCCTATGTTTCTCCTCCCCCTCTTCTCTCTTGTAATGAATTGAGTTTCCCCTTTGGAGTTATCTTATCGGATTGAGTCTTTAAAGATTTGAGAACACTTGATGTATGTCTTGCGTGGGATACCCGTGGTGACAATGGCGTATTCTATTGATCCACTTGATGTATGTTTTGGTGATCAACTTGCGGGTTCCGCCCATGATCCTATGCATAGGGGTTGGCACACGTTTTCGTCGTGATTCTCCGGTAGAAACTTTGGGGCACTCTTTGAGGTCCTTTGTGTTGGTTGAATAGATGAATCTGAGATTGTGTTATGCATATCGTATAATCATACCCACGGATACTTGAGGTGACAATGGAGTATCTAGGTGACGTTAGGGTTTTGGTGGATTTGTGTCTTAAGGTGTTATTCTAGTACGAACTCTAGGGCTGTTTGTGACACTTATAGGATGTAACGCCCTTGATGCGGCTATATCTCCCACGTGTCGAGGCACGACTTAGAGGCATAACCGCATTGAAAGCAATGTCGCAAGTCAGGAAATCATCACACATCCCATGTACATAAATAATATAAAGGGGAGGTACATAGTTGGCTTACACTCGCCACGTCACATCAAAGTACATAAATAACATCCATCATACAAATCACTCATGGCCCGACTATGGTGCCAAAATAGAAAAGACCCCCAACATGCGACAAGGCCCTGAATCGATAACCCCAACTAGGCACCACTACTGATCATCCGGAAAGGACACGTAGTATCGCTGAGATTCCTCGTCGAACTCCCACTTGAGCTCGTAATCGTCATCTGGAGCGGGAACACCTGGACTTGCATCTGGAGTTGTAGTATCTGTGAGCCATAGGAACTCAACAATCTCACACCCACGCGATCAAGACTATTTAAGCTTATAGAAGGTTAAGGAAAGTGTAGGTGGAGCTGCAGCAAGCGACTAGCATATATGGTGGCTAACTTATACGCAAAAGAGAGCAAGAAGAGAAAGCAAAGCACGAGCGAGAGTCTTAGAAGAACAGCTTGCGCAAGCATTACTCCAACACCGTGTCCACTTCCCGAACTCCGCCGAGAAGGGGCCATCACGGTAATGCACACGGTTGATACATTTTAATTAATTAAGGTTCAAGTTATCTACAACCGGACATTAACAAATTCCCATCTGCCCATAACCGCGGGCACGGCTTTCGAAAGATCAATCCCTGCAGGGGGGTCCCAACTTAGCCCATGACAAGCTCTCACGGTCAACGGAGGAATAGACCTCCACCCAAGACACACCGATCAGACTCGGTATCCTGGTACAACAAGATGATTCGACAGGTTAAAACAAGTCCATCAACACCGCCCGAATGTGCCGACAAATCCCGATAGGAGCTGCACATATCTCTTTCTCAGGGCACGCTCGGATAGGTCAAGCTACGAGTAAAACCAACCCTCGAGTTTCCCAAGGTGGCCCCGCAGGCTGCCTGGTTCGGACCAACACGCAGAGGAGCACTGGCCCGGGGGGGGGGGAATAAGATGACCCTCGGGCTCTGGAAACCCAGGGGAAAAGAGGCTAGGTGGAAAATGGTAAAACCAATGTTGGGCATTACTAGAAAAGCTTTAATCAAGGCGAAATATCAAGGGGTTCCCATTATAGCCCAACCGCGTAAGGGACGCAACAATCCGGGAACATAACACCGATATGACGGAAAGTAGGGCGGCAAGAGTGGAACAAAACACTAGGCGAGAGGCCGAGCCTTCCTCCCTTTACCAAGTATATAGATGCATTAAGATAACATAGCAATATAATGATATCCCAACAAGTAAATAAATGTTCCAACAAGGAACGGCTCCAATCTTCACCTGCAACTAACAACGCTATAAGAAGGGCTGAGCAAAGCGGTAACATAGCCAATCAACGGTTTGCTAGGACAATGGTGGGTTAGAGGTTCAACATGGCAATTGGGAGGCTGACAAGCAAAAGGTAGGCATCGTAGCATTGGCATAGCAAGAGCGAGCAAACTAGCATAGCAAAGATAGTAGTGATTTCGAGGGTATGATCATCTTGCCTGCAAAGCTGTCAGAGTTGACTGGATCCTCAAAAACACACTCAACGGGCTCCTCGTTAGCGAACTTGTCTCCCGGCTCTACCCAACAACACAAACAAGCAACAAGGATACAATCAACCACGTGCAAGGGCAACAATAATATGCAAAGACGGTATGCTATGCGGGATGCGATGCGGGATGCAAAATGCAAGACGTGACAGAAAATGCATGAATCTGGCCTCAACTTGGAAAACCAAGTGTGCCACTGGATAGAGGGGAAGAAATCACCTGAAAACAATATAAAGATCATAGGAATCGGAGCTACGGTTTGGAAATGGCGAGCGTTTTACGAAACGAACCGATCTGCGATATACAGCAAAGAGGCTCCTAAATGCAATGAAATGAACATGCTACAGCCACCAAACATGAAACCAAAATACATGGCAGTGATGTACACAAGATGCTTAACAAAACACTAGCACTGAGACATAGGCAAATTCATCCATTAAGAGGTTCAAACAAGCATGGCAAAAACGCAAACGCAAAACAGATTCCAGACTTAGTGAAATTAACACTAGCCTGAAATTTCAGATCACGAAGCCCTCTTCGGAGCAGCAAAACAACATGATAGATGACCTGAACATGACAAGTAAGAACATGTCATGGAGCTACTCAACAAGCTTAACAAAACACCCAAAGTGACCTGGGGCCAAAAGGGTTCACAAAATACTCTACCGAGCTCACGAACATAGCTCGAACACAAACAGTTTTCAGACTTAGTGAAAACTGAGACATGCCGAAATTTAACTCGCGAAGGCATGTAAACGAGCTCGATGCACTCACTACGGTGCAAGTAATGGCAAGGCAAGCATATATCCAAAAAGAAGGCACAATATTCTAGCTACACATGTCAAGAACAAAGGCATAGCATGCATGGATCACTAACAATAGCACCGGCAAAATCGCAAACGAGTTGACGATCTGCCCAGATTAACAATGAAGCAAAAGTTGAGCTCGATTGAGTCAACCTAGAGCACTCCATATATGCAAACAAAGACATGGATGGATAGAGCATAACATAAATATCAAAACTCCCTTACTGATCGTCCTCAAAAGAGGCACGGATCACTAGGAAACAAGCTGGACATATGGCATCATGAACTAAAATACCCCAGACTTGGTGAAAATCACTAAGTCCCTGAAATCTGCAATCTCAGGTGCCTCTCTTTGCAAGCTTGCACAAGAAAACACACACATCCTAAAAATGCATGGGTGGCACCTCTGGAAATAAGACAAAATGCTTAACAATTCATCCCAAAGAGGCACAGGCATATCATGCACGGATTAAACATGGCAAAAATGACAAAAGTGCATGATGAACTAACGGATCTGCAATTTAACTCACGAAGCCTCCTTCTAACAGCATTCTGGGCATCAAGATGACCTCAAATGCAAAAAAAATGCAATGGAATGAAATGATGTACTAGTCGAGGCGAAGATTTTGATATATTATATGTCCAAAACGAAGCTACGGATGCGGAGATACGAGCAGTCAAACATAGCATAAAAAATCTGGAGGGAGAGGGAAAAAGTCAACCCCCTAGGGTTTACTGTTCACGCGCGGATCTGGATCTGGGCTCGCCGGGGCACGGACGCCGAGGATCACCGGAGAGGCGCGGGGCTCGCCGGGGAGAGGGGCCGCGGCCGGGGTTTCGGCCGGCGACGAGGGGGCGGCGAGGAGGCGGCGAAGGCAGCGGTGGTCCGGGCGGCGAGGGACTCGGCGGCGGGGACGGCGAGCGTGGCGCGGCGGCCACCGGCCGGAGTCGGCGAGGAGCGCGGTGGCCGGCCGGCTATGGCGCGCGGCGGCGGCGGCCGTCGCTGGAGAAGAAGGCGGCGGGGAGGCGGCGAAGGCGCGCTGGCTGGATGGGCCGCGGGGGCCGGCGCTGGGCCTCGGTCCCGCGTCGTTGGCGGCGGCGATCTGGTCCCGCGGGGACACGTGGCGGCCCGGGATTGGCGGAGGCGGGCGGCGGCGGACGTGTCCGGCCAGGGGCGGACGTGTCCGTCGGCGGGATGATGTTTTTTTTTTGAGGAGGACGGGGAGAAATCTGAGATTTGGAATGGGGGGGTGTATATATAGGCATAGAGGGAGCTAGGAGAGTCCAAATGAGGTGCGGTTTTCGCCCACGCGATCGTGATCGAACGCTCTAGGACATGGAGCAGAGATTGGTGGGTTTTGGGCCAAATTTGGGGGGTGTTGGGCTGCAACACACACGAGGCCTTTTCGGTCCCTCGGTTAACCGTAGGAGTATCAAACGAAGTCCAAATGAACCGAAACTTGACAGGCGGTCTACCGGTAGTAAACCAAGGCCGCATGGCAAGTCTCGGTCCAGTCCGGAAATGTTTGAACCCCACACACAAAAGAAAGCTAGAAATGGCCACCGGAGGAGAACGAAGCGCCGGAATGCAAAACGGACAACGGGGAAAATGCTCGGATGCATGAGATGAACATGTATGCAAATGCAATGCACGAGATGACATGATATGAGATGCACGAAAAAGAAAACAACACACGGAGACAAAGACCCGAACCCGAGAAATAAATATAACTTAGCGCCGGAGACGGCAAGAGTTGGATACAAATATGGAAAGTATATCTGGGGCGTTACAACACTCCACCACTACGAAAAGATCTCGTCCCGAGATCTAGGACTGAAAGAACTCCGGGTACTCAGAACGGAGGTGATCCTCGCGTGACCACTTGACTTTGAGAAATTTAATTTACTTGTTGCGAGTTCTGCGTTCAGTCTCTTCAAGAATGGCAACTGGGTGCTCACGATAGGAGAGATCTTCTTGGAGCTCAACGTCCTCGAAGTTGACGGTGCGTTCAGGCATCTTGAAGCACTTTCGGAGTTGGGAGACATGGAACACATCATGAACATTGGCAAAGTTTGAAGGAAGCTCGAGCTGATAGGCGAGGTCGCCTCTCTTGCTGACAATCTTTAAAGGCCCGACATATCTGGGGGCAAGCTTCCCTTTGATACCGAAGCGACGAGTACCTTTCATAGGAGAGACGCGGAGGTAAACGTGATCTCCGATCTCGAAAGCCAGATCACGGTGCTTACTGTCATAGTAGCTCTTCTGGCGGGATTGGGCTACTTTGAGGTTATCACGAATGACCTTGCACATTTCTTCTGCCTCTGTGATCAGGTCATTACCCAGAAGCTGACGTTCACTGGTTTCAGACCAGTTGAGAGGGGTACGGCACTTCCTGCCATACAGAATTTCAAAGGGGTCCTTGCCCGAACTTGCTTGAAAACTGTTGTTGTATGAGAATTCAGCATAAGGAAGACAGTCCTCCCACTTCATGCCGAAAGAAATTACGCAAGCCCTGAGCATATCCTCAAGAATCTGGTTGACACGCTCGACTTGACCGCTCGTTTGAGGATGGAAAGCAGTGCTGTAGCGAATGCTGGTGCCCATGGCCTTCTGGAAAGAATCCCAAAACTTGGAGGTAAAGATGCTGCCACGGTCTGAAGATATCGCTAGAGGAATACCGTGCAGAGAGACAATGCGAGAGGTATAGAGTTCCGCCAATTGAGCTGCAGTGATAGACTCTTTGATAGGCAGAAAGTGAGCCACTTTGGTGAGCTTGTCGATGACAACAAATATAGCATCATTGCCACGCTTGGACTTTGGAAACCCAGTCACGAAGTCCATTTCAATGTGGTCAAACTTCCATTCTGGAATGGCAAGAGGTTGGAGGAGACCTGCAGGCCTTTGGTGTTCTGACTTCACTCTTCTGCAGACATCACACTCATTCACGAATTGAGCGATCTCGCGCTTCATTCGAGTCCACCAATAAGCTTGCTTGAGATCCTGATACATCTTCGTACTACCAGGGTGGATGGAGAGGAGAGAGTTGTGAGCCTCGTTCATGATCACTTTACGGAGGTCACCTTTGGGCACAACAATTCGATCCTCGAAGAAGAGAGTGTCCTTGTCATCAAGTCGGTAGCACTTGTACTTGGACTGACTCTTTGCAATACCAATCTTCACCTTTTTCACCATAGCATCAAGAAGCTGGGCTTGGCGAATCTGGTCTTCCAAGGTAGGAGAAACTTGAAGGTTGGCGAGGAAACCTTGAGAAACAATTTGAAGATTCAGTTTGCGGAACGCTTCACAAAGCTCGGGTTGATAAGGCTTGAGAATCAGACTGTTGCAATATGCTTTCCTGCTCAAAGCGTCAGCAATCACATTGGCCTTGCCTGGAGTATACTCAATACTCGGATTGTACTCTTGAATCATTTCGACCCATCGAGTTTGCCTGAGGTTGAGATTAGGCTGAGTGAAGATGTACTTGAGACTCTTGTGATCAGTGAAAATGTCCACTTTCCTTCCCAATGGAAGATGTCTCCAAGTCAACAAAGCGTGCACAACTGCCGCCAACTCGAGATCATGAGTGGGGTAGTTCTTCTCATTAGGCTTCAACTGGCGAGAGGTATAAGATACAACTTTCTTCTCTTGCATCAAAACTGCACCGAGACCTTGGAGAGAGGCATCACAAAAGACCTCGTACGGCTTGGTTTCATCAGGCGGAGTCAGAACTGGAGCAGTGATCAACTTCTCTTTCAAAGTGTTGAAAGCAATATCACACTCCGGAGACCAAACGTACTTGACGTGCTTCTGAAGAAGATTTGAGAGAGGCTTCGCGATCTTAGAAAAGTTTTCAACGAATCTTCGACAATAGCTTGCGAGACCGAGGAAACTGCGGAGTTGCTTCACGTTCTGAGGAGGTTCCCAATTAACAATTGCAGACACCTTCTCAGGATTCACGGCAATGCCCTTGGCAGAGATGATATGGCCAAGATAAAGGACCTCATCGAGCCAAAATTCACACTTGGAGAACTTGGTGTAGAACTGATGTTCCATGAGCTTGTCAAGAACCAAACGCAAGTGCTTGGCATGATCTTCCTTGTTCTTCAAGAAAACCAGAATGTCGTCGAGATAGACCAAAACGAAGTCATTGGTGTAGGGGTTGAAGATGAAGTTCATCATGCGAGAGAACGTCGGAGGAGCGTTGGCGAGGCTAAAAGACATGACGGTGTATTCATATGAACCAAAGCTTGTCCTGAACGCCGTCTTGGGAATATCTTGTTCACGAATACGAATCTGATGATAACCCATACGGAGATCAAGCTTGGAGAATACTTGAGCACCCTTGAGTTGTTCGAACAGCTCATTGATGTTGGGAAGTGGGTATTTGTTCTTGATGGTCTTCTTATTCACTGGACGGTAATCAACACAAAGTCGGCTCGATCCATCCTTCTTCTTCACCAAAAGAACACCACAACCCCACGGAGAAGTACTAGGCCGGATAAGACCCAATCTTTCTTGCTCATCGAGTTGTTTCTTCAACTCCTTCAACTCTTCAGGGCCGAGCTTGTAGGGACGTTTGCACACAGGTTCTGTACCGGGCTCAAGTTCAATAACAAATTCAACGGGCCGGTTTGGAGGCATCCCTGGGAGTTCTTCTGGGAAGACGTCTTGATACTCACAAACAACCGGAATCTGCGAAATAGCATCCAATTCACCCTTCTCATTGAGAGAAAACAACCGGATGGTATTATCCCGAGCGGCAAAGACAATGACATCCTTAGACGAATGAGTCAGTTGAATCTGCCTGGCTGCACAATCAAGCTGAGCTTTATGCTTAGAGAGCTAGTCCATCCCGAGAATAAGATCGATATCCGAGTTACCAAGAACCATAGGAGAAGCAAGAAACTTGAAATCGCCCATCGTGATAGAGACATCTGGCACCTCCAGACTTGCACTCAAACGTTTGCCAGGAGAAACGATATCCATTTGTTTACCCAAATGAGAAGAAACGAACTCATGCTTGGTAAAAAATGGCTTTGACATGAAACAATGCGATGCACCCGTGTCAAAAAGAACTTTTGCAGGAATATCATTAACAGGAAGGTTACCCATGATGACATCTGAAGAATCCTCAGCCTGAGCTGCATTCACCATATTGACCTTGGCGTGCTTGGGATTATGCTTGACCATAGCTGTACTTGCCGATCTGACAGGAGGAGGAGGAAGACGCCTCTGGTTGGTACACTTGTTGGCATAGTGACCCTTCTGTTGGCACTTGTTGCACGTGACCTCTGAAAGCGGAGGGTGATACGGAGCACTCGGTCTTGGAGGTTGAGACGAAGACTTGTTCTGAAAGCCTGGGTTGGGTGGGTGGGAGAAACCACTGCCACCTTTGCTCTTCTACTAATACGGCTGACGGCACGGAGGAGGAGGAAGCCAATACTTCTGCTGCTTGACCACTTGAGTAGAGGAAGAAGGAGTAACATCTCTGGCACGCTTCCAGGAAGCATCACACCTCAACTGAGCAGCCTCTTGTTTCAGTGCCATGTTGTAGAACTCATCGTATCTCAACGGCTCGAAGAGGACAAGAGCGAGCTGAATTTCCTCACGAAGACCACCTCTGAACTGATAGATCATGCTCTTCTCATCGGGAACATCCTGCTTGGCAAAACGGGCGAGCTTCTGGAACAACTTGTTGTAGTCATAGACAGACAAAGAGCCTTGCTTCAGATTGCGGAATTCCTGACGCTTACTTTCAACCACACTTTGAGGAATGTGATGAGCGCGGAAATCACGACGGAAATCGTCCCAAGTGATCAGACGTCCACCTATGGAATCCTTGTACTGCTGGAACCACTCTGCAGCCTGATCTTTGAGCTGGAAAGAAGCGAATTGACGAAATCTTCAGGCCTGACGTTGCTGCATTCAAAATGCTTGCCCAGATCCACTAGCCAATCGTCAGCATCGGTAGCCTCAACACAACTGCTGAACGTCTTTGGACCATTTGCGAGGAACTGGTTCAGTGTAGCAAAGTGGTGCTGATTGCTGCCTTGATTCCCTTGACTGCCTTGATTGCGCTCTTTGAGAATTTGCATGATCAACTGTGTGTTTGCATTAGTAGCGGCCATCACAGCTTGCCATGCTTCCGGAGGAGGCGGAGGTGGAGGCGGGTCAGGATTCGGAGTCGTGCGCGTTGGAGGAGCCATCCTGAACAGGTTGACCACCATTAGCACACAAATAGACAAATATTGAAGCTGAATCCAACGGAATGAAAATTGCAACATAAAGTCTTCACATCCGAACAAAATGAACGAATGCACTTCTCTTGAAGTGGTCACATATTCCTAAATTGCGAAGCCACGAAGAATCAGGTAGAAGGGGTACATCAACGAGGGATGGAATCAACATATGACGTCGAATCAAAATCGAATGCCACAACTCGAAATAAAACCAAGGGTTGGCTTGCGGAATAAGCCGGAACACACATATGATAGAAATTTCATCCGAAGTTTTCGTGGTGGGACCTACACGGGCTCAATCGTACATTACCATCATGTACAAGGCAGTGCACATGACATACGAAGCGTCCCCGAGTCAGCATAGCCAAGCACTCTTTAAGACACAACGAGACCACTGTAAAATCGACCGTGAATAGGCGAACCACTAGACGTCAAACCCCAATTTCATATCATACATCTGTGGGAAAGATATCCTAAGAGCTACTTGAATTCCCACCTATGAAACTCCCGAAATTTTCCCGGTTATGCAATCAGGTGTTGGGGATACAGGGGAGCATAATATCTCACTCAAGCTAGCAAATCCTACATCCAGCTGTATCCATCCTTCAACACATAACCAAGAAACCTTTGGAAACCATCTATCTCAACCTTCGAAAAGCATCCGTTATACAAGTTATGGCGATACTCCCGAACTCTCGCCCCAGTACTGGGTGGCGTCGAGGTTATCTCACCAACGAACTGCATAAAGGAGATTTTCGATGTCGCGCACATATCTCAAGTATACCAGAATTGCAACGATAAAATTGTGACGACAACACCTCGGAGCTCAACTCCCCGGGACACTGCCACAACCCCTAAAGACAGGAGGCACCAAGAACAATGTTCTCGTCACAAAACCATCGGAACAAAACCAAGATACTCGTGTGATCCTAAATTTTTTTTTGTGAAATTTGAGAAGAGAAGAGTCAAAACTCTACGTCAGGATGCCTTACCAGAGCGATGAGGAGGCTGGGAAGTAAAAATAATTCCTAAGCTCTCCGATATATAATTCCTAAGGACTCAAAACATTTTTCTAGACACAACTCGGCTGCTAAAACGATCAAGCAATGGGGCTCCTAAGGTCGGGGAAGGCTCTGATTACCAACTTGTAACGCCCTCGATGCGGCTATATCTCCCACGTGTCGAGGCACGACTTAGAGGCATAACCGCATTGAAAGCAATGTCGCAAGTCAGGAAATCATCACACATCCCATGTACATAAATAATATAAAGGGGAGGTACATAGTTGGCTTACACTCGCCACGTCACATCAAAGTACATAAATAACATCCATCATACAAATCACTCATGGCCCGACTACGGTGCCAAAATAGAAAAGACCCCCAACATGCGACAAGGCCCTGAATCGATAACCCCAACTAGGCACCACTACTGATCATCCGGAAAGGACACGTAGTATCGCTGAGATTCCTTGTCGAACTCCCACTTGAGCTCGTAATCGTCATCTGGAGCGGGAACACCTGGACTCAGCAATCTCACACCCACTCGATCAAGACTATTTAAGCTTATAGGAAGGTTAAGGCAAGTGTAGGTGGAGCTGCAGCAAGCGACTAGCATATATGGTGGCTAACTTATACGCAAAAGAGAGCAAGAAGAGAAAGCGAAGCACGAGCGAGAGTCTAGAAGAACAGCCTGCGCAAGCATTACTCCAACACCGTGTCCACTTCCCGAACTCCGCCGAGAAGGGGCCATCACGGTAACGCACACGGTTGATACATTTTAATTAATTAAGGTTCAAGTTATCTACAACCGGACATTAACAAATTCCCATCTGCCCATAACCGCGGGCACGGCTTTCGAAAGATCAATCCCTGCAGGGGGGTCCCAACTTAGCCCATGACAAGCTCTCACGGTCAACGGAGGAATAGACCTCCACCCAAGACACACCGATCAGACTCGGTATCCCGGTACAACAAGATGATTCGACAGGTTAAAACAAGTCCAGCAACACCGCCCGAATGTGCCGACAAATCCCGATAGGAGCTGCACATATCTCTTTCTCAGGGCACGCTCGGATAGGTCAAGCTACGAGTAAAACCAACCCTCGAGTTTCCCCGAGGTGGCCCCGCAGGCTGCCTGGTTCGGACCAACACTCAGAGGAGCACTGGCCCGGGGGGGGGGGTTAAAATAAGATGACCCTCGGGCTCCGGAAACCCAGGGGAAAAGAGGCTAGGTGGCAAATGGTAAAACCAATGTTGGGCATTGCTGGAAAAGCTTTAATCAAGGCGAACTATCAAGGGGTTCCCATTATAGCCCAACCGCGTAAGGGACGCAACAATCCGGGAACATAACACCGATATGACGGAAACTAGGGCGGCAAGAGTGGAACAAAACACTAGGCGAGAGGCCGAGCCTTCCTCCCTTTACCAAGTATATAGATGCATTAAGATAAAATAGCAATATAATGATATCCCAACAAGTAAATAAATGTTCCAACAAGGAACGGCTCCAATCTTCACCTGCAACTAACAACGCTATAAGAAGGGCTGAGCAAAGCGGTAACATAGCCAATCAACGGTTTGCTAGGACAATGGTGGGTTAGAGGTTCAACATGGCAATTGGGAGGCTGTCAAGCAAAAGGTAGGCATCGTAGCATTGGCATAGCAAGAGCGAGCAAACTAGCATAGCAAAGATAGTAGTGATTTCGAGGGTATGATCATCTTGCCTGCAAAGCTGTCAGAGTTGACTGGATCCTCAAAAACACACTCAACGGGCTCCTCGTTAGCGAACTTGTCTCCCGGATCTACCCAACAACACAAACAAGCAACAAGGATACAATCAACCACGTGCAAGGGCAACAATAATATGCAAAGACGGTATGCTATGCGGGATGCGATGCGGGATGCAAAATGCAAGACGTGACAGAAAATGCATGAATCTGGCCTCAACTTGGAAAACCAAGTGTGCCACTGGATAGAGGGGAAGAAATCACCTGAAAACAATATAAAGATCATAGGAATCGGAGCTACGGTTTGGAAATGGCGAGCGTTTTACGAAACGAACCGATCTGCGATATACAGCAAGTAGGCTCCTAAATGCAATGAAATGAACATGCTACAGCCACCAAACATGAAAACAAAATACATGTAAGTGATGTACACAAGATGCTTAACAAAACACTAGCACTGAGCCATAGGCAAATTCATCAATTAAGAGGTTCAAACAAGCATGGCAAAAACGCAAACGCAAAACAGATTCCAGACTTTGTGAAATTAACACTAGCCTGAAATTTCAGATCACGAAGCCCTCTTCGGAGCAGAAAAACAACATGATAGATGACCTGAACATGACAAGTAAGAACATGGAAAGGAGCTACTCAACAAGCTTAACAAAACACCCAAAGTGACCTGGGGCCAAAAGGGTTCACAAAATACTCTACCGAGCTCACGAACATAGCTCGAACACAAACAGTTTTCAGACTTAGTGAAAACTGAGACATGCAGAAATTTAACTCGCGAAGGCATGTAAACGAGCTCGATGCACTCACTACCGTGCAAGTAATGGCAAGGCAAGCATATATCCAACAAGAAGGCACAATATGCTAGCTACACATGTCAAGAACAAAGGCATAGCATGCATGGATCACTAATAATAGCACCGGCAAAATCGCAAACGAGTTGACGATCTGCCCAGATTAACAACGAAGCAAAAGTTGAGCTCGATTGAGTCAACCTAGAGCACTCCATATATGCAAACAAAGACATGGATGGATAGGGCATAATATAAATATCAAAACTCCCTTACTTATAGTCCTCAAAAGAGGCACGGATCACTAGGAAACAAGATGGACATATGGCATCATGAACTAAAATAGCCCAGACTTGGTGAAAATCACTAAGTCCCTGAAATCTGCAATCTCAGGTGCCTCTCTTTGCAAGCTTGCATGCCTGCAGGTCGACTCTAGAGGATCCCCGGGTACCGAGCTCGAATTCGCCCTATAGTGAGTCGTATTACAATTCACTGGCCGTCGTTTTACAACGTCGTGACTGGGAAAACCCTGGCAAAAATGACAAAAGTGCCATGATGAACTAACGGATCTGCAATTTAACTCACGAAGCCTCCTTCTAACAGCATTCTGGGCATCAAGATGACCTCAAATGCAAAAGATGCAATGGAATGAAATTATGTACTAGTCGAGGCGAAGATTTTGATATATTATATGTCCAAAACGAAGCTACGGATGCGGAGATACGAGCAGTCAAACATAGCATAAAAAATCTGGAGGGAGAGGGAAAAAGTCAACCCCCTAGGGTTTACTGTTCACGCGCGGATCTGGATCTGGGCTCGCCGGGGCACGGACGCCGAGGATCACCGGAGAGACGCGGGGCTCACCGGGGAGAGGGGCCGCGGCCGGGGCTTCGGCCGGCGACGAGGGGGCGGCGAGGAGGCGGCGAAGGCGGCGGTGGTCCGGGCGGCGAGGGACTCGGCGGCGGGGACGGCGAGCGCGGGGCGGCGGCCACCGGCCGAAGTCGGCGAGGAGCGCGGTGGCCGGCCGGCTATGGCGCGCGGCGGCGGCGGCCGTCGCTGGAGAAGAAGGCGGTGGGGAGGCGGCGAAGGCGCGGTGGCTGGATGGGCCGCGGGGGCCGGCGCTGGGCCTCGGGCCCGCGTCAGTGGCGGCGGCGATCTGGTCCCGCGGGGACATGTGGCGGCCCGGGATTGGCGGAGGCGGGCGGCGGCGGACGTGTCCGGCCAGGGGCGGATGTGTCCGTCGGCGGGATGATGTTTTTTTTGGAGGAGGACGGGGAGAAATCTGAGATTTGGAATGGGGGGTGTATATATAGGCATAGAGGGAGCTAGGAGAGTCCAAATGAGGTGCGGTTTTCGCCCACGCGATCGTGATCGAACGCTCTAGGACATGGAGCAGAGATTGGTGGGTTTTGGGCCAAATTTGGGGGGTGTTGGGCTGCAACACACACGAGGCCTTTTCGGTCCCTCGGTTAACCGTAGGAGTATCAAACGAAGTCCAAATGACCCGAAACTTGACAGGCGGTCTACCGGTAGTAAACCAAGGCCGCATGGCAAGTCTCGGTCCAGTCTGGAAATGTTTGAACCCCACACACAAAAGAAAGCTAGAAATGGCCACCGGAGGAGAACGAAGCGCCGGAATGCAAAACGGACAACGGGGAAAATGCTCGGATGCATCAGATGAATATGTATGCAAATGCAATGCACGAGATGACATGATATGAGATGCACGAAAAAGAAAACAACACACGGAGACAAAGACCCGAACCCGAGAAATAAATATAACTTAGCGCCGGAGACGGCAAGAGTTGGATACGAATATGGAAAGTATATCTGGGGCGTTACATAGGAATAGCCCAACGGATTGATAGGAAAGAATAACTTTGAGGTGGTTTCGTACCCTACCATAATCTCTTCGTTTGTTCTCCGCTATTAGTGACTTTGGAGTGACTCTTTGTTGCATGTATAGGGATAGTTATGTGATCCAATTATGTTAGAACTGTTGAGGGAACTTACACTAGCGAAAGTATGAACCCTAGGCCTTGTTTCCTATCATTGCAATACCGTTTACGCTCACTTTTACCATTTGTTACCTTGCTGTATTTATTATTTCAGATTACAAATACCTTTATCTACCATCCATATACCACTTGTTTCACTATCTCTTCGCCGAACGAGTGCACCTATACAATTTACCATTGTATTGGGTGTGTTGGGGACACAAGAGACTCTTTGTTATTTGGTTGCAGGGTTGCTTGAGAGAGACCATCTTCATCCTACGCCTCCGACGGATTGATAAACCTTAGGTCATCCACTTGAGGGAAATTTGCTACTGTCCTACAAACCTCTGCACTTGGAGGCCCAACAACGTCTACAAGAAGAAGGTTGTGTAGTAGACATCAGTAATGAACCTGAAACTAGTGGTAATGTTAATGATAATGTTCATGATGATGCTCAACCTAGTAATGATAATGACATAGAAATTGAACCTGCTGTTGATCTTGATAACCCACAATCAAAGAATCAACATTATGATAAGAAAGACTTTGTTGCTAGGAAACATGGTAAAGAAAGAGAACCATGGGTTCAGAAACCCCAGCCTTTTCCTCCCAAACCATGCAAGAAAAAGGATGATGAAGATTTTTAGTGCTTTGTTGAAATGATTAGACCTATCTTTTTGCGTATGCGATTAACTGATATGCTTAAAACCAATCCTTATGCTAAGTACATGAAAGATATTATTAAAATAAAAGAAAGACATCGGAAGCTGAAATTTCCACCATGCTTGCTAATTATAATTTTAAGGGTGGAATACCAAAGAAACTTGGAGATCCAGGAGTACCCACGATACCATGCTCCACTAAAAGAAACTATGTTAAAACTGCTTTATGTGATCTTGGAGCCGGTGTTAGTGTTATGCCTCTCTCTTTATATCGTAGACTTGATTTGAATAAGTTGACACCTACTGAAATATCTTTGCAAATGGCTGATAAATCAACTGTTATACCTGTTGTTATTTTAACGGACCTTGTTATTCTTGATATTCCCGAGGATGATGGTATGTCTATTATTCTTGGAAGACCCTTTTTGAATACTGTAGGGGCTGTTATTGATTGCACTAAAGGCAATGTCACTTTTCATGTAAATGGTAGCGAGCATACATCACACTTTCCGAGGAAATAACCTCAAGTTCATAGTATCAACTCTATTGGAAAAATTCCATCAATTATATTTGGAGGTTTTGAATTTCCTCTTCCTACTGTCAAGAAGAAATATGATATTCTTCTTATTGGGGATGTGCATATCCCCGTTGAGGTAACATACTGTTATTCGAAATTTCTCCAGTTCCATGTTATTCGGAATGAGTTCGTTAACAAGACTTGATCAACCTTGTTAGTGGATTCCTTTTGATGATCATGAGATGGATGAAACTAGAAGGCACAACCTTCTGTACCCCACTTTTACTTTCTGTTATTTATATTAAATACAATAAAAATAAATATTTTTCTGTCTGTCATCTGATTATCTGTGCAATATAATAATACCTCGAAAATAAAAGTTCCCCAAATGCCCTGATATTTAAATATGATTTTTTCTAGAATATTTGAGGATTTATGGAACTGAGAACACACCAGGGGGGTCAACCACCTGCCCACGAGGGTGGAGGGCGCGCCCACCACTCTAGGGTGCGCCCCCTGCCTCATGGGCCCACGGTGGCCCTCCTACACATATTCCTGCACCCACACACTTCATCTTCCTCCCACAAACACGAATATCCAGCTCAAGCACGAGTTCTAGCTCATCTTGCTGCCATTTTCGATCTCCTTCCTCAATGCACCTCTCACAAAACTGCTTGGGGAGATTGTTCCTTGGTATGTGACTCCTCCATTGGTCCAATTAGTTTTTGTTCTAGTGCTTCATTCATTGCAAATTTGTGTTGCTTAGGTTGCATGTCAAATTTATATGGTCAAAACTAGTTTTGATGCATGATATAGGCCCTAGGCACTTGTAGGAGTAGTTGCTATCAATATTATTGAGTTTGATTTGCTTTTATTTTGAAGTTACTAAAAATTTTCAGAATTTTTCAGAGGAAGAAATATTCTTAGGAAAATGTTCCATGGTGGTTCTTCAAGGAAGCAAGGACCCAGGCTTGCAATGCGTGATGCTGATGAAGAGCCACCAAGAGATGCTCAAGTGCGTCCTTGTGAATGGCCTTCTAAGAACTTTATGGATCGAGCGGGAATTAAGGAAGAATTTAACGCATATTTGCGTAACGCTGATCTTGTGAGCTTCGAGGAAGAGAAGTGCAGGCAGTATCACTATCTCACCAGTACCTTTGTGAGGAGGTTTGAATTTTCAACTTCACGTAATTCTCCAACTGTTTTGTTTGATCTTTATGATAAATCTTACACTATGTACTTAGAGGATTTTACCACTGCTTGCAAACTTCCACAATGAAGTAGTATAAGGGGTCCTCGCAAATCTGAATTTAGAGATTTTCTTGCTAGAGTAACTGTGGGAGAATCTAGAGATATTACACAAGCTACCATAGGGAGCATTCACTTTCCTGCTATACATTATTTTGCTCTCTTCATAGGTAGATGCATTAATGGTAAAGATGAGGTGTGGGAGTCCTGGATTAGGGGGTCTCCGGACACCCGGACTATATCCTTTGGCCAGACTGTTAGACTATGAAGATACAAGATTGAAGACTTCGTCTCGTGTCCGGATGGGACTCTACTTGGCGTGGAAGGCAAGCTAGGCAGTACGGATATGGAAATATCCTCCTTTGTAACCGACCTTGTGTAACCCTAACCCTCTCCGGTGTCTATATAAACCGGAGGGTTTTAGTCCGTAGGACACAAGAACTAGAACATACAATCATACCGTAGGCTAGCTTCTAGGGTTTAGCCTCTCTGATCTCGTGGTAGATCTACTCTTGTACTACCCATATCATCAATATTAATCAAGTAGGACGTAGGGTTTTACCTCCATCAAGAGGGACCGAACCTGGGTAAAACATTGTGTCCCCTGCGTCCTGGTACCATCCGGCCTAGACGCACAGTTCGGGACCCCCTACCCGAGATCCGCCGGTTTTGACACTAACATTGGTGCTTTCATTGAGAGTTCCTCTGTGTCGTCGCCGTTAGGCTTGATGGCTCCTACTATCATCGATAGCGATGCAGTCCAAGGTGAGACCTTTCTCCCCGGACAGATCTTCGTGTTCGGCGGCTTTACACTGCGGGCCAATTTGCTTCGCCATCTAGAGCAGATCGAAAGTTACGCCCCTGGCCATTAGGTCTGGTCTGGAAGCTTAATCTACACGGCCAATGTCCGCGGAGACTTGATGTTTGACGGATTCGAGCCTCTGCCTTGTGCGTCACGCGGTCACGATGAGTACGATTTAGCTCTACCATCGGACAATGTTTAGGAAATTGCATCGGCAGCCGCTCCGACCCTCAATGCGGAGCCAGTTGCGCCTTCCGCGGACGGGTGAGTGGACCCCGCCATGGAGGCCTTACCCTCAGCGGCGATCGAGCCGAATATCGGCCTTACCTTGCACGAGAGCCGTGTTGATAAACTGCCGGATCCTTCTCCGGCCACGGACTCCGAACCGCCTGCACTCGTTCCTATCGAATCTGATCGCGCGCCGATCATGGAGTTTACCTCCACAGATATTTTTCAGCACTCGCCCTCTGGCGACATACTGAACTCGTTAAGGTCTCTCTCCTTATCAGGATGATCCTGGCCAAACCATGTCCGGCGAGACTGGGATGCGGACGACGATGAAATTTGTGACCAACCCACCACCCACTTAGTAGCCACTGTCAATGACTGAGCTGACATGCTCGACTTCGACTCCAAAGACATCAATGGTATGGACGACGATGCGGGAGTCGAAGAGGAACCACTGCCTACAGGGCACTGGACGTCCACCTCATCACATGACGTATACATGGTGGACACACCAAAGGAAAACGACGACGAGGAATGGAAGGACGCAATGAAGGCTTATCCCCTCGAGAAGCAGTCAAAGCGGCGGCATGAGCGCTGCCCCAAATCCTGCCTCGGCAGAAATAACGATCATACAGACCCAGCGTTGGAGCAGGGCGAACCACTGCCGGACCAAGGCAATATGGTGAATCAAACCGAACAAACCGATTCTGTCAAAGATAATAGTCCGGATGACATAACACCGGACAGGCACCCAGAGCAACAGAATGCCCGTCAAAGGCTCGTTTCCACCGCGAGGAGTCTAAAAAAGCAGAAGCAAAGGCTCAAGGCTGCACAGGGCACGCTCCAAATCAGATGGAGTAAAGTACTCAACACAGCAGCGAAGTATGGTGGTAATCGCCCCACCAAGAGCTACCCGAAACGGAAGTTGCTACCCGAATTCGATGAGGAGGCCCTAGATCCCCCGCAACCAAAAATTAAAACAGCCACCCGGTCGGATAGACGACCTCACGGTCAACATGGAGCGGCAAGCAATGCCGCACATAAGCCAATACGCGATCCATGCGAGGGCTCGCATCAAAAGGACGAAGCAACTAGATCCATCTATGGACCACGTAAGCGCGCTCCAGCATACGATGCAACACACCAAACATCCGAACACCATGGCACGCCTAGATACAGGGGCGCCACACACCCCCTATGTTTCACCAATGAGGTGCTGGACCATGAATTTCCAGAGGGGTTCAAACCCGTAAACATAGAGGCATACGACGGAACAACAAACCCTGGGGTCTGGATTGAGGACTATATCCTCCACATCCATATGGGTCGAGGAGATGATCTCCACGCCATTAAATATTTAGCCCTCAAACTCAAAGGGCCAGCTCGGCAATGGCTTAAAAGCCTCCTCGAAAACTCCATCGGAAGCCGGGAAGAGCTCGAAGACGCTTTCCGGGCAAATTTTCAAAGGACTTATGTCCGACCTCCGGACGCGGACGATTTGAGTCATATAACTCAACAGCCCGGAGAGTCAGCCTGAAAGCTCTGGAATAGGTTTCTTACTAAAAAGAACCAAATAGTCGACTGTCCGGACACCGAAGCCTTGGCAACTTTTAAGCATAGCGTCCGTGATGAATGGCTTGCCAGACACCTCGGCCAAGAAAAGCCGAGAACAATGGCAGCATTAACAAGCCTCATGACCCGCTTTTGCGCGGGTGAGGATAGCTGGCTAGTCAGATGCAGCAGCAGCGACCCTAGTACATCCGAAGCTAGAGATGGAAATGGGAAATCACGGCGCCAAAACAATAACAAATGCCGGAATAAAGAAGACAACACGAAGAGCACGACAGTAAACGCCGGATTCAAAAGCTCTCGGCCAAGTCAGCAAAAGCCGCCTTTTAAAGGCGCCAGAGATGAACTGTCCAGCCTAAACAAAATTCTGGACCAAGTATGTAAGATCCATAGCACCCCTTGTAAACCCGCTAATCATACCCACAGAGAATGTTGGGTCTTCAAGCAGTCCGACAAGCTCAACGCCGCACATAAGGGGGAGGATAGACCAAGCGAAGATGAGGATGAACCTCCCAAGGAAGACACTGGGAACAAAAGAAGTTTCCACCAGAAGTCAAAACAGTCAAAGTATTACACGTGATCAAGGGAAGCAAAGCGGCCCTCCCAGATAAAGACGCCCAAGGGCCTCTCACCGCGAAATCCTGCCACTGGTCGTCTCAACCGATCACTTTCGACCATCGTGATTACTCAGCAAGTATCCGGCGGGCAGGATGGGCTGCCCTGGTATTAGACCCAATAATTGACGGATACCACTTTACACGAGTCCTAATGGATGGTGGCAGCAGTTTAAACCTGATATACCAGGATACAATCCGCAAAATGGGGATAGACCCAACGAAAATTTGCCTCAGCAATACTACCGTTAAAGGAGTAATGCCAGGCCCAGGGGCTCATTGCATGGGCTCCCTGCTACTAGAAGTTATATTTGGCTTCCCCGATAACTTCCGTAGCGAAAATTTAACCTTCCACATTGCTCCGTTCCAAAGTTGCTATCAAGCACTACTTGGACGCGAAGTTTTCACTCGCTTTAATGCAATACCGCATTACGCTTCCCTCACGCTTAAGATGCCCGGTCCACATGGCATCATTATAGTAAATGGAAATATCGAGCGATCCCTGCACACCGAGCAGGGTGCGGCTACCATGGCAGCCGCACACTAAAACGGCCTCGCCAACTAAAATACCCGAGAGGTCGTCAAGACCACGGACACGGTTAGACGAGTCCGGCGCAGCTATATGAAATTCGTATAGGTTTGATGGCCACACCCCTCTCATAAACACAAGGGGCTCAACACGCGCAGACAAGTGGCAATTTTCACTCATCTTGAAATTTACATGGTTTCTTTAAAACCTACCTTTTCGCATGGCAACTTTTCACCTAAGTTCCTCTCTTTTACAGATGACCAATGTGCTACACCCGTCCAGTATACGGCACAACGAAGACACAGGCACAGACATGCAGCAGGGACCCGCTCCAAGTATTCTTTTTAGATTAAGACCCTGCGTCAACCTTTTTTACTGGCTCTTGTTGATACACATCCCTCGGATTCTCAGTACAATTGTGAAGGATACTGGCGTCTTGGCATGTGTCCACGTCAGAATAATGCACGTACCTGGACACTAGGGGCTTCTTACAAAGGGCACTATCTAGGCCCGGTTTATACCATAAAGACCAAATACCTTAGGGACTGTTCGGCGTCGCGAGTTTGGCCTTATATACATCAGCTCCGAATAATGTCTTTGGTCAAATGTTGGGTTTGCCCGGCTCCTATGTTTTGGTACCTTACGTTCTGCTCTATCGGCTAAGGTAGCACTAGGAGAACTACTGCGATTGTGCCCCGGGTCATCCGGACGAGCACCTCAGTAGAGAAAGCCGAAAACTGACTGTCATGATATAGCGTGAGACTGGTCAACCACTCGATGACCTATCGGAATGTTAGAATTCCCCCGCCTTAACGAAGGGCCGTTTCCCGGCCAGGCATGTACGCACCCCGAATTTGGGAGAGTGCGGAGCCAACAGGGGCTATATAGTAGCCCCACCGTCAAACTCCTATAGCTAAGTGAAAGTGTTAAAGCATTATAGTCTGGTTGCCTCGTTCGCTGCGCTATCACCTCCTTAATAGGACCAAGACATTGGGTTAAGTGTGAACACGCGTCTTCTGCGAACACCTCCGCATTATATGCGTGGGGGCTGAAGCCGACGACTGCAATCTTTCAGGTTATACACATGTATACATCAACGGCCACACAGGAGGCATCATATTACTTTCAGGCAAAAGTATAAACACACCCTTAATAAATTTCATAAAAACATTGTGTTTACAATGGGAATACATGTCACTAAAACATAATATTCTTCCAGCACTGGGACTCTATCAAACGAGCACCCTCGAGAACCTCTTCGAAATAGTGCTCGGCAGCCACTCGGCCTATGGCCGAACCCTGCGCCGCAACAGTGGTAGCATCCATCTCCGCCCAGTATGCTTTAACACGGGCAAGGGCCATCTGCAAGCCTTCTATGCACGCCGACCTCTTCATCGCGTTGATGCGCAGCACCGCACCAAGGAACTGCTGCACTAAGCTGAAATAGTTGTTCGACTTCGGCTTCTCCGGCCACAAATGATCTACGATGGACCTGATGACAAGCCCGGACAACCTATTAAGTTCGGCCCATTCGGCTAGTCGACCAGTCAAGGGAAGCGGACGCTCTGGAACGTTAAATTGCGACCAGAACAGCTTGTCCACTTCATGATCTGTCTGATCTCGGAAGTATTCGACCGCATCGACAGCGCTTGCCGCCAAGTCCATATATGCGTCTGCCGAACTCCATAGCCGATCCAGAGGGGCATACCGCGGATCTCCGAACTTCCTCTGCAGCAGAAAGGGCTTCCCAGCCGCAATATCCCCGGCTTCGCGCAGCTCCTCCTTCTTCGCCCTCATAGCAGAGCGAGTGTCTTTGGTCACCATCGTGGCCTTTTCAACATCCGCTGCCTTCACTCGGTTCTCCTTTTCAAGGAACTAGCAACGGTCGGTAGTGTCTTTTAATTCTATGGCCATCTTCTCTTTGCTTTCGCAATGCGTGGCCTTATCGGCTCTTAACTCTTCGGCCGTCATCAAAGCAGCCGCATTACTAACTCTTGCTTATTCCTTGGCTCGAGAAAGTTCCGCCCGAAGGGTCTCCACAGTGGCAGCTCCGTCTGCAATCACAACATATTAAAGATACTGGCATCATGCTGCTCTTATTATGTAGCATTCACCAGGAAAACATTACTTACCCTGTGATTCGTCAAGCCGCCTGTTAACAAGCTCGATGTCGGCGTCTGGCGCATCTAGTTGCCGCTTTAGTTCGGCAACTCATGAGTCCGACTAGCCACTGTACCGGAGCTCCCATTACCTGCACATTAAAGCGGTATGGTTATTGCCTGGGACTACGATCCTCAGTTCGCCGTCGTTCTCGATGACAACCAGAGTCTCAGGGGCTACTATCTACACAGGGCACACCTAACATGTGCGGTTCTATCAAAAAGTATATCATTTCACATACCTCAAAGCCCGTCAGTAGACTTATAAAAGCTTCATGCAATCCGCTTTCGGCAGACGAAATTCTTTCCATCACCATACTCATTAACGTACGATGTTCCTCTGAGATGGTTGCTCACTCCAACAGCTCCCTCACTATGTCCGACCGCATAACAGACGGTGCCAGACTCTTTTGTTTGCTCTCTTCAAGAGCCGGACGCTGAGGACTTCGGGTGACTATAGGATTATCTTCTGGCCTCACCAGATCCGGAGGGGCCCTCTGTGACGACACTTCAAGGTCGCCCGCATCTCGAGCGGAGGAGTCCGGGGGAGGCTTTTCGCTCTCCATCATCTCCGGAAGAAGATCCCCCAAAGATGAGCTCTGCTGAGAAGGGCTAAGATTCGAACTGTAAGATAAATACTTCGGTTATTTTCCTCAGAGGTAAGGTAATACATCTTCACTATTGAAGTACTTTCTAATTACTTACAGCTCGTTGGAGGGCTGATCCTCGCGCGGACTTTGTGCGGCAAAAGCACCCTCCAAGGCAGGACCCTCTAGTGGGGATTTCTTCTCCCGTTTGGAAGCCTCGGTTTCCGGATCTTCAGAGGCAGTCCTCTTCCTTCCCCGAAGCGAGAGAAGGTCGGATTCTTCTCCTTGGTTATCCTCCTTCACGGAAGTGCTCATTCCCTCGGTTGGAATTGGTAGCGATGGGGGACCGCTCTCGACCTCATCATCCCCCCCTTTATCTTCCTTTGAGGGCTCCGAGCAGGGTGCTAGCTCGAGCATCTTTTCCAGTACCGGATTCTCCAAACCCTCAGGAAGGGGGGCCGAACACCAAATCATCTTCGCCTTTGTTAGCTAGTCCTGGTCAAAGGGCGACTTCTCAGAATGACGTCATGGTAAATAAAAGATGGTGTGTTCGGCCAAAGGATTACTTGCTTGGTCGGCAGTATGGTTGTTGCTCAGGCCCACGTCCTCGGTAGTATCCGGACACTCTATTTGGGGTCCGAAGAATGATTTGTACATCTCCTCGTGCGTCAGGCCGAGGAAATTCTGAATTGTACGCGGCCCATCTGGGTTGAACTCCCACATGCGGAGGGGCCAGCGTTTGCATGGCTGGATTCGTCGAACCAGCATGACTTGCATTACCATAATCAAACTGAAATCTCCTTCGAAGAGATTTTGGATGCGGCTTTGCAGTACAGGCACGTCCTTGGCGGGACCCCAGCTCAGCCCTCTGCTAATCCATGACATCAGTTGTGGTGGAGGGCCCGACCGGAAAGAAGGGGCAGCCACCCACTTGGCACTTCTGGGAGCTGTGACGTAAAACCACTTCCGTTGCCATAATCTGGACACCTGTAACATCCCAGTTTTCCTAAACTAGGATGTTAATAGATCATACATATGCATATCATATTTTTATTGCATTATTTGCTTTTTCAGAATATTCAAATCATTATGCAACAAAAGGCAATTTATTTGGAGTGGAGATAACATGACTTCTCCCCTATTTTAAAAATGTTCATAATGTGCAGAATATTATTTCCAGTTCATCTGATAAGTTCTGGTAATTTTTGTGATCTTCAAAGTATATTAATTGTGTGTTATTTTACTGTTTGTGTGGCCTTTTGCATCAAAATGAATTTCCAAAATTGCATTAGTATTCGAACTAGTGTTCCTGTAGTTTATAGCTGTAGAGCTATTTTTATTGTGTGTCTAGGTATTTTTATTTAGAATTTATACTGTGTATTTTATTTTATTTATTTTGTTCTGTTGCTGTAGTTTTTGTTTAAAAAAAACACCAGCTGGCCAGCCAGCCAGCCAACGCCGCAGCCTAGCTCCTGCCGCAGCAGCCCACTTCCCGCGAAGCAGTACGCAGCAACGTCGCTCGCACCCGACCCGCGCCCGATCCACCTCGCCTGCAGCCACTGACCGTGGGCCCCGTACCCCTGTTTCTTACCCGAGCTGAACACCGCTCGACCGCCGCGCGCACGCACGCTGAGGCCGCGCCCGACTCGCGCTCGCGCCCTAGCCAACCCAGCAAGCACCCGACCTGCCATGTGCGAGACCAAAGCCCTAAGGGAGACCCCGTAACCCTCGTTTCACTCTCCTGCTGCTGCACGAGCCGCCTGGGGTGTTTTGGATCTTGCTGGAGTAGCTCGTGGCCGCCGTCGTTCACCGCCTCCTTCCGCCACCGTAAGGACACCTAAGGCCACTCTATTTTGCTCCGTTCAACTTCCCCATCAATGGCGCACTTTTCTGACACCTTGTTGTCGCCGGAGACACAGCCGAACGCCGCCGCCACCGTCGTCCGCCGCCGCCGGAGCACCGAGGTTCACGTGGTCGCCGCCGCCCGCAGAGCACGCCCCACCGCCATCCGACTTCACCACCACCTCCGCCACTCAACGCTGCACCCCTCCGTACCTTCGTTTTCGCCGGAGCACCACCGGAGAGCCGCCGCCGCCGACACCCAAGACCGCCGCCACTGGTGACACGTGGCCACGTGCTACAGTAACGCATGAGCAGATCAGGAGTTTTCTGCTGTTCTTTTTGTCTTTTTCAGTTTTTCACCAAAACTTCTAATTGCTATAACTTTTAGTGTATAAGTCCAATTTAGGTAATTCTTTTTCCTATGCACTCACAAAAATCAGCACATTATCACATTACCAACTTTGCACATGTTTGCTCTGTTCAAATTTGAATTCGTTTGAATTTGAATTAAACCTTCCGGAGGCCGTAACTTCCCAACACTTTAACGAAATTTAGTGATTCTTTTTGCATTGTGACCTAGTGCAATTTAGGTGATGTTGAGATTCTGTTGTTGAGTTTTAAAAATGATTTTCTTGTTGTTGGTTTTGTTTTGGTTCTTTTCGTGTTCCGATAATTGATTCGTTGAATTGTGTGAAACGTGCAGATTGTCCGGAGTGCGACATGAGCTATTGTCAGGAGTGTGACTTTCTGAACCAGAACCATGGCAAGTTACATGTTGATCATCCTTTACCTATTGTTTTCTATGCATGTAGTTATATCACACTATGAATATATGCATGTATAGGAATACTATATTATTTTTGCTATGCTGATGAGCTATCTTCCCGTCTTTGCAAGTCGTGGTAGTGGTAGGTTGCTATGCTTTGTAGACGGGGGTGGTTCGTGTATTCATTGAGTTTATGTGAGGATTATGTATATTTAACAAATTGAGTAGTAACTCAGGATTTAACTCACCTCTGGGCGGAAGTGGTATTGCTTGGTGTTGAGGGAAGGCATCATGGGGTCTTGCACCTTTTCTAAGGCTATGCGCTCATGAGAGTGCACCCTAAGTGGAATGTCGCCCAGGCTCAAAAAGATTAGACAGACTTAGTGACTAGTAGCTTCCATGTGCGGCCACTGGATATATGGGCTCTGGCTTAGTTGATCAGTTGTTGGAACCCTGGCCCAGACAGTGTCGACAGATGTAGCATATGTAGGCGGGATGTGGCCGTCAGGTGGTCAAGGGAACTTCTTCTGAAAGACTTCGTCTCAATCTTCGGGTTGGGTCCAGTGGGTAAAGCGTACTAAACTCTGCAGAGTATTAAAACTAATCATGATTAGCCATGCCCCCAGTTGTGGGTAAATTTGAGCCACTATGCCATTACAGTTGTTGGATGATCTTGACATATGTGACACCTAATAAATTTGTTGGGCAACTTAATAAAGGGTTGGTTGGAGTTGATTTTTGCCAACTCAACCTTATGTATTTAATTGTAGTAATAAAAGAACTAAACAAACTTTGACTATTAGGTAGTTATTAGGATAAAATCAGCTTTCTGCAAAAATAAACCCTCAAGCCTTCCTTTTGTTATACTATGCATATACATGTAGGTCTGCTATATTATTACTCCTGTGTAACTTGCCAATACATTCAAAGTATTGACCTATATGGCTGCAACGTCTCATGTTGCAGGATATTCAGACGAAGAGTAAGGTACCGTTAGGGTCGCGAGTCTGCACTCAGCATCGCCAGTGTGCTATGATGGGACTCATCGTTATTTTCTGCTACTTTCCGCTGTTTGCTTGAATAAAGCTAGCCAAGTGTTATGCAGATTGTTTTATTTTATATATTCTGGATCATACGATGTAATAAATGATGCACTTGCTATTATGGTATTCATCTATACTTTGTGTACTAGCGAGTTCGATCCAGGGACTAGCACGGTAAGCATAGAGACTCAAATCCTTCAAGGTTTGGTCGTTACAGATGGTATCAGAGCAGTGTGTTGACTGTAGGACGTGACCCTAGAAAATGGATTAGAAAAGCCATAGGAGTGAAAATTATTTTATAAACTAGCTATACTTCTTGCTATTTATTAGTAAATCCCTCAAGTATCTTGACCAGTTAAGTAGGAACTAGTGCTGAGACCACCATTCATGTTTGTTTTATATTGCAACGTTATCGTGTTAGCGTATCTGATTATGTCCACTTTTGTGGTATGAAGATACTAGATTGTTTGCTTGATTGGTAATTGTTTGTTAAATTGCTTAGTGTCGAAATTATTCGACTATATATATATATTACCATATTGTTTGTTGTTTGTTTCTTGGTGTTATTCGTTGTTGTGTTTTGTTGGCTTGATCATAATATCCATATGGGTAGAATATATTTATATATACATAGATTTTGGCCCTATTATATCTATAACTCATCTATGCTTGACCACCAGATGCCGCCGAGGCGTGATACTAGACGCAATACTGCAGGAGGAAACAACAATGGCAATGGAGTACCACCATACATACAGCAGGTTATTGAGGGACATGCCCAGTTGATCCAATTGATTACTCAGAACCAGAAAAACAACAATAACAACAACAATCCGCCACCACCGCCACCTGTGGATATGCTTACCAGGTTCTTGAGGTTGAATCCTCAGAGGTTCTCCAGTTCCCCTAAACTATTGTGGCTGATGACTGGCTCCGTGCAGTCAATAGGAACCTGGAGACGGTTGGATGCACTGATGCAGAGAGGGTGAGGTTTGCCTCACATTTGTTGGAGGGTCCTGCTGCAGCTTGGTGGGACAACTACTTGGTCACTTTTCCATTCTGCACATGTGTCTGCTGGTGCTATGAGTCTAAAAAAGAAGGAGTTTCGCAGTTTGCGCCAGGGGGGTCGCACAGTTAATGCTTATGTGGAGGAATTTAATAATCTTGCACGTTATGCTCCTAATGATGTTAACACTGATGCAGCTAGGGAGGAGAAATTTTTGAGGGCCTAAATGATGACTTGAGCCTTCAGTTGACAGTGGCCACTTTTAGGAATTGTCAGGACCTAATTGATAAGGCCATTGTGTTGGAGGGAAATCAACATGCCATAGAGAATCGCAAGAGGACGTACAACAACAATAACAGGTATAATTCAGGACCACATCAGAAACCACACACTTCATATCATGGTAATGGAGGTAATGGACATAATCATCATGGAGGTAATGATCATAATCATCATGGAGGGAATGGCCACAACCATAATGGCCACCATCATCATAATGGGCACAAGAGTAATAATGGCAATGGAAGAGGTAATGGTAATGGTAATGGCAATGGAGGGAACAATAACCAGAACCACCAGGTTACACGTGCGCTAAGGGATTTGAGTCAGGTGCAGTGCTTCAGTTGTAAGGCTATGGGGCACTATGCCACAGATTTCCCCCAGGCGAAGAACTCAGGATCCAGCAAGCCAAACCCCTTCCAAAAGGGTCATGTAAATCATGTTAATGTGGAGGAGGTTTACAATGAACCTGATGCAGTGATTGGTATGTTCTTGATTAATTCAGTACCTGCACTTGCTCTTTTTGATACTGGTGCATCGCATTCATTTATTTCGAGGGTATTTGTTGATAAACATGGATTGCCAACCAAAACACTTAGTATGCCTATTAGAGTGAGTTCCCCAGGAGCTGAGATGACAGCAGGTGTTGGTTGCCCTCAGTTGACTTTGTCTATTGGAAAGCATAATTTTCCTACGGATTTGATTATATTGAAGTCACAAGGTCTGGATATTATTTTGGGTATGGATTGGTTGCAGTTATATAAATGTCGTATTGATTGTGCCAGTCGATCTATTACTCTCAGTGCACCAGGAGGGAAGAGGATCAAATATGTGTGTAAGTATAGGTGTAATCAGGTGCAGGTGAACTCTCTTAAGGGGGGTAGCCTGGAAGAGGTGCCAGTTGAAACGCCCTCGATGCAGCTATAGCTCCCACGTGTCGAGGCACGACTTAGAGACATAACCGCATTGAAAGTAATGTCGCAAGTTAGGCAATCATCACAACATCCCATGTAATATATGATAAAAAGGGGAGATACATAGTTGGCTTACACTCGCCACGTCACATCAAAGTATATAAATAACATCCATCATACAAACACTCATGGCCCGACTACGGCGCCAAAATGGAAGAAAACCCAACATGCGACAAGGCCCGAATCAAACCCAACTAGGCACCACTACTGATCATCAGGAAAAGACACGTAGTAACGGTGAGAGTCCTCGTCGAACTCCCACTTGAGCTCGTACTCGTCACCTGGAGCGGAATCACCTGGACCTGCATCTGGATTTATAGTAACTGTGAGCCACAGGGACTCAGCAATCTCGCACCCTCGCGATCAAGACTATTTAAGCTTATAGGATTGGGTAAGGCAAATATAGGTGGAGCTGCAGCAAGCGACTAGCATATATGGTGGCTAACTTATTCACAAAAGAGAGCGAGAAGAGGAGGCAAAGCACGAGCGAGAAGCTAGAGGAACAACCTGCGCAAGCATAACTCCAACACCGTGTCCACTTCCCGGACCCCGCCGAGAAGAGGCCATCACGGCAACACACTCAGTTGATTCATTTTATCTAATTAAGGTTCAAGTTATCTACAACCGGACATTAACAAATTCCCATCTGCCCATAACCGCGGGCATGGCTTTCGAAAGTTCAGTCCCTGTAGGGGAGTCCCAACTTAGCCCATGACAAGCTCTCACAGTCAACGAAGGAATAGACCTCTCCCAAGATGTTCCGATCAGACTCGGTATCTCGGTAACTCAAGACACTTCGACAGTTTAAAACAAGACCAGCAACACCGCCCGAATGTGCCGACAAATCCCGATAGGAGCTGCCCATGTCTCTTTCTCAGGGCACACTCAGATGAGACTAGCTATGAGTAAAACCAACCCTTAAGTTTCCCCGAGGTGGCCCCGCAGGCAGCTCAGTTCGGACCAACACTCAGAGGGAGCACTGGCCCGTGGGGGGCTAAAATAAGATGACCCTTGAGTCTGCAGAACCCAAGGGAAAGAAAAGGCTAGGTGGCAAATGGTAAAACCAAGGTTGGGCATTGCTGGAAAAGCTTTAATCAAGGTAAACTATCAAGGGGTTCCCATTATAACCCAACCGCGTATGGAACGCAAAAATCCGGGAACATAACACCGATATGACGGAAACTAGGGCGGCAAGAGTGGAACAAAACACTAGGCGAGAGGCCGAGCCTTCTACCCTTCACCAAGTATATAGATGCATTAAGATAACATAGCAATATAATGATATCCCAACAAGTAAATAAAAGATGTTCCAACAAGGAACGGCCTCCAATCTTCACCTCCAACTAGCAACGCTATAAGAGGGGCTGAGCAAAGGGGTAACATAGCCAATCAACTGTTTGCTAGGACAAGGTGGGTTAGAG
The DNA here is from genome assembly GCF_003073215.2 of Triticum urartu. Lineage (NCBI taxonomy): Eukaryota > Viridiplantae > Streptophyta > Magnoliopsida > Poales > Poaceae > Triticum > Triticum urartu. The sequence goes on from NC_053028.1 coordinate 704,492,146, forward strand.
GTTCAACATGGAAATTGGGAGGCTGACAAGCAAAAGGTAGGCATCGTAGCATTGGCATAGCAAGAGCGAGCAAAACTAGCATAGCAAAGATAGTAGTGATTTCGAGGGTATGATCATCTTGCCTGCACAGTTGTCAGAGTTGACTGGATCCTCACAAGCAAACTCAACGGGCTCCTCGGTAGCGAACTCGTCTCCCGGCTCTACCCAAACAAGACAAACAAGCAACAAGGATACAATCAACCACGTGCAAGACCAAGCAATATGATGAAATGACGTTATGCTATGCGGGATGCGATGCGGGATGCAAAAATGCAAGATACGACAGAAAATGCATGAACCTGGCCTCAACTTGGAATTTCAAGGGTGCCACTGGATAGAGGGGATGAAATTGCTTGAAAACGATATAAAGATCATTGGAATCGGAGTTACGGTTTGGAAATGGCAAGCGTTTTAAGATATGACACCGGTCTGCGATTTACAGCAAGTAGGCATCTAAATGCAACGAAATGAACATGCTACAGCCACCAAACATGACAACAAAATACATGTCAGGGATGCCCATAAGACGCTTAACAAAATACTAGCACTGAGACACGGCCAATTCATCTATTAAGAGGTTCAAACAAGCATGGCAAAAACGCAAATGCAAAACAGATTCCAGACTTGGTGAAATTAACACTTGTCTGAAATTTCAGATCACGAAGCCCTCTTCGGAGCAGCAAAACAACATGATACATGACCTGATTAAGACAATTAAGAACATGGCATGGAGCTACTCAGCAAGCTTAACAAAAGTCCCAAAGTTACCTGGGGCCAAAAGGGATCACAAAATAAACTAACGGGAACACGAACATAGCAAAAAAATAATCAGTTTTCAGACTTAGTGAAAACTGAGACATGCTGAAATATAACTCACGAAGGCAGGTAAACGAGCTCGCTGCACTCACCACGGTGCAAGTCATGGCAAGACAATCATACATCCATTAATAAGGCACAAAATACAATCTAGACATGGCAAGAACAATGGCATAGCATGCACGGATCAACTACAACAACGTCGGCAAAATCGCAAACAAGTTGACGATCTGCCCAGATTCACAACGAAGCAAAAGTTGAGCTCGATTGACTCAAGCTAGGATGCTCCATAATTGCAAGTAAAGACATGGATGGATAGAGCACAACATGATTAACAAAACTCCTTTACTGATTATCCTCAAAAAATGCACGGATCACTAGGAAACAAGTTGGACATATGGCATCATGAACTAAAATATCCTAGACTTAGTGAAAACAACTAAGTCCCTGAAAACAGATTTACCGGGTGCCTCACTTTGCAAGCTTGCACAAGTCACCACACACATCCTTAAAATGCATGTATTGTACCTCTGGAAAGAAGACAAAATCCTTAACAAAACATAGTAAGGACTCACAGGCATAGCGTGCACACAAAAATGACAAAAGTCTAAGATGAACTAGCAGATCTGACAATTAACTCACGAAGCCTCCTTCTAACAGCATTTTGGGAACCAATATGAACTCAAATGAAAATAATGCAATGGAATGAAATGATGTACTCGTCGAGGCGAACATTTTGATATGCTATATGCCCAAATCGGAGCTACGGATGCAAAGTTACGGGGCCTCGAACAGGAGCATATGAAGTGAAAAATCCTGGGACTCAGCAAAAAATAAATCAACCTCTCGTATAGATCTAGGGTTTCGCACGGAAACCGAGGCGTGGCCGGCACTGTTCACCGGCGGTCCGGCGCTCGCCGGCGGGCTGACGTGGAGGAGGCGGCCGGGGTGGTCGCCGGCGTGCTCCGGGCGCGGTGGGGCGGCGTGGCCGGGAGGCGGCGGCGGGCGGCGGGGCCGGGAGGCGCGGCCGGCGAGCTCGTCCAGCGAGGCGAGCTATGGCGGAGGGGCGGCGGCGGCTCGCGGGCGAGAGGAGGCGGGCGACCCCGGGCGGCGGCGGGTGGCGATGGGCTCGCGGGGGCCCCTCCTGGGCCTCCCGGGCCGGTGGCGGCGGCGGAGCTGGGGTGCCACGTGGTGATGCCTGGTTGGGCGCGGGCGGCGGCGGACGCTGTCCGGCCGGGGGCGGACATGTCCGTCGGTGCGGGGATCTTTTTTAGGGTTTCGGGGAGAGGGAGAGATCCGAAAACGGAGGGGTGTATATATAGGCATAAGTGGAGCTAGGAGAGTCCAAATGAGGTGCGGTTTTCGGCCACGCGATCGTGATCGAACGCTCTAGGACATGGAGCAGAGTTTGGTGGGTTTTGGGCCAAATTGGAGGGGTGTTGGGCTGCAACACACACGAGGCCTTTTCGGTCCCTCGGTTAACCGTTGGAGTATCAAACGAAGTTCAAATGATACGAAACTTGACAGGCGGTCTACCGGTAGTAAACCAAGGCCGCTTGGCAAGTCTCGGTCCAATCCGGAAATGTTTAATCCCCAAACACGGAAGAAAGCTAGAAATGACCATCGGAGGAGAACAAAGCGCCGGAATGCAAAACGGACAACGGGGAAAATGCTCGAATGCATGAGATGAACACGTATGTAAATGCAATGCACATGATGACATGATATGAGATGCATGACAACGAAAATGACACACGGAGACAAAGACCCGAAACCGAGAAATAAATATAACTTACCACCGAAAATGGCAAGAGTTGGAGTACAAATAGGGAAAGTTACATCTGGGGTGTTACAACACTCCACCACTACGAAAAGATCTCGTCCCGAGATCTAGGACTTGAAGAACTCCGGGTACTCAGAACGGAGGTGATCCTCGCGTTCCCAGGTAGCTTCACGGTCAGAATGATGTGACCACTTGACTTTGAGAAATTTGATTGACTTGTTGCGAGTCTTGCGTTCAGTCTCTTCAAGAATAGCAACTGGGTGCTCACGGTAGGAGAGATCTTCTTGGAGCTCAATGTCCTCGAAGTTGATTGTGCGGTCAGGAGTCTTGAAGCACTTTCGAAGCTGAGAGACATGGAACACGTCATGAACATTTGCAAAGTTTGAAGGAAGCTCGAGTTGATATGCGAGGTCGCCTCTCTTGCTGACAATTTTGAAAGGTCCCACGTATCTAGGGGCAAGCTTCCCTTTGATACCGAAGCGACGAGTACCTTTCATAGGAGAGACGCGGAGGTAAACATGATCTCCGATCTCGAAAGACAAATCACAGTGCTTACTATCATAGTAGCTCTTCTGGCGGGATTGGGCTGCTTTAAGGTTATCACGATTGACTTTGCACATTTCTTCTGCCTCTATGATTAAGTCATTACCCAGCAGCTGACGTTCACCGGTTTCAGACCAGTTGAGAGGGGTACGACACTTCCTGCCATACAGAATTTCAAAAGGGGCCTTGCCTGAACTTGCTTGAAAACTGTTGTTGTATGAGAATTCAGCATAAGGAAGACAATCCTCCCACTTCATGCCGAAGGAGATCACACAAGCCCTGAGCATATCTTCAAGAATCTGGTTGACACGCTCGACTTGACCGCTTGTTTGAGGATGGAAAGTTGTGCTGAAGCGGATGTTAGTGCCCATGTCCTTCTGAAAAGAATCCCAAAACTTCGAGGTAAAGATGCTGCCACGGTTTGAAGAGATCACTTGAGGAATACCGTGTAGAGAGACAATGCGAGAGGTATAGAGTTCCGCCAATTGAGCTGCAGTGATCGACTCTTTGATAGGCAGAAAGTGAGCCACTTTGTGAGTTTATCGATGACAACAAATATAGCATCATTGCCACGCTTGGACTTTGGAAACCCAGTCACGAAGTCCATCTCAATGTGGTCAAACTTCCATTCTGGAATGGCAAGAAGTTGGAGGAGACCAGCTGGCCTTTGGTGTTCTGCCTTCACTCTTCTGCAGACATCACATTCATTCACGAATTGAGCGATCTCGCGCTTCATTCGAGTCCACCAATAAGCTTGCTTGAGGTCCTGATACATCTTCGTGCTCCCAGGGTGGATGGAGAGGAGAGAATTGTGAGCCTCGTTCATGATCACTTGATGGAGGTCACCTTTGGGCACAACAATACGATCCTCGAAGAAGAGAGTGTCCTTGTCATCAAGGCGGTAGCACTTGTACTTGGACTGACTCTTGGCAATCCCAATCTTCACCTTTTTCACCATAGCATCAAGAAGCTAGGCTTGGCGAATCTGGTCTTCTAAGGTAGGAGAGACTTGAAGGTTGGCAAGGAAACCTTGAGGAACAACTTGCAGATTAAGTTTGCGGAAAGCTTCACAAAGCTCGGGTTGATAAGGCTTAAGAATCAGACTGTTGCAGTAGGCCTTTCTACTCAAAGCGTCAGCAATCACATTGGCCTTGCCTGGAGTATACTCAATACTCGGATTATACTCTTGAATCATTTCGACCCATCGAGTTTGCCTTAAGGTTGAGATTAGGCTGAGTGAAGATATACTTGAGACTCTTGTGATCAGTGAAAATGTCCACTTTTCTTCCCAATAGAAGATGTCTCCAAGTCAAAAGAGCATGCACAACTGCCGCCAACTCGAGATCATGAGTGGGGTAGTTCTTCTCATTAGGCTTCAACTGGCGAGATGTATAAGCAACAACTTTCTTCTCTTGGATCAATACTGCGCCAAGACCTTGGAGAGAGGCATCACAAAAGACCTCGTACGGCTTGGATTCATCTGGCGGAGTCAAAACTGGAGCAGTGATCAATTTCTCTTTCAAAGTGTTGAAAGCAATATCACATTCTGGAGACCAAACATACTTGACGTGCTTCTGAAGAAGATTAGAGAGGCTTCGCGATCTTGGAAAAGTTTTCAACGAATCTTCGGCAATAGCTTGCGAGACCGAGAAAACTGCGGAGTTGCTTCACGTTCTGAGGAGGTTCCCAATTCACAATTGAAGACACCTTCTCGGGATTCACGGAAATGCCCTTGGCAGAGATGATATGACCAAGATAAAGAACCTCATGGAGCCAAAGTTCACACTTGGAGAACTTGGCGTAGAACTGATGTTCTCTGAGTTTATCAAGAACCAAAAGCAAGTGCTTGGCATGATCTTCCTTGTTTTCAAGAAAACCAGAATGTCATCGAGATAGACCAAAACGAAGTCATTGGTGTAGGCGTTGAAGATGAAGTTCATCATGCGAGAGAACGTAGGAGGAGCGTTGGCGAGGCCAAAAGACATGACAGTGTATTCATATGAACCAAAGCTTGTTCTGAATGCTGTCGTGGGAATATCTTCTTCACGAATGCGAATCTGGTGATAACCCATACGGAGATCAATCTTGGAGAATACATGGGCACCTTTGAGTTGTTCGAATAGCTCATTGATGTTGGGAAGTGGGTATTTGTTCTTGATGGTCTTCTTGTTCACTAGGCGGTAATCAACACGAAGTCGGTCTGTTCCATCCTTCTTCTTCACAAAAAGAACACCACAACCCCACGGAGAAGAACTAGGTCGGATGAGACCCATTCTTTCTTGCTCATCGAGTTGCTTCTTCAGCTCCTTCAACTCTTCAGGTCCGAGCTTGTAAGGACGTTTGCACACAGGTTCCGTGCCAGGCTCAAGTTCAATAACGAATTCAACTGGCCGGTGCGGAGGCATTCCTGGGAGCTCTTCTGGAAAGACGTCTTGATATTCGCAAACGACTGGAATTTGCGAAATAGCGTCCAATTCACCCTTCTCATTGAGAGAAAACAGACGGATGGAATTATCCTGAGCGGCAAAGACAATTACATCCTCAGACGAATGAGTCAATTGAATCTGCCTGGCTGCACAATCAAGCTGAGCCTTGTGCTTAGAAAGCCAATCCATCTCGAGAATAAGATCATATCCGAGTTGCCATGAACCATTGGAGAAGCCAGAAACTTGAAGTCACCCATCAAGATAGAAATATCCGGAACCATCAAACTGGAACTCAGACGCTTAGCTGGAGAGAAAACTTGCATAGCTCTAGGTAAAGCCTTAGTAGTAAAATTGTTCTCCGATGCAAATGGGAATGACATGAAGGAATGCGATGCACCAGAGTCAAAAAGTACTTTTGCGGGAATATCATTAACACGAAGGTTACCCATGATCACATCTGACGAGTCCTCTGCCTGAGCTGCATTCATCAAATTGACCTTGGCATGCTTGGGGTTATGCTTGACCACAGCTGTACTTGCCGATCTGACAGGAGGAGGAGGAGGAAGACGCCACTGGTTGAAACACTTGTTGGCATAGTGACCCTTCTGTTGGCACTTGTTGCACGTGACCTCTGAGAGCGGACGGTGATACGGAGCACTCGATCTTGGAGCTTGAGACGAAGTCTTGTTCTGAAAGCCAGGGTTGGGTGGGTGGGAAGAACCACTGCCGCCTTTGCTCTTCTGCTGGAACGGCTGACGGAATGGAGGAGGAGGAAGCCAAAACTTCTGCTGCTTGGCCACTTGAGTAGAGGAAGAAGGAGTAACATCTCTGACTCGCTTCCTGGAAGCATCACAACTCAACTGAGCAGCCTCTTGCTTCAGTGCCATGTTGTAGAACTCATCGTATCTCAAGGGCTCGAAGAGAACAAGAGCGAGCTGAATATATTCCCTGAGACCACCCCTGAACTGGTATATCATGCTCTTCTCATCAGGCACGTCCTGCTTGGCAAAGCGGGCAAGCTTCTGGAACAACTTGTTATAGTCATAGACAGCCAAAGAGCCTTGCTTCAGATTGCGAAATTCCTCACGCTTGCTTTCAACCACGCTCTGCGGAATATGATGAGCTCGGAAATCTCGACGGAAATCATCCCAAGTGATAACACGTCCACCTCTGGAATCCTTGTACTGCTGGAACCATTCTGCAGCTTGATCTTTGAGTTGGAAGGAAGCAAACTTCACAAAGTCCTCAGGCCTGACGTTGCTGCACTCGAAATGCTTACACAGATCCACAAGCCAATCGTCAGCATCGGTTGCCTCAACACAATTGCTGAAAGTCTTTGGCCCGTTAGCAAGGAACTGGTTGAGTGTAGCAAAGTGACTCTGATTGCTGCCTTGATTCCCTTGACTGCCTTTATTGCGCTCTTGAAGAATTTGCATGATCAGCTGTGTGTTTGCATTGGTTGCAGCCATCACAGCTTGCCATGCCACTAGAGGAGGTGGAGGTGGTGGCGGATCTTGATTCTGGTTCTGACTGGTGCTCTTAGCGGGAGCCATCCTGAAGAGGTTGACCACCATTAGCACATAGACAGATAAATATTGAAGCTGAATCCAACGGAATGAAAATTGCAACATATAGTCTTCACATCCGAACAAAAAGAATGAATTCATTCCTCTTCAAATGGTCACATATCCATAAATTGAGAAGCCACGTAGAATTAAGGTAGAGAAATAAATCAACAAGGTACGGATCAAGAACGAATAATCGGTAAGAAATCCCAATCTCAAACCAATATCCGTGGAAGAAGAACTAGAGCTACTAGAATTCCCACCTATGAAACTCTCGAAATTTTCCGGTTATGCAATCAGGTGTTGGGGATACAGGGGAAGCATAATATCTCACCCAAACTAGCAAATCCTACATCCAGCTGTATCCATCCTTCAACACATAACCAAGAAAACTTCGGAAACCATCTACCTCAACCTTCGAAAAGCATCCGTTATACAAGTTATGGCGATACTCCCGAACTCCCGCCCCAGTACTGGGTGGCGTCGAGGTTATCTCACCAACGAACTGCATAAAAGAGATTTTCGATGTCGGCGAAAATATCTCAAGTATTCCAGAATTGCAACGATAAAATTATGATGACAACACCTCAGAGCTCAACTCCCCGGGACACTTCCACTAAACCCCTGACAGGAGGCACCAAGACAATGTTCTCATCATAAGCCATCGGAACGATTCCAAGATACTCGCGTGATCCTAAAAAAAAATTTAGTGAAATTTGAGAAGAGAAGAGTCAAAACTCTACGTCAGGATGCCTTACCAGAGCGATGAGGAGACTGGGAAGTAAAAAGGATTCCTAAGCTCTCCGATATATAATTCCTAAGGACTCAAAACATTTTTCTAGACACAACTCGGCTGCTAAAACGATCAAGCAATGGGGCTCCTAAGGTCGGGGAAGGCTCTGATTACCAACTTGTAATGCCCTCGATGCGGCTATAGCTCCCACGTGTCGAGGCACGACTTAGAGACATAACCGCATTGAAAGCAATGTCGCAAGTTAGGCAATCATCACAACATCCCATGTAATATATGATAAAAAGGGGAGATACATAGTTGGCTTACACTTGCCACGTCACATCAAAGTACATAAATAACATCCATCATACAAACACTCATGGCCCGACTACGGCGCCAAAATGGAAGAAAACCCAACATGCGACAAGGCCCGAATCATACCCCAACTAGGCACCACTACTGATCATCAGGAAAAGACACGTAGTAACGCTGAGAGTCCTCGTCGAACTCCCACTTGAGCTCGTACTCGTCACCTGGAGCGGAATCACCTGGACCTGCATCTGGATTTATAGTAACTGTGAGCCACAGGGACTCAGCAATCTCGCACCCTCGCGATCAAGACTATTTAAGCTTATAGGATTGGGTAAGGCAAGTATAGGTGGAGCTGCAGCAAGCGACTAGCATATATGGTGGCTAACTTATTCACAAAAGAGAGCGAGAAGATGAGGCAAAGCACGAGCGAGAAGCTAGAGGAACAACCTGCGCAAGCATAACTCCAACACCGTGTCCACTTCCCGGACCCCGCGAGAAGAGGCCATGATGGCAACACACTCGGTTGATTCATTTTATCTAATTAAGGTTCAAGTTATCTACAACCGGACATTAACAAATTCCCATCTGCCCATAACCGCAGGCACGGCTTTCGAAAGTTCAATCCCTGCAGGGGAGTCCCAACTTAGCCCATGACAAGCTCTCATGGTCAACGAAGGAATAGACCTCCTCCCAAGACGTTCCGATCAGACTCGGTATCTCGGTAACTCAAGACACTTCGACAGGTTAAAACAAGACCAGCAACACCGCCCGAATGTGCCGACAAATCCCGATAGGAGCTGCACATATCTCTTTCTCAGGGCACACTCAGATGAGACTAGCTACGAGTAAAACCAACCCTCAAGTTTCACCGAGGTGGCCCCGCAGGCAGCTCAGTTCGGACCAACACTCAGAGGGAGCACTGGCCCGTGGGGGGCTAAAATAAGATGACCCTTGAGTCTACAGAACCCAAGGGAAAGAAAGGGCTAGGTGGCAAATGGTAAAACCAAGGTTGGGCATTGCTAGAAAAGCTTTAATCAAGGCGAACTATCCAGGTGTTCCCATTATAACCCAACCGCGTAAGGAACGCAAAAATCCGGGAACATAACACCGATATGACGGAAACTAGGGCGGCAAGAGTGGAACAAAACACTAGGTGAGAGGCCGAGCCTTCTACCCTTCACCAAGTATATAGATGCATTAAGATAACATAGCAATATAATGATATCCCAACAAGTAAATAAAAGATGTTCCTACAAGGAACGGCCTCCAATCTTCACCTGCAACTAGCAACGCTATAAGAGGGGCTGAGCAAAGCGGTAACATAGCCAATCAACTGTTTGCTAGGACATGGTGGGTTAGAGGTTCAACATGGAAATTGGGAGAATGACAAGCAAAAGGTAGGCATCGTAGCATTGGCATAGCAAGAGCGAGCAAAACTAGCATAGCAAAGATAGTAGTGATTTCGAGGGTATGATCATCTTGCCTGCACAGTTGTCAGAGTTGACTGGACCCTCACAAGCAAACTCAACGGGCTCCTCGGTAGCGAACTCGTCTCCCAGCTCTACCCAAACAAGACAAACAAGCAACAAGGATACAATCAACCACGTGCAAGACCAAGCAATATGATGAAATGACGTTATGCTATGCGGGATGCGATGCGGGATGCAAAAATGCAAGATATGACAGAAAATGCATGAACCTGGCCTCAGCTTGGAATTCCAAGGGTGCCACTGGATAGAGGGGATGAAATCGCTTGAAAACGATATAAATATCATTGGAATCGGAGTTACGGTTTGGAAATGGCAAGCGTTTTAAGATATGACACCGGTCTGCGATTTACAGCAAGTAGGCATCTAAATGCATCGAAATGAACATGCTACAGCCACCAAACATGACAAAACAATACATGGCAGGGATTCCCACAAGACGCTTAACAAAAGACTAGCACTGAGCCACGGCCAATTCGTCCATTAAGAGGTTCAAGCAAGCATGGCAAAAACACAAATGCAAAACAGATTCCAGACTTGTCTGAAATTTCGGATCACGAAGCCCTCTTCGGAGCAGCAAAACAACATGATACATGCCCTGATTAAGACAATTAAGAACATGGCATGGAGCTACTCAACAAGATTAACAAAAGTCCCAAAGTGACCTGGGGCCAAAAGGGATCACAAAATAAACTAACGGGCACACGAACATAGCAAAAACATAATCAGTTTTCAGACTTGGTGAAAACTGAGACATGCTGAAATATAACTCACGAAGGCAGGTAAACGAGCTCGATGCACTCACCACGTTGCAAGTCATGGCAACACAAGCATACATCCATTAATAAGGCACAAAATACAAGCTAGAAATGGCAAGAACAATGGCATAGCATGCACGGATCAACTACAACAACGTCGGCAAAATCGCAAACAAGTTGACGATCTGCCCAGATTCACAACGAAGCAAAAGTAGAGCTCGATTGACTCAAGCTAGGTTGCTCCATAATTTAAAGTAAAGACATGGATGGATAGAGAACAACATGATTAAAAAAACTCTTTTACTGATTATCCTCAAAAGAGGCATGGATCACTAGGAAACAAGCTGGATATATGGCATCATGAACTAAAATATCCCAGACTTAGTGAAAACAAATTTACCGGGTGCCTCACTTTGCAAGCTTGCACAAGTCACCACACACATCCTAAAAATCATGGGTGGAAACTCTGGAAAGAAGACAAAATCCTTAACAAAACATATGAAGGACTCACAGGCATAGCCTGCACACAATAATCATGGCAAAAATAACAAAAGTCTAAGATGAACTAGCAGATCTGACAATTAACTCATGAAGCCTCCTTCTAACAGCATTTTGGGCACCAAGATGAACTCAGATAAAAATGATGCAATGGAATGAAATGATGTACTCGTCGAGGCGAACATTTTGATATGCTATATGCCTAAATCGGAGCTACGGATGCAAAGTTACGGGGCCTCGAACAGGAGCATATGAAGTGAAAAATCCTGGGACTTGGCAAAAAAAAATCAACCTCTCGGATAGATCTAGGGTTTCGCACGGAAACCGAGGCGCGGCCGGCACTGTTCACCGGCGGTCCGGCGCTCGTTGGCGGGCTGACGTGGAGGAGGGCCGGGGCGGTCGCCGGCGCGCTCCGGGCGTGTCGGGGCGGCGCGGCCGAGAGGCGGCGGCGGGCGGCGCGGCCTGGAGGCGCGGCGGGCGGCGCGGCCGCTGAGCTCGTCCGGCGAGGCGAGCTACGGCGGAGGGGCGGCGGCGGGTCGCGGGCGAGAGGAGGCGGGCGACCCCGGGCGGCGGCGGGTGGCGATGGGCTCGCGGGGGCCCCTCCTGGGCCTCCCGGGCCGGTGGCGGCGGTGGAGCTGGAGTGTCACGTGGCGATGCCCGGTTAGGCGCGGGCGGCGGCGGACGCTGTCCAACCGGGGGCGGACACGTCCGTCGGTGCGGGGATCTTTTTAGGGTTTCGGGGAGAGGGAGAGATCCGAAAACGGAGCGGTGTATATATAGGCATACGTGGAGCTAGGAGAGTCCAAATGAGGTGCGGTTTTCGGCCACACGATCGTGATCGAACGCTCTAGGACATGGAGCAGAGTTTGGTGGGTTTTGGGCCAAATTGGAGGGGTGTTGGGCTGCAACACACACAAGGCCTTTTCGGTCCCTCGGTTAACCGTTGGAGTATCAAACAAAGTCCAAATGATACGAAACTTGAAAGGCGGTCTACCGGTAGTAAACCAAGGCTGCTTGGCAAGTCTCAGTCCAATCCGGAAATGTTTAATCCCCACACACGGAAGAAAGCTAGAAATGACCACCGGAGGAGAACGAAGCGCCGGAATGCAAAACGGACAACGGGGAAAATGCTCGAATGGATGAGATGAACACGTATTTAAATGCAATGCACATGATGACATGATATGAGATGCATGACAACGAAAACGACACACGGAGACAAAGACCCAAACCCGAGAAATAAATATAACTTACCGCCGTAAACGGCAAGAGTTGGAGTACAAATAGGGAAAGTTACATCCGGGGTGTTACACCAGTTGTGAGAGATTATCCATATGTGTTTCCAGAGGAGTTGCCAGGTATGCCACCAGATAGAGATACTGATTTTCTTATTGATTTAATACCAGGCACTGGACCTATTCCAAAGAGACCGTATAGAATGCCTCCTAAAGAGTTGGAAGAATTAAAGAAGTAGATAAGAGAATTGCAGGCACAAGGATTTATTCGCCCAAGTTCATCACCTTGGGGAGCTCCGGTTTTGTTTGTGGAGAAGAAGGATGGGACCTTGAGGATGTGTGTTGATTATCGTTCTCTGAATGAGGTAACCATTAAGAATAAGTATCCTTTGCCTATGATAAATGATCTATTTGACCAGTTGGAGGGAGCTACTGTGTTTTCTAAGATTGATCTTCGTTCTGGTTATCATCAATTAAAGCTTCGTGAGGAAGATATTCCCAAGACTGCTTTTACTACAAGGTATGGGTTGTATGAATATACTGTTATGTCATTTGGATTGACTAATGCCCCTGCATACTTCATGAATATGATGAACTAGGTGTTTATGGAGTTCTTGGATAAATTTGTGGTTGTTTTCATTGATGATATATTGGTGTTCTCCAAGAATAAGCAAGAGCATGAGGTGCATCTGCGTTTGGTAATGGAGGAACTAAGGGAACATCAGCTGCATGCCAAGTTCAGCAAATGTGAGTTTTGGTTGGATGAGGTAGCATTCCTTGGACATGTTGTGTCAGGTAATGGAGTTGCAGTTGATCCATCTAGGGTTGCTGCAGTTACAGAGTGGGAGACACCCACGACAGTTGGAGAGATTCACAGCTTTTTGGGCCTTGCAGGTTATTACAGGAGGTTTATTGAGAACTTTTCCAAAATTGCAAAGCCTATGACTGAATTATTGAAGAAGGAGAAGAAGTTTGTTTGGACTGATGAATGTGAAGCCATCTTTCAGGAATTGAAGCAGCGTTTGGTTACGGCACCAGTCTTAACTCTGCCAGATATACATAAGGACTTCCAAGTATATTGTGATGCTTCTCGTCAAGGACTTGGGAGTGTTTTGATGTAGGAAGGTAAAGTTGTTTCTTATGCTTCACGTCAGCTTAAGAATCATGAGCACAATTATCCTACACATGATTTGGAGTTAGCTTCAGTTGTGCATGCATTGAAAACTTGGAGGCCATATCTTATTGGTAATCATTATGATATATTTACTGATCATAAGGGCTTGAAGTATATTTTTACTCAGAAGGATTTGGACCTGAGGCAGAGGAGATGGTTGGAGCTTATTAAGGATTATGATTTGAATGTGCAGTATCATCCTGGTAAGGCTAATGTTGTTGCTGATGCATTGAGTCGTAGGAGCCATGCTAATGCAATTAATATTGATAATATGCCACCCTAGTTATGTGAACAATTCAGGAATATCAGGTTGGAGATGGTTCCTAAGGGATATTTAGCAACACTTGAGGTAAAGCCTACTTTGCTTGACAGGATCAGAGAAGCTCAAAAGAATGATAAGGAGATTGCTGAGATAAAAGAGAATATGGTTAAAGGTAAGGCAGAAGGTTTCCATGAGGATGAACATGGGGCCATATGGTTTGAGAAGCGTATTTGTGTACCTCAAGATGCAGATATCAGGAAGTTGATTCTTCAGGAGGCGCATGATTCACCTTATTCTATTCACCCAAGTAATACTAAGATGTATTTGGATTTGAGGGAAAGATTTTGGTGGCCTAGCCTGAAGAGGGAAATTTCTGGGTATATTGCAACATGTGATGTGTGCCAAAGAGTTAAGGTGGAACATCAGAGATCAGCAGGTTTGTTATAGCCATTGCGTATACCTGATTGGAAGTGGGATGAGATTGGTATGGACTTCATTACAGGTTTACCCAGGACTCGGTCAGGATATGATTCTATTTGGGTAGTTGTTGATCGTCTGACTAAAGTTGCTCACTTCATCCCGGTAAAGACTACTTATACCAGTGCTCAGCTAGCAAAAATTTATATGTCTAAAATTGTTTGTCTGCATGGAGTTCCAAGGAAGGTAGTGTCTGATAGAGGTACTCAGTTCACATCCAAAATTTGGCGTCAGTTGCATGAATCCTTGGGCACCAGGCTGGAGTTCAGTACAACTTTCCATCCACAGACAGATGGGCAGACAGAGAGGGTAAATCAGATTTTGGAGGATATGTTGAGAGCTTGTGCTTTCGACTATGGGTCCAGTTGGGATGATAATTTACCTTATGCAGAGTTCTCATATAATAACAATTACCACGCTAGTCTGAAGATGGCACCATTTGAGGTATTGTATGGTAGGTAGTGCAGGACACCGTTGAGGTTGGAGAACGTCACTTCTTTGGACCAGACATGATCAGGGATGCTGAGGAGAAGGTCAAGTTGATCCGTGACAGGCTGAAGATAGCACAGCCCAGGCAGAAGAGTTACGCAGATGCAAGACGTAAGGAGGTGACATATGAGGTAGGAGACCGTGCATATCTTAGAGTTTCACCACTTCGTGGAATTAAGAGGTTTGGAATCAAGGGTAAGTTAGCACCACGTTTTGTGGGGCCTTAACAGATCTTGGAGTGTAGAGGAGAGGTAGCTTATCAACTGGAGTTGCCAGAATCCTTGTCAGGAGTTCATAATGTGTTTCATGTATCTCGGTTGAAGAAGTGCCATGCAGAGATGATGGATGTTCCATTGAGGGACACAGTGCCACTTGAGGCAATTTAGTTGGAGAGTGATTTGACATATGAGGAGAAGCCTGTCAAGATTCTGGAGACAGCACAGAGAGTTACTCGCACCAAGACAATCAAGTTATGCAAGGTTCAGTGGGATCATCACACAGAGGAGGAAGCTACCTGGGAACGAGAGGAAGATCTTAAGCAGGATCACCCACACATATTTGCTAGCCAGCCCGAATCTCGAGGGCGAGATTCATCTTAAGGGGGGTAGGTTTGTAACATCCCAGTTTTCCTAAATTAGGATGTTAATAGATCATACATATGCATATCATATTTTTATTGCATTCTTTGCTTTTCCAGAATATTCAAATCATTATGCAACAAAAGGCAATTTATTTCGAGTGGAGATAACATGACTTCTCCCCTATTTTAAAAATGTTCATAATGTACAGAATATTATTTCCAGTTCATTTGATATGTTCTGGTAATTTTTGTGATCTTCAAAGTATTTTAATTGTGTGTTATTTTACTGTTTGTGTGGCCTTTTGCATCAAAATGAATTTCCAAAATTGCATTAGTATTGGAACTAGTGTTCCTGTAGTTCATAGCTGTAGAGCTATTTTTACTGTGTGTCTAGTTATTTTTATTCAGAATTTATACTGTGTATTTTATTTTATTTATTTTGTTCTGCTACTGTAGTTTTTGTTTTAAAAAAACACCAGTCGGCCAGCCAGCCAGCCAACACCGCGGCCCAGCTCCTGCCACAGCAGCCCACTTCCCGCGAGGCGGTACGCAGCAGCGCCGCTCGCACCCGACCCGCGCCCGATCCACCTCGCCTACAGCCACTGACCGTGGTCCCCGTGCCCCTGTTTCTTCCCCGAGCCGGACACCGCTCTACCGCCATGCGCACGCATGCCGAGGCCGCGCCCGATTCCCGCTTGCGCCCTAGCCAACCCAGCACGCACCCGACCTGCCGTGTGCGAGACCAAAGCCCTAAGGGAGACCCCGTAACCCTCGTTTCACCCTCCTGCTCCTGCACGAGCCGCCTGGGGTGTTTTGGATCTCGCCGGAGTAGCTCGTGGCCGCCGTCGTTCACCGCCTCCTTCCGTCACCGTAAGGACACCTAAGGCAACTCTAATTTGCTCCGTTCAACTTCCCCTTCAACGGCGCAGTTTTCTGACACCTTGTTGTCGCCGGAGACGCAGCCGAACGCCGCCGCCACCGACGTCCGCCACCGCCGGAGCACCGAGGTTCACGTGGTCCCCGCCGCGCGCAGAGCACGCCCCACCTTCGTCTTCGCTGGAGCACCACCGAAGAGCCGCCGCCGCCGACGCCCGAGACCGCCGCCGCCGTCCTCTGTTCTCTGGTGAGCACGCGTGCACAGAGTAAGCTTCAGCCAATCACGTGGTGACACGTGGCCACGTGCTACAGTAAACGCATGAGCAGATCAGGAGTTTTCTGCTGTTCTTTTTTGTCTTTTTCAGCTTTTCACCAAAACTTCTAATTGCTATAACTTTTAGTGTATAAGTCCAATTTAGGTAATTCTTTTTCCTATGCACTCACAAAAATCATCACATTATCACAGTACCAACTTTGCACAGGTTTGCTCTGTTCAAATTTGAATTCATTTGAATTTGAATTAAACCTTCAAGAGGCCGTAACTTCCCAACCCTTTAACGAAATTTAGTGATTCTTTTTGCATTGTGACCGTAGTGCAATTTAGGTGATGTTAAGATTCTGTTGTTCAGTTTTAAAAATGATTTTCTTGTTGTTGGTTTTGTCTTGGTTCTTTTCGTGTTTCGGTGATTGATTCGTTGAATTGTGTGAAACGTGTAGATTGTCCGGAGTGCGACACGAGCTATTGTCAGGAGTGTGACTTTCTGAACCAGAACCAAGGCAAGTTACATGTTGATCATCCTTTACCTATTGTTTTCTATGCATGTAGTTATACCACACTATGAATATATGCATGTATAGGAATACTATATTATTTTTGCTATGCTGATGAGCTATCTTCCCGTCTTTGCAAGTCGTGGTAGTGGTAGGTTGATATGCTTTGTAGATGGGGGTGGTTCGTGTATTCATTGAGTTTATGTGAGGATTATATATATTTAACAAATTGAGTAGTAACTCAGGATTTAACTCACCTCTGGGCGGAAGTGGTATTGCTTGATGTTGAGGGAAGGCATCATGGGGTCTTGCACCTTTTCTAAGGCTATGCGCTCAGGAGAGTGCACCCTAAGTGGAATGCCGCCCAGGCTCAAAAAGATCAGACAGACTTAGTGACTAGTAGCTTCCATGTGCGGCCACTGGCTATATGGGCTCTGGCTTAGTTGATCAGTTGTTGGAACCCTGGCCCAGACAGTGTCGACAGATGTAGCATATGTAGGTGGGGTGTGGCCGTCAGGTGGTCAAGGGAACTTCTTCTAAAAGACTTCGTCTCAATCTTCGGATTGGGTCCAGTGGGTAAAGTGTACTAAACTCTGTAGAGTATTAAAACTAATCATGATTAGCTGTGCCCCGGTTATGGGTAAATTTGAGCCACTATGCCATTACAGTTGTTGGATGATCTTGACATATGTGACACCTAATAAATTTGTTGGGCAACTTAATAAAGGGTAGGTTGGAGTTGATTTTTGCCAACTCAACCTTGTGTATTTAATTGTAGTAATAAAAGAACTAAACAAAATTTGACAATTAGGTAGTTATTAGGATAAAATCAGCTTTCTGCAAAAATAAACCCTCAACCCTTCCTTTTGTTATACTATGCATATACATGTAGGTCTGCTATATTATTACTCCTGTGTAACTTGCCAATACATTCAAAGTATTGACCTATATGGCTGCAACGTCTCATGTTGCAGGATATTCAAACGAAGAGTAAGGTACCGTTAGGGTCGCGAGTCTGCACTCAGCATCGCCAGTGGGCTATGATGGGACTCATCATTATTTTTTGCTACTTTCTGTTGTTTGATTGAATAAAGCTAGCCAAGTGCTATGCAGATTGTTTTATTTTATATATTCTGGATCATACGATGTAATAAATGATGCACTTGCTATTCTGGGATTCATCTATACTGTGTGTGCTAGAGAGTTCGATCCAGGGACTAGCACGGTAAGCACAGAGACTCAAATCCTTCGAGGTTTGGTCGTTACAACACCTCTGGAAAGGATCCTTTGGGCCATGGAGCTCCTGCAATCTTGCTTATTAGTGCTCCTCCGCATGCTGCGTGCTGTCCCTCGATTGTCTTCGGCTTCATGTTAAAAGTCTTGAGCCACAGGATGAAGTGAGGGGTAACGCGGAGGAAGGCCTCACACACGACAATAAATGCCGACATGTGAAGAAAGGAGTCCGGGGATAGATCGTGGAAGCCTAGTCTGTAGTAAAACATCAAACCCCTTACGAAGGGATCTAGAGTGAGGCCTAGACCTCAGAGGAAGTGGGAGATGAACACAATGTCTTCGTTGGTTCAGGAATAGGGACAACCTGCCCTCGGGCAGGCAGCCGATGCGAAACCTCGGCGGTCAGGTATCTGGCCTCCCTCAACTTCTTGATGTCTTCTTCCGTAACGGAGGAGGGCATCCATCGGCCTTGAAGGCTAGATCCGGACATGATTGAAGGTTCGGAGCACCTGACCTGGGCTTTGGGTGTTAGAACTCGAGGCGGGGGGAGGATTCGATTGAGCACGGGAGGGAAAAAGTAAAAGCCTTGTCCCTTTATAAAGAGGGTGAATATCAAGCATCCTCTCCGTAGCCATTTGGACTTGCCTATAATCTAGGAGTCCTAGACACGGTTGGGTTACCCACGACCGTATTAATGAGAATCCCGTAATTATGGGAACACGATCTCTGCTTTGACAAGACGTGTCATGAAACCGCCTCGCGTTATGTGTGGAGCTGGTTGAGGAAAAATGGTTCGAATAAGCACCAGGCCATTGCATGGTGTCATGTTGCCAAAACGTGTCAGCAGATTAATGATTTGTGGAAATATTATTCTCTCTACGGTGGTATGTGGAACTTGTTTTGCAGGGTCGGACACTATCCTTATATTCAAAATTCTTCTGTGGTGTATTCGGAGGAGGAACCTGCCTTGCAATGCCGAAGACAATACTGCGCGCTGGACTCATCGTCATTGAAAGCCTGGTTCAGGGGCTACTATGGGAGTCCTGGATTAGGGGGTCTCTGGATAGCCAGACTATATCATTTGGCCGGACTGTTAGACTATGAAGATACAAGATTGAAGACTTCGTCTCGTGTCCGGATGGGACTCTACTTGGCGTGGAAGGCAAGCTAGGCAGTACGGATATGGAAATCTCCTCCTTTGTGACCGACCTTGTGTAACCCTAACCCTCTCCGGTGTCTATATAAACCGGAGGGTTTTAGTCCGTAGGACACAACAACTAGAACATACAATCATACCATAGGCTAGCTTCTAGGGTTTAGCCTCTCTGATCTCGTGGTAGATCCAGTCTTGTACTACCCATATCATCAATATTAATCAAGCAGGACGTAGGATTTTACCTCCACCAAGAGGGCCCGAACCTGGGTAAAACATTGTGTCCCCTGCCTCCTGTTACCATCTGGCCTAGACGCAAAGTTCGGGACCCCCTACCCGAGATCCACCGGTTTTGACACCGACATGAGGCATGTCACATGTGTGTCCCCGATCTTAGTATTCTTAGGAGTGCTGTGTTAGGAGACAAATCATATAATTTGGGAGCCATTGTTGCACGTAGGTTGCATCTTAATAGACTTAATGGAGATTTCTTTGGTGAAATTTATGCAACCCGCATAGCTAATTTTCTTGGTATAGCCATACGCGAAGATGATATTGAATTAACTCCTGCTTATCTAGATTTTAATGCTATGGTTCACCACCAGTTTGTCGAGAGGAACGAATCACCTCTACAGTATCGAGTAATCTTGGACAGACACCGTGTTGTCCGTATTACTCTCCCTGCCTCTGCCTTCTTTGATTATTAGGTAAGAGGACGATATACTATTACCAGAGAGGAGGCAGATGAGTACGAGAGGAGAGAGGAGGCCACTCGTCGCCACGCTGGAGCTCAGCAGGCGATAGCCGCTGCATCGCAATACGACCCCAGCTACTATTATGGATATCCGCCAGGCCAGCCATGGCCATAGACCAACTTAGGCCAAAAGCCTAAGCTTGGGGGGGGGTACGTATTTCCCACCGACATTACATTTATGTTAACACACCGGTGCTCATACTTTTTCATTGTATCATCCATGCTAGTTTATTTTCCTCTTTATGCTTTCTTCTTGTGTGTTCAATAAACCTTAAGAAAAAACCAAAAAAATTAGTTGTAGCTTTTAATTAATTTACTTTCCATGCTTGTAGTAGTAATTAAAAAGAAAACCCAAAAATATTTCATGTTCTTCTTTTGCTTGTTGGGAGCTTTCCCGTGTAAATAGTTTTATTTCTTTTCTTTTCTTTGCGGGTCGATAGGAGAAGACCATAATTAAATTGTTGAAGTGGCTCTTATATGCATTATTGTTGATCTGACAAAAGAGCCCATATTGCCTTGTCTTCTCATGTTTATTGAATGCCTGCAGATTCCAGCTTAGTCCAATGCACGTGCACTATTATTATTATTCACATCGTTTGGTCGTGCAAGTGAAAGGCAATTATGATGTTATATGATGGACTGGCTGAGATGAGAAAAGCTGGTATGAACTCGACCTATTTTGTTTTTGTAAATATGATTAGTTCATCGTTCTTGATTCAGCCTATTATGAATAAACATGTTTGCAATGACAATTAGAGATCATAGTTTCTTGTGCCATGCTTGATTAGCTATGAGTTATAATGGTTATGATGTGGTATGATAGGGTGGCATCCTCCTCTGGATGATTTAAGTGACTTGAGTTGGCACATGTTCACACATGTAGTTGAAACAAAATCAACATAGCCTTCATGATATTTATGTTCATGGTGGATTATATCCTACTCATGCTTGCACTCGGTGTTGATTAATTTTAATGCATGTTCATGACTGTTGTCGCTCTCTAGCTGGTCGCTTCCCAGTCTTTTGCTAGCCTTCACCTGTACTAAGCGGGAATACTGCTTGTGCATCCAAACTCCTTAGACCCCAAAGTTATTCCACATGAGTCCACTATACCTACCTATATACGGTATCTACCTGCCATTGCAAGTAAATTTGTATGTGCCAAACTCTAAACCTTCAAATAAATATCATGTTTTGTATGCTCGAATAGCTCATGTATCAACTAGGGATGTCTGTATCTTCCATCTTAGGTGGGTTATTCTCAAGAGGAGTGGACTCTACTCCTCACTCACGAGATAAATGGCTGGTCACCGGGATGCCCAGTCCCATGCTTTACGCAAACTGAATGAAAATAATTGCAAACAAAACTCCCACTGGGACTCTTGTTAGTTGGAGGCACTCGTTGTTTCGAGCAAGCCATGGATTGATGCTTGTTGGTGGAAGGGGGAGTATAAACTTTACCATTCTGCTTGGGAACCGCCTATAATGTGTGTATCATGGAAGATATCGCCATCTGTTGGTTGTTATGTTGACAATGAAAGTATAACGCTCAAAATATTATTCACCTCTGTTTCAAAACCGAGCTCTGGCACCTCTACAAATCCCTGCTTCCCTCTACGAAGGGCCTATCTATTTACTTTTATGCTGAGTCATCACCCTCTTATTAAAAAGCAGCAGTTGGAGAGCACCGCTGTCATTTGCATTCATTACTGTTAGTTTACATTGAGTATGACTTGACTGGATCTCTTTTACCATGAATTACAATGTCTAGTCAGTCCTTGGTCTTTAAAGGTGCTCTGCATTTATGTTTTGCGGTCTCAGAAAGGCTAGCGAGATACCACCTTGTTATATTGTATTATGATTGTTTTGAGAAAGTGTTGTCATCCGAGATTTATTATTATGGCTCGCTAGTTGATTATGCTATTGATATGAGTAAACTTGAGACCTATGCATTATTGCAAAAGTGGTTAGTTATAATCTTTGCTGAAAACTTGAATGTTGGCTTTACATATTTACAACAACAAGAGCAAACAGAGTTTGTAAAAGTTTTTCTTTATCACTTTCAGTTTATCAACTGAATTGCTTGAGGACAAGCAAAGGTTTAAGCTTGGGGGAGTTGATACGTCTCCAACGTATCTACTTTTCCAAACACTTTTGCCCTTGTTTTGGACTCTAACTTGCATGATTTGAATGGAACTAACCCGGAGTGACGTTCTTTTCAGCAGAATTACCATGGTGTTATTTATGTGTAGGAGCAAACGTTCTCGGAATAACCTGAAACTTCACGGAGCCACTTTTCAGAAAATAAGAAAAATACTTGCAAAATATAAAGGCCAGGGGCCCCACCACCTTGCCATGAGGGTGGGTGGCGAACCTGCCCCCCCCCCCCCTAGGGTGCGCCCCACTACCTCGTGGGCCCCCAACTCCACCTCCATATATTGAGTTTTGGGGAGAAAAAATTCAAGGAGAAGAAATCATCGTATTTTATGATACGGAGCCGCTGCCAGGCCCTAAACCTCTTGGGAGGGCTGATTTGGAGTCCGTTCGGGGCTCCGGAGAGGGGAATCCATCGCCGTCGTCATCATCAAGCATCCTCCATCACCAATTTCATGATGCTCACCGCCGTGCAAGAGTAATTCCAGCGTAGGCTTGCTGGACAGTGATGGGTTGGACGAGATCTATCATGTAATCGAGTTAGTTTTGTTAGGGTTTGATCCCTAGTGTCCACTATGTTCTGAGATTAATGTTGCTATGACTTTACTATGCTTAATGCTTGTCACTAGGGCCCGAGTGCCATGATTTCAGATCTGAACCTATTATGTTTTCATCAATATATGAGTGTTCTTGATCCTATCTTGCAAGTCTATAGTCACCTAGTATGTGTTATGATCCATTAACCCCGAAGTGACAATAATCGGGATACTTACCGGTGATGACCGTAGTTTGAGGACTTCATGTATTAACTATGTGTTAATGCTTTGTTCCGGTTCTCTATTAAAAGGAGGCCTTAATATCCCTTAGTTTCCGTAAGGACCCCGCTGCCACGGGAGGGTAGGACAAAAGATGCCATGCAAGTTTTTTCCATAAGCACGTATGACTATATTCAAAATAAATGCCTACATTATATCAATGAACTAGAGCTAGTTCTGTGTCACCCTAGGTTATGACTGTTACATGATGAACCGCATCCGGCATAATTCTCCATACCGATCCATTGCCTATGAGCTTTCCATATATTGTTCTTCGCTTATTTACTTTTTCGTTGGTATTGCTACCATCACTACAAAATACCAAAAACATTACTTTTACAACTGCTACCTTTTGTTACTGTTATCACTACTATCATATTACTTGCTACTAAACACTTTGCTACATATATTAAGTTTCCAGGTGTGGTTGAATTGATAACTCAGCTGCTAATACTTGAGAATATTCTTTGGCTCCCCTTGTGTCGAATCAATAAATTTGGGTTGAATACTCTACCCTCGAAAACTGTTGCGATCCCCTATACTTGTGGGTTATCACACCAACACTCCATCCTACCTCCTAATCCTTCGGATTCTATTGGCCTTCCTTCTTGCCGAGGCATATCTAAAGAAAAACTTTGTGTTCCTATCCCCCTCCTTCAGCCACCAAACGTGAGCTCGTTGCCTCCACTTCATATCAATGACTTCCTCCAAATGATCAACCAAACACCGTAATATCACCTCCTCAGCAACCTTCTCCGGTGTGATAGCTTGCTTTCTACAATTCTCCAACTCACGCTTGGCCTACTTTAGGTTTCTTCTTCGTATCACCCACCACATCCTTAGTCCATCTTGATAGGTCGCGGGCCACGCCCTTCAACGCGGCAGCCACTCTTTAGATTTTGATTTTTGCAAGTTTAGCCATGAATTTAGAAGCTCTTATTTTGAATCTCACAACCTACTGAAGCACACTTTTTCGCTCGGGATCAGCCGCCGTGTGTTGTTGGGCCAACCCGGAGATCTTCCTTCCGTCTCTTAAACATTATGACGACTTAATAAAAAGCTTCGCGAGGTTGTCTAAAAAATTGGTAATTGGTTTCGGGCTAGAGATTTGACTAAATTGGAGTAGTTTTCATATATATTGGTCATCTTTGGTTTTGTATTATTTAATGCTAATTTTTTATATTTTTGTTGTATGTTGTGATGTCCAGCCTGGTGATCTCTCCATGAGCACGAAGCACATCGACATCTAGTTCAGTGTCGTACTCGAGCAGGACACTAGTATACTTCTTAGCACTCTCTCAATCCTATGGGGAATACCGGAATAGGGATCACAGTGAGAAGTAGAATGCACATGAACATGCCATTATGGAACCAAATAGGATCTGACGAAGGAAAACAAAAAGAATATGTGGGTTAAATAGAAGAGAAATATACTAACCATTGCAAATTGTGATGTGAATTGTTTTTTTAGGTCAAGCAAATAGCTTTATTACGAAACGTACTAGGCAAGATCGTCAATTACAAACTCAGCAACAATTGCTAGAATTACATCACCAGCAACTAGAACATCTCCCACTTGGAGATCCAGGCCTAACTTGGCCATATGGTGCGCTGGCATGTTGGCCTCGCGCTTACAATGGGGAAACACACATGAAGAGAACCATAACCGGGACTACACCTTGATGTCTTCAGTCGCCTATGCTTGTCGCGAACAATCTGGAGCACGTCTGTTTAGGGCCTGTTCAAGCAGCAGGGCTTCCACTTCAATAGTCAGCCGCACGACCACCAGTTCGGCCGCAAGATCTAGCACTTGCTCCACTGCTCTCAGCTCAGTGCTGAATGCATCCGCAGCACAATCAAGTTGCCTAGCCCGTGCTGCCACCACCTTACCTGTATTATCCCGTACCACCATTCGCCAGGCCCCCTACATGCCATCCTCAACAAAACCTCCATCAACATTGAACTTTAGCATGTCCTGTGGTGGAGGGGTCCAGCGAGGCACGCTTGCCGGCAGGGTAGGCGTTTTGCAGAAACACCCCTGGAACTCACCGGCAGTACATGCAGCCCTAACGGTGAATTGCGGCAGTATGAGATTGAGTCGATTCGACATTACCTTAGAGATGATCTTATACAGAACATTACACAAATTGATGGGTCGGAGGTCCTTTATCCTTGAGGGTTTTTTGCCCTTTGGTATTAGCACAACATGGGTATTGTTCCATCCAGCAGGCATCTCACCCCCCTCGAGGACATGTCTCACCTCCTCAATGATGTTCCTGCCCATCAAATGGCATTATTTTTTGAAGACCACCGCGGGCATACCATCTGGCCCCGATGCTTTCAGGTCCCCTATCTGATCAAGGGCAGCTTTCGTTTCCATATCAGAGAATGCAACTGTGAAGCTCTCATTCATAGCACTCGTTACCTTCACCGGAACAGCCCAGAGAAGCTCATCATATTGGCCATTACCATTCGAGGTGAACAGGTCCTGAAAATAAGATATAACATAGTTAGTGAGATCCCTTCCTTCCTCCACCACCACTCCATCCTCCCTCCTAAGCCTTCAGATTCTATTGGCCTTCCTTCTCGCCGAGGCATATCTAAAGAAAAACTTTGTGTTCCTACCCCCCTCCTTCAGCCACCAAACATGAGCTTGTTTCCTCCACTTTATATCAACGACTCCCTCCAAATGATCAACCAAACACCATAATCTCACCTCCTCAGGAACCTTCTCCGGTGTGATAGCTTGCTTTCTACAATTCTCCAACTCACGCTTGGCCTCCTTTAGTTTCTTCTCCGTATCACCCACCACATCCTTACTCCATCTTGATATGTCGCGAGCCACACCCTTCAATGCCGCAGCCACTCTTTAGTTTTTGATTTTTGCAAGTTTAGCCATGAATTTAGGAGCTCTAATTTTGAAGCTCACAACCTAGCGAAGCACGCTTTGTCGCTCGGGGTCGGCCGCCGTCTGTGGTTTGGCCAACCCGGAGATCTTCCTTTCGTCCTTGTAAACAATGTGACGACTTAATAAAAAGCTTCGCGAGGTTGTCTAAAAAAAATTGGTAATTGGTTTCGGGCTAAAGATCTGACTAAATTGGAGTAGTTTTCATATATATTGGTCATCTTTGGTTTTGTATTATTTTAATGGTAAATTTTTATGTTTTTGTTGTATGTTGCGATGTCCAGCCCGGTGATGTCTCCACCAGCACGAAGCACATCGACATCTAGTTCAGTGTCATACTCGAGCAGGACACTAGTATACTTCTTAGCACTCTCTCAATCCTATGGGAATACTGGAATAGGGATCACGGTGAGCACTAGAATGCACAGGAACATGCCACGATGGAATGAAATAGGATCCGATGAAGAAAAGCAAAAGAATCTGTGGGAGAAATAGAAGAGAATTGTACTAACCATTGAAAATTGAGATGTGAATTGTTTTTTTAGGGCAAGCAAATAGCTTTATTACAAAAATTACCGGGCAAGATCGCCCATTACAAACTCAACAACAATGGCTGGAATTACGTCATGAGCAACTAGAACAGCTCCCACTTGGAGAGCCAAGCCTAACTTGGCCATATGGTGCGCTGGCATGTTGGCCTCGCGCTTACAATGGGCAAACACACTTGAAGAGAACCATAACCGGGACTGCACCTTGATGTCTTCAAACGCCTGTACTTGTCGCGAACAATCTGGAGTATGTCTGTTTAGGGCCTGCTCAAGCAGCAGGGCGTACATTTCAATAGCCAGCCGCACGAACCCCAGTTCGGCCACAAGATCTAGCGCTTGCTCCACTTCTCTCGGCTCAGTGGTGAATGGATCCGCAACATGATCAAGTCGCCCAGCCCGTGCTGCCACTAACTCACCTGTATTATCCCGTACCACCACTCCCCAGCCCCCTGCATGCTCCATAAACATTGAACTTTAGCACGTCCTGTGGTGGAGGGGTCCAGCGAGGCGCGCTTTCCGGCGGGGTAGGCATTTGCAGAAATACCCCTGGTACTCGCCGGCAGTACATGCAGCCCTAACAGCGAACTGCACATGCTCCATCGGCTTGTCTCCCTCCCGGACCTTATTCCGTTGAGCCCACCACTGCCACCACATGACGATGATAACCATCCGGTCTTTCTCTGGTAGCTGCCACAAATAGTCCAGGGTGGTATCAACACTATCGAACTCCGCAAGCTGCTGCCTGACATACTCAAGATTGAGACCCCGCCAAGCATGCTTTACCTCATGGCACTCAACAAATAGGTGTTTGGCCGACTCGTTCCCCGCATTACACAAGAAGCACTTATGATCCTCAATAGCCATTCCCCTTCGACATAGGATATCCATAGTGGCCAGTGTGTTGTGCGCAAGCCGCCACATGAAATGTCGAACCTTCCCAGGACATGGCATTTTCCATAGTCTCTTCCATTATGCCTTCCCATCTCCATCTAAATTCCCCGCATCATGCGATATACCATTCGCCTGTGCACCACTGGTCTCGGACAGTGCCCATTTCAATTTATACGCCTGCTTAACCGAGAACACACCTTTTGGGTCAAAGTGCCATGCCAAGAAATCTACTGTCCCGTCCCTTAACGGCATCTGAAGAATCAACCTGCGCAACAACCTTAACAAGAATTTCCTTGCCTTGCCTAGATAGTTTCCTCTCATTCCAGCCCTGCATGTAGTTCCAAATCCGGTCCTTTAGGTAAGCAAAAGCCTTGCACTTGGAACGCCCAATGTACATTGGGAGTCCCAAATATTTTTCATTGTACGCATCACTATCAATTCCCAAGGCCCCCTTCACATTTCCTTTGGTCTGTTGGGAGCAGTTTTTACTGAACATCACCGCAGATTTCTCATGATTTACACAATGTCCCGAACATCTCTCATAGACCTGTAGGATGCGTTGAAGTTCCAAGGCTTCCTCCATCCGTGCTCTCATGAGAAGCACCGAGTCATTAGCAAAAAACAGGTGCGAGATAGATGGAGCTCCCAGACAAATTTGTATACCTCCAAATCTACCTCACTGCTGGGCCTCATTCAGCAAAGCCGACAAACCCTTTGCACAAAATTGGAAAGAGATAGGGCGAGCTCATATCGCCCTGCCGGAGCCCTCTTGAAGGCGCAAATTGTTGGGATAGCTCGCCATTAATTACTTTGATGATGTACCTCACCGAGGTTACACACTTCATTACAAGCTTCACCTAGCTGCTCGCGAACCCAAGTTTATATATCACTAGTCAACAACCCGTCCATCTGCACGGGCTAGCACTTCTAATATTAAATTCTCGTCTTATCTCTTTTATTCTGCATATAAGATTTGTCAGAAGTAAAACTTCATAAAGTTTGAACAACTTTATTGGAAAAAAATCAAGATTCTTAATGCAAAATCAATATCATTAGATGCGCAACGAATTTAATTTTCAGGTTGTATAACTTTACTATTGTAGATGTTGATATCTTTCATATAAATATGGTGAAAGATACGATCTTTCGATTCAACAACTCTTATATATGGTCTAAAAACGATCATTTGGAGTAGTAGTACAATTCCTAATAGTAGAACATGATACTGTAGCAAAAAAGATTTTTGCATTTTTTTTAATTATTTGAAGGACGAGTTGGTATTTTTATTTTATGTTCTTGTATTAACCAATAACTTCTTCAAGAAAGTGTTGTATGATTGGCTGGGAACTGTGTGATAGCTAATTCAGATTTCAAGATCTTCTTTGTACCAAAAAAGAATCTTTGAAGAATTTGTTTTATGATCAATGTGCTTGAACATTTACAGTACTTTCTATCCCTACTACCATAGGGAGGAGAGCAGGATCAAAGCAGAGGAGGAGACAACGGCCATACAGAGGACTCCATGCAGATTTTTCTTGAGTGAATAGTTGATTGAAGAATCCATGGATGCTTATTATTATTTCATGGGCAATCAGCTGGATATTGAAATTCCTTATGAACGGGAGAAGGCTTTTCGTGTTTTATGAAAGGACGTGGGGCTTTCCTTTTTTCAATTGATGTGAGGATTTTCCTTTTTTTGTTTGAGAAATGTTGGACGTGCCGCATGTGTTTATGTGGCACCCCGGCTCAGACAAAACCGGAACGACCTGTATTCCAGCCCAGAGATCGAGGTGAAGTCTTCTGGAATACGACACTGCTTAGTATAGAACAAACAAGATCTCTATTACAACACGAATATGAATACAAGGGTTCCGACATTACAATGAATAACATCGGTACTCCGACACTACACCAACCATGATTGCTCTATATAAGCAGCAGAACAACTCAAAGCAGCGGAAAAACTTCTAGCAGCGGAACAACGAATGGCGATGATGGACTCCAATCCGCAGGGACTCTGGCTGGAACCTTTATCCTAGCTCGCACGAATGGAAACAACACCAAACAAGCAAGCAATCCAGGCACGACCAGCAAACTGGCATGACACGCCAGGTCAGTACAATGAATGTACTTGCAAGCTCACAATAACCAGAAGCATTCAAGACAAACAACAGCATGGCAAATACAGGTTAAGCAGGAATTATCGTGAGATCATTAGGATAACAATACATGAACATAATATCGCCAGAACCATATGATCATGGCATGAACATATAAATCTGACGATACTAGCGTGCGACATGATGACACTACATGCACCATATATTCAGCTCGGGTTACCTTGTAACCATCACATGCATCACTTACCAACTTCGGACATTACACGATCATCTCGGGATCAAATCAAGCTTGGTATAAACAATACCGTAGTAGTCATCAAATGACCACAAGGAGCTTGATCTTTACCCACGTTTCTCGCACAACATCACGAATATCCCCCAAATCGGTATCCTCGATACCACGGTGATCATTTCGGCGATCACAACCATGACCAACACTTGGTCTAAAACAGTGATCCTTCCGGCGATCACAATCAACTTATCTAACCGTGGTTGTTATTAAGCACATTATTATTACTGTTGACTCATAGTGTGACAAACTACGAACTGGGCCCTTATCCACGGGTGCGGCTATTGATAGATTTAATATACACTCTGCAGAGGTTAGCACACTGTACCCACACTACGGAACCCATGGCCTCGCACTCCCATTCGGGTGGACCAACGGCGTTTCGACAAAACCGATCTACTGCCATGACACTCTCCTGGCCACTCCGACACACTCCCAACCGGGCTAGTCACGGGTGGCTGTCGGTGTCAAAACCGGCGGATCTCGGGTAGGGGGTCCCGAACTGTGCGTCAAGGCCGGATGGTAACAGGAGACAAGGGACACGATGTTTTTACCCAGGTTCGGGCCCTCTCGATGGAGGTAATACCCTACTCCTGCTTGATTAATATTGATGATATGGGTAGTACAAGAGTAGATCTACCACGAGATCAAGGAGGCTAAACCCTAGAAGCTAGCCTATGGTATGATTGTTGTATATGGAGTTGATTCTGTCCTACGGACTACAACCCTCTGGTTTATATAGACACCGGATAGGGTTAGGGTTACATAGAGTCGGTTACAATGGTAGGAGATCTTGAATATCCACATCGCCGAGCTTGCCTTCCACGCCAAGGAAAGTCCCATCCGGACACGGGACGAAGTCTTCAATCTTGTATCTTCATAGTCTAGGAGTCCGGATGAAGGTATAGTCCGGCTACCCGAACACCCCCTAATCTAGGACTACCTCAGTAGCCCCTGAACCAGGCTTCAATGACGATGAGTCCGGCACGTAAATTGTCTTCGGCATTCCAAGGCGGGTTCCTCCTCCATGTCCTTCATAGAAGATTGTAAACACCAAGAGTAGTGTCCGGCTCTGCAAAATAAGCTTCCACATATTGCCATAGAGAGAATAATATTAACACAAATCAAATCTGCTGACGTATTCCGCAGTGCGTCATCGCACTACAGCCAAGTCCTTTACTTGAGTCATTTTCACTTTTCCACCTCAGCGTGTTTTGCGAGGCAGTTTCCTTGGCACGTCTTGTCAAAGCAGAGATCGTTTATCCCCTTTTACGTGATTCTCATCAATACGGACGTGGGTAACCCAACCGCGCCACTTATCACGGCGCTTGGGAGGCAAGCGAGTTTTACTAGGAAGGTGGGGACGCACAACCGCATCCGCCCATATAAGGGGACAAGGATCCACCTTTTTACCTACGCCTTCTTCCTCCCTTGCCTACCCATCTCTCGCGCACCCGAGCTCCAGCGCCCAAGCCCGCACTTCCCACCTCAACCTTCTCCAGCAATGTCTGGAGCGGGAGGCAAGTGGATGGTCTCCTCCGTCACGGAGGGTAAAGTCAAGAAGCTAAGGAAGGTCGGGTATCTGTCCAAGGACATCGGGCACCGGCTTCCCGAAGAGGGGCAGCTTATCCCCACCCCAAGGCCGCATGAGAGAGTAGTATTTCTCCCCCACTTCCTCCGCGGACTGGGTTTTCCACTCCACCCATTTGTCCGGGGGCTCATGTTCTACTACAGCCTGGATTTCCATGATCTGGCTCTGAACTTCATCCTCGACATCTCGGCATTTATCGTCGTGTGCGAGGCTTTTCTTCGCGCCCGCCCCCATTTCGGCCTCTGGCTCAAGACCTTCAACGTCAAGCCCAAGGTGGTGCGCGGCAGCCAGGCGGAGTGCGGAGGCGCCATGGCGGGGAAGATGGCCAACGTCCCATGGTTCGAGGGCTCTTTCATGGAGACCCTAAAGGGATGGCAAGCCGGGTGGTTTTATATCACCGAAACGCGCGATCCGGAATGGACCACAGCCCCCGAGTTCCGATCCGGACCCCCCACGTGGCTTATGTCCTGGAAAGAGACGGGCCTGTCATGGGGTGACGAAAAGGAGGTGACCGGATTGCAAACATGCATCCAGTCCCTAGTGAACAAGCCAGTCCGGCTTGTTAACGTAATCCAGGTTATGCTCATCCGCGGGATCCTCCCATGCCAACAACGGGATTTTAATCTGTGGGAGTTCGACCCGGCGCAGCATCAAACCCTCAGCAGGCTCTTCGACACGATGTACGAAGAAGCCTGGAAGATGCTATTCAAGGGCGCTGAGGCTCCCGCATCCGCTTCCGAGGACCGCGGATACAGCTCGCAGCGTCACGCTAGCGAGGTAAGCCATCTACACCTTTTACAGGATGTTAAGCTTTTTACATAGTTTGACTCTATGTGGGATCTAAACTCCCTTACCTTTGACAGGCTTGGCGGGCGATATCTGGACTAATTAAATGTCCTGCTCTGCTGCCCGAAGACCCAGCCCCAGCTCTACTAGTGAAGCTGCTCGCTCCGGCGCCTTATGTGGTGCCGGAGAAGAAGGGCAAGAAGAAGAAGACCACGGGGACTCGAAGGAGTGCCCGCAACGTGGTGGTGTCGGACTCGTCATCTGATGAGTCCTAGACGCCCTCCTCCCGCAAAAACGAGGAGGAGGAAGAAGAAAACTCTCCCCCCAGCGGAGGGAGGAGAGAAGACGAAGGCCGCCCCAACGGGGGAGGCCGAGGGGTCTAGGAAAAGGAAGACCCCTCCGCCGGACTACGCCCCCAACGCCGAAGAAGGCCAAGAGGAGTGGCCAAACAGGGCCAAGCGTCCAGCGAAATCGTAAGTTCGGATATTAGAGTAACTCATGATGTTCCTTTGTTGCACAACTTTACCTAATGTCAAATGTAATTATGCAGTCCGCCCCGGGCCGAATTCGACGAATCGTCGGGCGGCTCCCTGGACTCATCGCACGTGAACTCAGTTCCGCCCGCTGTCTCCCCCCGCACTGTAGACGACGCCGAAGTGGCGTCGCGACAAGCTCCGGGGCAAGAGGAGGCGGTCCTGGAGGAGCCGCAAGGAAACCTCCCGGACTCCAGGAGTGAGGGGGATAAGGCTCCCCAGGGCTCTCAGTCCGGCTTCGTGCCGGACACCGGGCTGGAATCTTCAGTTCCGGACCGCGGTAGGTGAACTCCTTCCAAGAGGAGCAAGCCTTCTAAGCCGACGGCCGCTGTCCAACCGGAGGTGCCGGACAATCTGCTGGAGTTGCTTGACGACGCCTCCATCGACAAGGGGCACCGTACTATTATGAGTACGGTGATCCAGAAGGTTCAGTCCGCCAAGAGCGGACTGACTGAAGCTTGCGCTAGCCTTCTAACAGGCTTCGAGGTAAGTAAAAATATGTAAAAATATTACCGCATAGACAGTAGCCCCTGATGCTCTGTTTGGCGTTCGGAAAGAAAAGCCGAATAGAGGATCTATTAAATATCACAGGAGTCTAACAAAAAAGAGTCAATATGCGTATGCAGGCTTCGCTGCTATCCACCGCCACACTGACTGCAGAGGTGAGTGTCCTGAAGCAGGACCTCGAGCGGACCAAGCAAGAGCTCGGCCTTGCCAAGCAGCGGCTCGAGGAGGAAGAAGGTAAGAAATACCTTGCAGAAAAAGTGCCTATAAAAAGGCTTTTATTGCAAAAAGAGTAACAGGATTGTGCTGCTTATTGTAGGGGCCACGACTGAGGTGGCAACCCTTAAGCAGGCATTGTCTGCGGCCAAAAAGAAAACGGCCGCGGAGCGCACCGAGTGAGACAGACTTGGGGTTCAAGTCAGCGAGGTGCAGCAAGAGCTGCAGGCTCTCATGAAAAAACATGAGAGTTTGGAGCTGGAGTCGAAGGCGCAAGCATCCGAGCTTACAACGGCCCTACAGGCTACCAAGTCTGCCAAGGCCGAAGCCCAAAAGGCCCTCCAAGAGTTGGAGGAGATGAGGAAGATAGCAGCGGGTAAGGCATTCTTTATGCAAAGCATAAATATAAAAGTGAACTCCCTGTTACTTACCCGAATCCGGAGCTCTCCAGGGGCATTCGTAGATCTTCCCCGCAGCGTATCCGATGCCGCCGCATTCTACCGAGCTAAAGAGGGCAGCTCGACGGAGAAGGTGTTCTGGTCTCAGTATTCTGAGGCCGGACACCCTGTGCCCTTGAGCGACCAGCTGAAACAGCTGGTCGAGCTCCACAAGGCGGCCGAGCAGGCCATGAAGGGCTTCATAGTTCGGCTGTGGCCCAGAGAGGCCCTGCCTAGGAGCTATTTCGGGCTGGTGCGGCGGCTGGTGGAGGCCTGTCCGAGGCTTGAGGTCATCAAGCGCTCCGTCTGCATCGAAGGTGCCCGTCGGGCCCTTGCCCGTGCAAAGGTGCACTGGGGTAAGCTGGACGGTGAGAAGCTTGTGAAGGACGGGCCGCCGCCGGGGAAGGAGCATCGCAAGCCCGAGAACTACTACAAGGATGTTCTTGCAGGTGCCCGCCTTGTGGCAGATGAATGTACCAAGGATGTAATTTTTGAATGAACTCGCTCGTGTTATCCTGTGCGCTGAAAACTTGTTCATATGCGCTAAGCAATGCTTATTGAATTTAAAATATTACTTTTTGTGCGGCCGTTTATCAAAAATTGAGAGCTGGCCAGTCGTCGGCTTCTGCCCCCGTGCCACTAGTGCTGGGGTGTTCGGGATAACCTTGAGCGCTCTTTTTCCCATAGTTGGGTCCTTCGAGGGAGGCGCTCAGCACAACGAACCAGGCAATCAGACTATAATGCTTGAACACTCTCACTTAGCCATAGAACTCTATAATTTTAAATTTTGGCGAAGCCCCTAGTTCGAAAGACCGAGTTCGGGGCGCTATCCACGCCTTGGCCGGACAAAGCCGGCTCCTCGCTCGAAGCGGCATAAGCCTTTAGGGACTCGAAAAACCTCTCGAACAGCGACTGGTCTCTCGCCACATCATGACAGTTAGTTTTAGCTTTCTCCACTGAGGTGCTTAACCCAGCTGAACCGGGGCACAATCGCAGTGGTTCTCCTAGTGCTACCTTAGCCGATAGAGCGGAACGTAAGGCACCAAAACATAGGAGCCGGGTAAACCCAACTATTGACCCAAATCATGATTCGGAGCCGATGCATATAATGCTATAAGTTCGGGGTGCCGCACTTGTGAAAGTGTACGGACTTCTCACACCATTCTGAGGGGTACTGAAGCCCCTGGCGTGTTTGCCGTACCATGGTGTACGGGTGCAATCATGTCATTTAATAAACATAAATGTGAAAAGAAGACAATGCAAAAAATAGACAAGAAGCTAAGCATTGTTTATAGAGAGGCTATTTATCAAAGTCGAACGATACAAATAGTGCGGTAAGCAAAAGATATTGGACTATTCAGTATGTCCTGACCAGGTGGCAGGCCACGGAATTGTATTTAAAACAGGTATACCGCTCGTAACAGAGACCACCTGGGAGTTCCATAATGCGGCATGACTTGTCTGCCTCCCTGGATCTTGCATCGTTTTGCGGCAGTCGAATTGCCGAACAGGTCATCCGAAGTATGGAGGTCCTGAAAGTAAGAAAAAATTAAAAAAAGAATCCGGCAGCCTAGTACGTTTTAAGCCGTATTTTGGGCGTGCGTATTGTGCCCTTCCCCTGTGCCCATGGTAATTTCAGGGCGTAGTTATGTACGCGAGGTACTGGTTTCGCTATGTTGCGAAAGCTGGGGTTGGGGCCGCATTGCTACGCTTGCTCAGAGTGTGCCAGGCGTCCTGCTGTGGGTTACTCCGGGCGCGCTTGCAGTGTCTGGCTTTTTAATGGCCGGACTGGAGAATTGCCTGAGAAGGCTACTTTGTACCTCCGCTGCGAGAGCCGCCGTATGCTCTCCATACGGAGGGAGCGTTCGGTGTTCCGTTGACCGTAATTATCTCGAGGGCCTGGCATCTTGAGTTGAGATATGCGTAGTGCGGCACGCAATTGAACTTTGCGAATGCGGTTCGTCCGAGCAGGCGTGATAGCCACTGCGAAACGGGACTATATCGAGATTAACTCTTCGCTTCGGAAATTGTCGGGGATCCGAAGACCACGTCAACTGTTACTGAGCCTGTATAGTTGGCTTCTACACCTGGTATAACGCCTTTAAAGGTCGTTCTTGTGGGCTTAATCCTTGAGGGATCTATGCCCATTTTCCGCACTGTATCCTGATAAAGCAGGTTCAGGCTACTGCCGCCGTCCATGAGGACTCTTGTGAGATGAAATCCGTCGATGATTGGGTCGAGAACCAATGCGGCGAAGCCGCCATGACGGATGCTAGTGGGATGGTCCCTTCGATCAAAAGTGATCGGGCAGGAGGACCATGGGTTGAACTTTGGGGCGACTGGCTCTATCGCGTATACGTCCGTACGCACGCTTCCGCTCCCGCTTGGGAATGTGGGTTGCGTATATCATGTTCACCGTCCGCACTTGTGGGGGAAAGCCCTTCTGTACATTGTTGTTCGGCGGCTTGGGCTCCTCGTCGTCGTTGTGCAGCCCATTGTCAATGTTTTTGGCCCTTAACTTGCCTACCTGCTTGAACACCCAACAATCCCTATTAGTGTGATTGGCTGGCCTTTCGGGGGTGCCATGTATCTGGCACAAGCGATCGAGTATTCGGTCCAAACTGGACGGGCCCTTAGTATTCTTTTTGAATGGCTTTTTCCGCTGACCGGATTTATAGCCTTTGAATCCGGCATTGACTGCCGTGTCTTCATTGCTGTTGCTGCTAACGCGGTGTTTTTGCTTATTCCGACGTGTCCTGCCACTTTTGTCCTTGGTATCCGAATTACTAGGGTTCTTTGATTAGTTGTTACTGCAAGCTAGCCAGCTGTCTTCTCCCGCGCAAAAGCGGGTCATGAGGGCTGCCATGGATTTCGGCTTTTCCTGTCCGAGGTGCCGGGCAAGCCACTCATCGCGGATGTTATGCTTGAAGGCTGCTAGGGCCTCTGCGTCCGGACAGTCGACTATCTGGTTTTTCTTTGTTAGGAACCGTGTCCAGAATTGTCTGGCCGATTCCTCTGGCTGCTGAATTATGTGGCTTAAGTCGTCGGCGTCCGGTGGTCACACGTAAGTGCCCTGGAAGTTGTCGAGGAATGCAGCTTCTAGGTCCTCCCAAGAACCGATTGAGTCTGCTGGCAAGCTGTTAAGCCAATGCCGGGCCGGTCCTTTAAGTTTGAGCGGGAGGTATTTGATGGCGTGTAGATCATCGCCGCGTGCCATGTGGATGTGAAGGAGATAATCCTCGATCCATACCGCCGGATCTGTTGTGCCATCGTATGATTCGATGTTTACGGGTTTGAAACCCTCTGGGATTTTATGATCCATTACTTCATTCGTGAAGCATAGTGGGTGTGTGGCGCCTCTGTACTGGGCTATAACACGACGCAGCTCGGAAGAGCTATGTCTGTTGTGTTCGGCCCGGCCGGATTTGTTGTATCCGGAGTGATGATCATTGTCACATGCCGTAGGGCGCCTGCGCGATCCATAGATCGATCTTGTTTGTCTTGCCTTATCCTCCAGTATGCCTCGCAGGTCGGGCGCATTTTCCCGTGCCTTAGTTGAGTGGCGTCGGGGCATGGCTTGGGTGGAGGGCCGAGAGGCCTCTCTGTCGCGGCCGCGAGGTGGCCGGTCTACCATGTCATGCACTGGTGATGTAGGTGCTTCCTCCTCTGATCGGGGTAGCGGCCTGCGCTTCGGGTAACTCTTGAGGGGCGTTCGAGTTCATACTCTTCGGCCGCAAGGACTTCAGTCCATCTGTCAGCTAGCAAATCTTGGGCAGCTCTAAGCTGTTGCTGCTTTTTCTTGAGGCTGCTTGCCGTGGCTAAAAGCCTGCGTTTAAAACGCTCTTGTTCGGCAGGGTCTGATGGTATGACGAACTTCGTCGTCATCGAGGCTTGCCTCGTCTTTGGAGGGAGGAGTATAGTTATCATCCTCGACCTCTTGGTCTGCCGCTCTCTCCTGAGGGCTGGCTTCTCCATCTTCCTGTGCCGAATCTTGCTGAGGTGGGTGTTCTTCGGCGCTATTCGGGGTAGTATTATCTCCCATGCCGGAATCACCATTTTTGCTTTGGCGGGATTTAGAGCGGCGCGCTGACGCCGACGCTTTGGCTGTTTCTTGGGGGCGTCATCCCCCACTGTTCCATCGCCATCTCCATCTTTTGGAGTATCCACCATATATATGTCATATGACAAGGTGGCCTTCCAGCGCCCTACAGGTGCTGGTTCCAGTCTGTCTCCTACATTGTCGTCCATGCCGTCGATGTCTTCGGAGCCGAAGTCAAGCATGTCGGTTAGATCGTCGACAGTGGCTACAAAGTGGGTGGTGTGTGGGCTTGAGTTTCCTCACCGTCCGTATCCCACCCTCGCCGACCGTAGTCCGGCCAGGGCTCTCCTGATATAGAGAGAGACTTAAGAGAATTCAGCATGTCGCCAAAAGGCGAATGCTGAAAGATGTCTACGGCGGTGAACTCCATTATCGGCGCCCAATCGGATTCGATTGGCAGGGGCGCGGTTCGGTCCGGAAGGAGTCCGGATCCTCGGAGTCACGGGTCATGCAGAGTGCGGGGCTGGAGTTCGGCTCGATGCCTCTGAGATCGCAGCCCCTGAGGCA
Source organism: Triticum urartu (assembly GCF_003073215.2). Lineage (NCBI taxonomy): Eukaryota > Viridiplantae > Streptophyta > Magnoliopsida > Poales > Poaceae > Triticum > Triticum urartu. The sequence goes on from NC_053028.1 coordinate 704,530,505, forward strand.
GCGTCCAACCGCTGATCCTCGATCGGCGCAGTAGGCTCCAAATCAATGGTCAGAACCGGTGTGTGTGCGGCCTCCAAAGCGCTGTTCGGCGGTAGAGCTATATCATGCCCATCGAGACAGGGCGGCGCGCTTGGCTGTTGCTCAAATCCGTCGAAGATCAAGTCCCCGCGGATGTCGGCCGTGTAGTTTAGGCTTCCAAACCTGACCTGATGGCCAGGGGCGTAGCTTTCGATCTGATCAAGGTGGCCGAGCGAATTGGCCCGCAGAGCGAAGCCGCCGAAGAAAGATCTGTCCGGGGAGAAAAGTCTCACCCTGGACCGCATCGTTGTTGATGATCGAAGGAGCCATCGGCTGAAGGCGACGACACAGAGGAACTCTCAATGAAAGCACCAATGTCGGTGTCAAAACCGGCGGATCTCGGGTAGGGGGTCTCGGAACTGTGCGTCAAGGCTGGATGGTAACAGGAGACATGTAACACGATGTTTTTACCCAGGTTCGGGCCCTCTCGATGGAGGTAATACCCTACTCCTGCTTGATTAATATTGATGATATGGGTAGTACAAGAGTAGATCTACCAGGAGATCAAGGAGGCTAAACCCTAGAAGCTAGCCTATGGTATGATTGTTGTATATGGAGTTGATTCTGTCCTACGGACTACAACCCTCCGGTTTATATAGACACCGGATAGGGTTAGGGTTACATAGAGTCGGTTACAATGGTAGGAGATCTTGAATATCCGCATCGCCGAGCTTGCCTTCCACGCCAAGGAAAGTCCCATCTTGACACAGGACGAAGTCTTCAATCTTGTATCTTCATAGTCCAGGAGTCCGGCTGAAGGTATAGTCCGGCTACCTGAACACCCCCTAATCCAGGACTCCCTCACGGACCCTACGGGTTCGAGAACTATGTAGACATGACCGAGACACGTCTCCGCTCAATAACCAATAGCAGAACCTGGATGCTCATATTGGTTCCTACATATTCTACGAAGCTCTTTATCGGTCAAACCGCACAACACCATAGGTTGTTCTCTTTGTCATCGGTATGTTACTTGCCCGAGATTCGATCATCGGTATCCCAATACCTAGTTCAATCTCGTTACCGGCAAGTCTCTTTACTCGTTCCGTAATACATCATCCCGTAACTAACTCATTAGTTATCATGCTTGCAAGGCGTATAGTGATGTGTGTTACCGAGAGGGCCCATAGATACCTCTCCGACAATCGGAGTGAGAAATCCTAATCTTGATCTATGCCAACTCAACAAGTACCATCGGAGACACATGTAGAGCACCTTTATAATCACGTAGTTACGTTGTGACGTTTGGTAGAACACAAAGTGTTCCTCCGGTATTCGGGAGTTGCATAATCTCATAGTCATAAGAACATGCGGGATCTAAACTCCCTTACCTTTGACAGGCTTGGCGGGCGATATCCGAACCGATTAACTGTCCGGCTCCACTGCCCGAAGACCCAGCCCCAGCTCTACTAGTGAAGCTGCTGGCTTCGGCGCCTTATGTGGTGCCGGAGAAGAAGGCCAAGAAGAAGAAGACCACGGGGACTCGAAGGAGTGCCCGCAACATGGTGGTGTCGGACACGTCATCTGACGAGTCCGAGATGCCCTCCTCCCACGAAAACGAGGAGGAGGAAGAAGAAAACTCTCCCCCCGAGCGGAGGGAGGAGAGAAGAGGAAGGCCGCCCCAACGGGGGAGGCCGAGGGGTCTAGGAAAAGGAAGACCCCTCCGCTGGACTACGCCCCCAACGCCGAAGAAGGCCAAGAGGAGTGGCCAAACAGGGCCAAGCGTCCGGCGAAATCGTAAGTTCGGATATCAGAGTAACTCATGATGTTCCTTTGTTGCACAGCTTTCCCTAATGTCGAATGTAATTATGCAGTCCGCCCCGGGCCGAATTCGACGAATCCTCGGGCAGCTCCCTGGACTCATCGGACGTGAACTCAGTTCCGCCCACTGTCTCCCCCCGCACTGCAGACAACGCCGAAGTGGCGTCGCGACAAGCTCCGGGGCAGGAGGAGGCGGTCCTGGAGGAGCCGCAAGGTAACCCCCCGAACTCCAGGAGTGAGGGGGATAAGGCTCCCCAGGGCTCTCAGTCCGGCTTCGTGCCGGACACCGTGCCGGAATCTTCAGTTCCGGACCACGGTAGGCGAACTCCTTGCAAGAGGAGCAAGCCTTCTAAGCCGACGGCCTCCGTCCAACCGGAGGTGCCGGACAATCTGCTAGAGGTGCTTGACGACGCCTCCATCAACGAGGGGCACCGTACTATTATGAGTACGGTGATCTAGAAGGTTCAGTCCGCCAAGAGCGGACTGACTGAAGCTTGTGCTAGCCTTCTAACAGGCTTCGAGGTAAGTAAAAATATGTAAAAATATTACCGCATAGACAGTAGCCCCTGATGCTCTGTTTGGCGTTCGGAAAGAAAAGCCGAATAGAGGATCTATTAAATATCGCAGGAGTCTAACAAAAAAGAGTCAATATGCGTATGCAGTCTTCGCTGCTATCCACCAACGCACTGACTGCAGAGGTGGGTGTCCTGAAGCAGGACCTCGAGCGGACCGAGCAAGAGCTCGGCCTTGCCAAGCAGCGGCTCGAGGAGGAAGAAGGTAAGAAATACCTTGCAGAAAAAGTGCCTAGAAAAAGGCATTGATTGCAAAAAGAGTAACAGGATTGTATTTCTTATTGTAGGGGCCACGACTGAGGTGGAAACCCTTAAGCAGGCGCTGTCTACGGCCAAAAAGAAAACGGCCGCGGAGCGCACCGAGCGAGACAGACTTGGGGTTCAGGTCAGCGAGGTGCAGTAAGAGCTGCAGGCTCTCATGAAAAAACATGAGAGTTTGGAGCTGGAGTCGAAGGCGCAAGCATCCGAGCTTGCAACGGCCCTAGAGGCTACCAAGTCTACCAAGGACGAAGCCCAAAAGGCCCTCCAAGAGTTGGAGGAGATGAGGAAGATATCAGCGGGTAAGGCATTCTTTATGCAAAGCAGAAATATAAAAGTGAACTACCTGTTACTTACCCGAATCCGGAGCTCTCCAGGGGCATTCGCAGATCTTCCCCGCAGCATATCCGATGCCGCCGCATTCTACCGAGCTGAAGAGGGCAGCTCGACGGAGAAGGTGTTCTGGTCTCAGTATTCTGAGGCCGGACACCCTGTGCCCTTGAGCGACCAGCTGAAACAGCTGGTCGAGCTCCACAAGGCGGCCGAGCAGGCCATGAAGGGCTTCATAGTTCGGCTGTGGCCCGGAGAGGCCCTGCCTAGGAGCTATTTCGGGCTGGTGCGGTGGCTGGTGGAGGCCTGTCCGAGGCTTGAGGTCATCAAGCGCTCCGTCTGCATCGAAGGTGCCCGTCGGGCCCTTGCCCGTGCAAAGGTGCACTGGGGTAAGCTGGACGGTGAGAAGTTTGTGAAGGACGGGCCGCCGCCAGGGAAGGAGCATCGCAAGCCCGAGAACTACTACAAGGATGTTCTTGCAGGTGCCCGCCTTGTGGCAGATGAATGTACCAAGGATGTAATTTTTGAATGAACTCGCTCGTGTTATCCTATGCGCTGAAAACTTGTTCATATGCGCTAAGCAATGCTTATTGAATTTAAAATATTACTTTCTGTGCGGCCGTTTATCAAAAATTGAGAGATGGCCAGTGGTCGGCTTCTGCCCCCGTGCCACTAGTGCTGGGGTGTTCGGGATAACCCTGAGCGCTCTTTTTCCCATAGTTGGGTCCTTCGAGGGAGGCGCTCAGCACAACGAACCAGGCAATCGGACTATAATGCTTGAACACTCTCACTTAGCCATAGAACTCTATAATTTTAAATTTCGGCAAAGCCCCTAGTTCGGAAGACCGAGTTCGGGGCGCTATCCACGCCTTGGCCGGCAAAGCCGGCTCCTCGCTCGAAGCGGCATAAGCCTTTAGGGACTCGAAAAACCTCACGAACAGCGACCGGTCTCTCGCCACATCATGACAGTCAGTTTTAGCTTTCTCCACTGAGGTGCTTAACCCAGCTGAACCGGGGCACAATCCCAGTGGTTCTCCTAGTGCTACCTTAGCCGATAGAGCGGAACGTAAGGCACCAGAACATAGGAGCCGGGCAAACCCAACTATTGACCCAAATCATGATTCGGAGCTGATGCATATAATGCTATAAGTTCGGGGTGCCGCACTTGTGAAAGTGTACGGACTTGTCACACCATTATGAGGGGTACTGAAGCCCCTGGCGTGTTTGCCGTACCATGGTGTACGGGTGCAATCATGTCATTTAATAAACATAAATGTGAAAAGAAGACAATGCAAAAAATAGACAAGAAGCTAAGCATTGTTTATAGAGAGGCTATTTATCAAAGCCGAACGATACAAATAGTGCGGTAAGCAAAAGATATTGGACTATTCAGTATGTCCTGACCAATGGCAGGCCACGGAATTGTATTTAAAACAGGTATACCGCTCGTAACAGAGACCACCTGGGAGTTCCATAATGCGGCATGACTTGTCTGCCTCCCTGGATCTTGCATCGTTTGTGCGGCAGTCGAATTGCCGAACAGGTCATCCGAAGTATGGAGTCCTGAAAGTAAGAAAAAATTAAAAAAAGAATCCGGCAGCCCCTAGTACGTTTTAAGCCGTATTTTGGGCGTGCCGTTATCGTGCCCCTTCCCCTGTGCCCATGGTATTTCAAGGGCGTAGTTATGTACGCGAGGTACTGGTTTCGCTATGTTGCGAAAGCTGGGGTTGGGGCCGCATTGCTACGCTTGCTCAGAGTGTGCCAGGCGCTCCTGCTGTGGGTTACTCCGGGCGCGCTTGGCAGTGTCTGGCTTTTTAATGGCCGGACTGGAGAATTGCCTGAGAAGGCTACTTTGTACCTCCGCTGCGAGAGCCGCCGTATGCTCCTCCATACGGAGGGAGCGTTTGGTGTTTCCGTTGACCGTAATTACTCCTCGAGGGCCTGGCATCTTGAGCTTGAGATATGCGTAGTGCGGCACCACATTGAACTTTGCAAATGTGGTTCGTCCGAGCAGGGCGTGATAGCCACTGCAAAACGGGACTATATCGAAGATTAACTCTTCGCTTCGGAAATTGTCCGGGGATCCGAAGACCACGTCAAGTGTTACTGAGCCTGTACAGTTGGCTTCTACACCTGGTATAACGCCTTTAAAGGTCGTTCTTGTGGGCTTAATCCTTGATGGATCTATGCCCATTTTCCGCACTGTATCCTGATAAAGCAGGTTCAGGCTACTGCCGCTGTCCATGAGGACTCTTGTGAGATGAAATCTGTCGATGATTGGGTCGAGAACCAATGCGGCGAAGCCGCCATGACGGATGCTAGTGGGGTGGTCCCTTCGATCAAAAGTGATCGGGCAGGAGGACCATGGGTTGAACTTTGGGGCGACTGGCTCTATCGTGTATACGTCCCGTACCGCACGCTTCCGCTCCCGCTTGGGAATGTGGGTTGCGTATATCATGTTCACCGTCCGCACTTGTGGGGGAAAGCCCTTCTGTCCATTGTTGTTCGGCGGCTTGGGCTCCTCGTCGTCGCTGTGCAGCCCATTGTCAATGTTTTTGGCCCTTAACTTGCCTACCTGCTTGAACACCCAACAATCCCTATTAGTGTGATTGGCTGGCCTTTCGGGGGTGCCATGTATCTGGCACAAGCGATCGAGTATTCGGTCCAAACTGGACGGGCCCTTAGTATTCTTTTTGAATGGCTTTTTCCGCTGACCGGATTTATAGCCTTTGAATCCGGCATTGACTGCCGTGTCTTCATTGCTGTTGCTGCTAACGCGGTGTTTTTGCTTATTCCGACGTGTCCTGCCACTTTTGTCCTTGGTATCCGAATTACTAGGGTTCTTTGATTAGTTGTTACTGCAAGCTAGCCAGCTGTCTTCTCCCGCGCAAAAGCGGGTCATGAGGGCTGCCATGGATTTCGGCTTTTCCTGTCCGAGGTGCCGGGCAAGCCACTCATCGCGGATGTTATGCTTGAAGGCTGCTAGGGCCTCTGCGTCCGGACAGTCGACTATCTGGTTTTTCTTTGTTAGGAACCGTGTCCAGAATTGTCTGGCCGATTCCTCTGGCTGCTGAATTATGTGGCTTAAGTCGTCGGCGTCCGGTGGTCACACGTAAGTGCCCTGGAAGCTGTCGAGGAATGCAGCTTCTAGGTCCTCCCAAGAACCGATTGAGTCTGCTGGCAAGCTGTTAAGCCAATGCCGGGCCGGTCCTTTAAGTTTGAGCGGGAGGTATTTGATGGCGTGTAGATCATCGCCGCGTGCCATGTGGATGTGAAGGAGATAATCCTCGATCCATACCGCCGGATCTGTTGTGCCATCGTATGATTCGATGTTTACGGGTTTGAAACCCTCTGGGATTTTATGATCCATTACTTCATTCGTGAAGCATAGTGGGTGTGTGGCGCCTCTGTACTGGGCTATAACACGACTCAGCTCGGAAGAGCTATGTCTGTTGTGTTCGGCCCGGCCGGATTTGTTGTATCCGGAGTGATGATCATTGTCACATGCCGTAGGGCGCCTGCGCGATCCATAGATCGATCTTGTTTGTCTTGCCTTATCCTCCAGTATGCCTCGCAGGTCGGGCGCATTTTCCCGTGCCTTAGTTGAGTGGCGTCGGGGCATGGCTTGGGTGGAGGGCCGAGAGGCCTCTCTGTCGCGGCCGCGAGGTGGCCGGTCTACCATGTCATGCACTGGTGATGTAGGTGCTTCCTCCTCTGATCGGGGTAGCGGCCTGCGCTTCGGGTAACTCTTGGAGGGGCGTTCGAGTTCATACTCTTCGGCCGCAAGGACTTCAGTCCATCTGTCAGCTAGCAAATCTTGGGCAGCTCTAAGCTGTTGCTGCTTTTTCTTGAGGCTGCTTGCCGTGGCTAAAAGCCTGCGTTTAAAACGCTCTTGTTCGGCAGGGTCTGATGGTATGACGAACTCGTCGTCATCGAGGCTTGCCTCGTCTTTGGAGGGAGGAGTATAGTTATCATCCTCGACCTCTTGGTCTGCCGCTCTCTCCTGAGGGCTGGCTTCTCCATCTTCCTGTGCCGAATCTTGCTGAGGTGGGTGTTCTTCGGCGCTATTCGGGGTAGTATTATCTCCCATGCCGGAATCACCATTTTTGCTTTGGCGGGATTTAGAGCGGCGCCGCTGACGCCGACGCTTTGGCTGTTTCTTGGGGGCGTCATCCCCCACTGTTCCATCGCCATCTCCATCTTTTGGAGTATCCACCATATATATGTCATATGACGAGGTGGCCTTCTAGCGTCCTATAGGTGCTGGTTCCAGTTCGTCTCCTACATCGTCGTCCATGCCGTCGATGTCTTCGGAGCCAAAGTCAAGCATGTCGGTTAGATCGTCGACAGTCGCTACAAAGTGGGTGGTGGGTGGGCTTTGAATTTCCTCATCGTCCGTATCCCACCCTTGCTGACCGTAGTCCGGCTAGGGCTCTCCTAATAAAGAGAGAGACTTAAGAGAATTCAGGATGTCGCTAAAAGGCGAATGCTGAAAGATGTCTACGGCGGTGAACTCCATTATCGGCGCCCAATCGGATTCGATTGGCAGGGGCGCGGGGGGTTCGGAGTCCGGGAAGGAGTCCGGATCCTCGGAGTCACGGGTCATGCAGAGTGTGGGGCTGGAGTTCGGCTCGGTTGCCTCTGAGATCGCAGCCCCTGAGGCAGCGTCCAACCGCTGATCCTCGATCGGCGCAGTAGGCTCCAAATCAATGGTCAGAACCGGTGTGTGTGCGGCCTCCAAAGCGCTGTTCGGCGGCAGAGCTATATCATGCCCATCGAGACAGGGCGGCGCGCTTGGCTGTGGCTCAAATCCGTCGAAGATCAAGTCCCCGCGGATGTCGGCCGTGTAGTTTAGGCTTCCAAACCTGACCTGATGGCCAGGGGCGTAGCTTTCGATCTGATCAAGGTGGCCGAGCGAATTGGCCCGCAGAGCGAAGCCGCCAAAGATAAAGATCTGTCCGGGGAGAAAAGTCTCACCCTGGACCGCATCGTTGTTGATGATCGAAGGAGCCATCGGGCTTGAAGGCGACGACACAGAGGAACTCTTAATGAAAGCACCAATGTCGGTGTCAAAACCGGCGGATCTCGGGTAGGGGGTCCCGAACTGTGCGTCAAGGCTGGATGGTAACAGGAGACATGTAACACGATGTTTTTACCCAGGTTCGGGCCCTCTCGATGGAGGTAATACCCTACTCCTGCTTGATTAATATTGATGATATGGGTAGTACAAGAGTAGATCTACCAGGAGATCAAGGAGGCTAAACCCTAGAAGCTAGCCTATGGTATGATTGTTGTATATGGAGTTGATTCTGTCCTACGGACTACAACCCTCCGGTTTATATAGACACCGGATAGGGTTAGGGTTACATAGAGTCGGTTACAATGGTAGGAGATCTTGAATATCCGCATCGCCGAGCTTGCCTTCCACGCCAAGGAAAGTCCCATCTTGACACAGGACGAAGTCTTCAATCTTGTATCTTCATAGTCCAGGAGTCCGGCTGAAGGTATAGTCCGGCTACCTGAACACCCCCTAATCCAGGACTCCCTCACGGACCCTACGGGTTCGAGAAGTATGTAGACATGACCGAGACACGTCTCCGCTCAATAACCAATAGCAGAACCTGGATGCTCATATTGGTTCCTACATATTCTACGAAGCTCTTTATCGGTCAAACCGCACAACACCATAGGTTGTTCTCTTTGTCATCGGTATGTTACTTGCCCGAGATTCGATCATCGGTATCCCAATACCTAGTTCAATCTCGTTACCGGCAAGTCTCTTTACTCGTTCCGTAATACATCATCCCGTAACTAACTCATTAGTTATCATGCTTGCAAGGCTTATAGTGATGTGTGTTACCGAGAGGGCCCATAGATACCTCTCCGACAATCGGAGTGAGAAATCCTAATCTTGATCTATGCCAACTCAACAAGTACCATCGGAGACACATGTAGAGCACCTTTATAATCACGTAGTTACGTTGTGACGTTTGGTAGAACACAAAGTGTTCCTCCGGTATTCGGGAGTTGCATAATCTCATAGTCATAAGAACATGTATAAGTCATGAAGAAAGTAATAGCAGTAAACAAACGATCAAGTGCTAAGCTAACGGAAATGGGTCAAGTCAATCACATCATTCTCCTAGTGATGTGATCGCATTGATCAAATAACAACTCATGTCTATGGTTAGGAAACCTTAACCATCTTTGATCAATGAGCTAGTCAAGTAGAGGCATACTAGTGACACTATGTTTGTCTATGTATTCACACATGTATTATGTTTCCGGTTAATGCAATTCTAGCATGAATAATAAACATTTATCATGAAATAAGGAAATAAATAATAACTTTATTATTGCCCCTAGGGCATATTTCCTTCAGTCTCCCACTCGCACTAGAGTCAATAATCTAGATTACACAGTAATGATTTTAACGCCCATGGAGCCTTGGTGCTGATCATGTTTTGCTCATGGAAGAGGCTTAGTCAACGGGTCTGCAACATTCAGATCCGTATGTATCTTGCAAATCTCTATGTCTCCCACCTGGACTTGATCCCGGATGGAGTTGAAGCGTCTCTTGATGTGCTCGGTTCTCTTGTGAAATCTGGATTCCTTTGCCAAGGCAATTGCACCAGTATTGTCACAAAAGATTTTCATTGGACCTGATGCACTAGGTATTACACCTAGATCGGATATGAACTCCTTCATCCAGACTCCTTCATTCGCTGCTTCCAAAGCAGCAATGTAGTCCGCTTCACATGTAGATCCCGCCACGACGCTCAGTTTAGAACTGCTCCAACTGACAGCTCCACCGTTTAATACAAACACGTATCCGGTTTGCAATTTAGAATCGTCCGGATCAGTGCCAAAGCTTGCATCCACGTAACCATTTACGATGAGCTCTTTGTCACCTCCATAAACGAGAAACATATCCTTGGTCCTTTTCAGGTACTTGAGGATGTTCTTGACCGCTGTCCAGTGATCCACTCCTGGATTACTTTGGTACCTCCCTGCTAGGCTAATAGCAAGGCACACATCAGGTCTGGTACACAGCATTGCATACATGATAGAGCCTATGGCTTAAGCATAGGGAACACTTTTCATTTTCTCTCTATCTTATGCAGTGGTCGGGCATTGAGTCTTACTCAACTTCATACCTTGTAATATAGGTAAGAACCCTTTCTTAGCTTGATCCATTTTGAACTTCTTCAAAACTTTATCAAGGTATGTGCTTTGTGAAAGTCCAATTAAGCGTCTTGATCTATCTCTATAGATCTTGATGCCCAATATATAAGCAGCTTCACCGAGGTCTTTCATTGAAAAACTCTTATTCAAGTATCCATTTATGCTATCCATAAATTCTATATCATTTCCAATCAACAATATGTCATCCACATATAATATTAGAAATGCTACAGAGCTCCCACTCACTTTCTTGTAAATACAGGCTTCTCCAAAAGTCTGTATAAAACCATATGCTTTGATCACACTGTCAAAATGTTTATTCCAACTCTGAGAGGCTTGCACCAGTCCATAAATGGATCACTGGAGCTTGCACACTTTGTTAGCTCCCTTTGGATCGATAAAACCTTCAGGTTGCATCATATACAACTCTTCTTCCAGAAATCCCTTCAGGAATGCAGTCTTTACATCCATTTGCCAAATTTCATAATCAGAAAATGTGGCAATAGCTAACATGATTCGGACGGACTTAAGCATCACTACGGGTGAGAAGGTCTAATCGTAGTCAACTCCTTGAACTTGTCGAAAACCTTTTGCAACAAGTCGAGCTTTGTAGACAGTAACATTACCATCAGCGTCTGTCTTCTTCTTGAAGATCCATTTGTTCTCAATGGCTTGTCGATCATCGGGAAAGTCAACCAAAGTCCACACTTTGTTCTCATACATGGATCCCATCTTAGATTTCATGGCCTCAAGCCATTTTGCGGAATCTGGGCTCATCATCGCTTACTCATAGTTTGTAGGTTCGTCATGGTCAAGTAACATGACCTCCAGAACTGGATTACTATACCACTCTGGTGCGGATCTTGCTCTGGTTGACCTACGAGGTTCGGTAGTAACTTGATCTGAAGTTTCATGATCATTATCATTAGCTTCCTCACTAATTGGTGTAGATGTCACAGAAACCGGTTTCTGTGATGAACTATTTTCCAATAAGGGAGCAGGTACAGTTACCTCATCAAGTTCTACTTTCCTCCCACTCACTTCTTTCGAGAGAAACTCCTTCTCTAGAAAGGATCCATTCTTAGCAACGAATATTTTGCCTTCGGATCTGTGATAGAAGACGTACCCAATAGTTTCCTTTGGGTATCCTATGAAGGCACATTTCTCCGATTTGGATTCGAGCTTATCAGGTTGAAGCTTTTTCACATAAGCATCGCAGCCCAAACTTTAAGAAATGACAACTTTGGTTTCTTGCCAAACCATAGTTCATAAGGCGTCGTGTCAACGGATTTTGATGGTGCCCTATTTAACGTGAATGCAGCCGTCTCTAAATCATAAACCCAAAACGATAGCGGTATATCAGTAAGAGATATCATAGATCGCACCATATCTAGTAAAGTATGATTACGACGTTCGGACACACCATTACGCTGTGGTGTTCCGGGTGGCGTGAGTTGCGAAACTATTCCGCATTGTTTCAAATGTATGCCAAACTCGTAACTCAAATATTCTCCTCCACGATCAGATCATAGAAACTTTATTTTCTTATTACGATGATTTTCCACTTCACTCTGAAATTCTTTGAACTTTTCAAATGTTTCAGATTCATGTTTCATTAAGTAGATATACCCATATCTGCTTAAATTATCTGTGAAGGTGAGAAAATAACGATACCCGCCGCGAGCCTCAATATTCATCGGACCACATACATCAATATGTATGATTTCCAACAAATCTGTTGCTCGCTCCATAGTTCCGGAGAACGGCGTTTTAGTCATCTTGCCCATAAGGCATGGTTCGCAAGTACCAAGTGATTCATAATCAAGTGATTCTAAAAGTCCATCAGTATGGATTTTCTTCATGCGCTTTATACCAATATGACCCAAATGGCAGTGCCACAAATAAGATGCACTATCATTATCAACTCTGCATCTTTTGGCTTCAACATTATGAATATGTGTATCACTACTATCGAGATTCAAGCAAGAATAGACCACTTCTTTAAGGGTGCATGACCATAACAATATTACTCATATAAATAGAACAACCATTATTCTCAGATTTAAATGAATAACCGTTCTCGCATCAAACAGATCTAGATATAATGTTCATGCTTAACGCAGGCACCAAATAACAATTATTTAGGTCTAAAACTAATCCCGAAGGTAGATGTAGAGGTAGCGTGCCGACGGCGATCACATCGACTTTGGAACCATTTCCCACACGCATCGTCACCTCGTCCTTAGCCAGTCTTCGCTTCATCCGTAGTTCCTGTTTCGAGTTGCAAATATTAGCAACAGAACCAGTATCAAATACCCAGGTGCTACTGTGAGCTCTAGTAAGGTACACATCAATAACATGTATATCACATATACGTTTGTTCACCTTGCCATCCTTCTTATCCGCCAAATACTTGGGGCATTTCTTCTTCCAGTGACCAGTCTGTTTGTAGTAGAAGCACTCAGTCTCAGGCTTAGGTCCAGACTTGGGTTTCTTCTCCTCAGAAACAACTTGTTTGCCGTTCTTATTGAAATTCCCCTTCTTCTTCCCTTTGCCCTTTTTCTTGAAACTAGTGGTCTTATTGACCATCAACACTTGATTCTCCTTCTTGATTTCTACCTCCGCAGCCTTTAGCATCGCGAAGAGATCGGGAATTGTCTTATTCAACCCTTGCATATTATAGTTCATCACGAAGCTTTTGTAGCTTGGTGGTAGTGATTGAAGAACTCTGTCAATGACACTATCAACAGGAAGATTAACTCCCAGTTGAGTCAAGTGATTATGATACCCAGACATTTTCAGTATATGCTCATTGACAGAACTATTCTCCTCCATCTTGCAGCTATAGAACTTATTGGAGACTTCATATCTCTCAATCCGGGCATTTCTTGAAATATTAACTTCAACTCCTGGAACATTTCATATGTTCCATGATGTTCAAAACGTTGTTGAAATCCCTGTTCTAAGCCGTAAAGCATGGCACACTGAACTATCGAGTAGTCATCAGCTTTCTCTGCCAGACATTCATAAATATATGGTGTTGCTCCTACAGCAGGTTTGGCACTTAGCAGTGCTTCCAGGACGTAATTCTTCTGTGCAGCAATGAGGATAATCCTCAAGTTACGGACCCAGTCCGTGTAATGCTACCATCATGTTTCAACTTTGCTTTCTCAAGGAATGCATTAAAATTCAATGGAACAACAACACAACCATCTATCTACAACTACATAGATAAGCAAAATATTATCAGGGACTAAGTTCATGATAAATTTAAGTTCAATTAATCATCTAAGTGATCACGTGATAGACATCCCTCTAATCATCTAAGTGATCACGTGATCCATATCAACTAAACCATAACCGACCATCACGTGAAATGGGGTAGTTTTCGATGGTGAACATCACTATGTTGATCATATCTTACTATATGATTCACACTCAACCTTTTAGTCTCAGTGTTCCGAGGCCATATCTGCATATGCTAGGCTCGTCAAGTTTAACCTGAGTATTCTGCGTGTGCGAAACTGGTTTGCACCCGTTGTAGATGGACGTAGAGCTTATCACACCCGATCATCACGTGGTGTCTCGGCACGACGAACTTTGGCAACGGTGCATACTCAGGGAGAACACTTTTATCTTGAAATTTAGTGAGAGATCATCTTATAATGCTACCGTCAAACAAAGCAGAATAAGATGCATAAAGGATAAACATCACATGCAATCAATATAAGTGATATGATATGGCCATCATCATCTTGTGCTTGTGATCTCCATCTCCGAAGCACCGTCATGATCACCATCGTCACCAGTGCGACACCTTGATCTCCATCGTGGCATCGTTGGCATCTCGCCAACTATTTCTTCTACGACTATCGCTACCGCTTAGTGATAAAGTAAAGCAATTACAGGGCGATTGCATTGCATACAATAAAGCGACAACCATATGGCTCTTTCCAGTTGCCGAGAACTCCGTTACAAAACATGATCATCTCATACAATAAATATAGCATCATGTATTGACCATATCACATCACAACATTGTCGGGGGACTAATCCACGAACACCTATGGGACCGGCGGACCGAGTCCCTTTCGGTTCGGCGGGGGCGGAGGTCGTGCAAAGAGCGGATCGAGGCGAAGCGCACGAGCAGTTTACCCAGGTTCGGGCCGCACGATGCGTAAAACCCTACTCCTGCTTTGTGGTTTGTATTGGAGTTCTTGCTCGGGAGCGCGGAGTGCTACAGTACACACCAGCGGCTAACGAGACCGAGCGTGAGTGTTCGAAACCCCCTCTCTATGTTGCGCATGGGCTTCCTTTTAAATGTTCAAGGGGTCACCGACAGGTGGCAACGTAGACAAGGGCAAAAAAGGGAAAGGTGCTACAGTAGGCACAGCTACCTGCTACAGTGTATCATACCTAACCCTGACGGCAGGGGACAAGGGCCTTAAATGCCCGTCTGCGTCGCCTAAACAATGTAAAAGGGACCGTCAGGGACGCCACCGCTCGCCACGACGGCAATCTTGTCAGCGCCGCTTGCCACCGCTCACCGCTGGCTGCACAGCCTCCCGCCACGTACGCTGGGAAGGGTCCCAGAGCGACACGTTGGTGGATGTGCTGGAGCGCGGACACGGAGTGGTGGCTTGCCGCGGCAAGCGCCTTGCCGCGGTCGTTGTCTTGTCGCGTCCGGGAGCTTGTCGCTCACCGGGCCTTGCCGGGACGCGTGGCGCGCCGCGGCAAGTTCCTTAAGATGCCTTGGGTGGCCTTCCCGGCAAACTCCTCTTGCCGGGGTCTTGAGGTGCCTTGGTTGGCCTTCCCGGCAAGCTCCTCTTGCCGGGGTCTTGACTTGGAGACTTTGTTCTTGAACGGCTCCAGGGGAGCCACGGAGGACCTTGGCGGTCACCCAGCAAGCCTTGCCGCGGGATGCTGTGACTGCCCGTGCACAAGTTCGGGATACTAGGGTACCCCTACTCTAGTACACCGACAGGAGCCCCCGGGCCTGGCCCATACACGGTGCCTAGCACTGTTGGGCCAGGCCCAAAACAGGGCACGGGCACGCGCGGCCTAGGTTACGCCGTATCTTTCTCCGTATCCACCGCGCCCTCCCCGAACGGCACGCGTTGAATGCGGCGTCGTGGGAGAGATCATGGGTGGTTATTTTATTCAGAAATGCGGAACGTCCGCCCCCTCCCTCTTTATAAGCAGGGGAAACAGGGGCAGTTCGCACATTCGCCCGTTGCTGCTTTCAATCTCAGAAATCTCCGCCGCTCCCTCGTCTTCCCAAAGCCGAAAGAGAGCAACGCTCCGCCCCCCATCGCCACCAGCATCACCAACGCCGTCGACCTCCTCCACCACTTCCGCCATGGCTCCAAAAGCCGACAAGGGGAAGGTCGTGAAGTCGACCGAGGCGCAGCGGCTTGCGGCGCTGCGGATGGAGCCGGCAGTTTTCCCCCCCAAGCTTGCCGCGAAGGAGCTGAGGGAGAACTACTACCTCTTCTGGTCGGCGGAGACGCGAGCGCATCCGCGCACGAAGGTACTCCCCGCCGCCGCTTGGAAGAAGGCCCCAAATGGATACCCCTTCTTCGCTCTGTTCTTCTACTGCGGGCTCTACCCGCCTTTCTCTGAATTCTTCTGCGACATCATGAATACCTATGGATTCCACCTCCTTGACTTCACCCCCAATGCCGTTCTGACCATGGCAGTTTTCGCACATCTCTGCGAAAACTTTGTCGGAGTCCATCCCAACGTAGCCCTCTTTCGCCACTTCTTCATACCCCGAGTAGAGAGAGGAGAGCCTCTATCCGGCGGAATCGCCTGGATCTCAAGGGCTGGCAAGAAGGAAACTTATCTGGAGGGAGAATTCCGCGGCAAGTGGGAGGAGTGGAGGGCAGACTGATGTTGGATTGACGAGGAGAACCCGCAGCCATTCACCGCCCGGCGCCAAACCCCAGTAGCACGCGGTAGCGATTGTAGTGACGTGGCCCCGGAAGTCGACAGACTGAAGATTGCTGTCACCCGGATCCTGCGCCTCAGGCTTGCCGGGCTTACTGTAGGCGCCGTTGGCGCAGATTTTCTTCGCCGCCGCATCGCCCCCCTGCAGGAACGGGGGAGACCTACTTGGGAGTTCAAGAATGCGGCGGATATCATGAGGCTGTGGCCGGGCCTCAACTACAACTTTACTGTTCTGGAGCTCAACGCGATGCTCCAAGAACTGTTCAAGAAACTTAAGCTTGTCAACATAGTCTAGGTCATGCTCTTCCGCCGAATCCTCCCGTGTTAACAACGGGCTTTCAACTTATGGGAGTTTGACCCGGCCCAACACCAGACTCTACGCGAGCTCTTCGACACGACACATAAGGACATCTAGAAGGTGCTGTTCAAGGGCGCCGAGGTCCCTCCTTCTCTTACCGAGGACCGCGGGCTAAGCGCGAAGCGCCCTACGAATCTGGTAAGTTCCGTACATCTGGTAGGGTATTCATTTCCCATAGCTTAACCATGTGCGGGGTTTGAGCTCCCATGCCTTTGACAGGACTGGGTGGAGACATTGGAGTAGATTAACTGTCCGGCCCCTCTGCCCGAAGACCCTGCGGACACTCTCCTGGCGGAGATGCGGACTCCGGCTCCTTATGAGGTGCCGGAGAAGACCAAGAAGAAGGCCAAGGGAATCTGAAAGAGTTCCCGGCGCCAGGTGGTATCAGACTCATTGTCCGATAACTCTGAGACGCACTCCTCCCGTGAAAACGAGGAGGAGGAAGATGAAGACTCTCCCCCTCCAGCCGGGGGAGACAAGAAAAGGAAGGCCGCCCCAACCGGGGAGGCCGAAGGGTCCAAGAAGGGAAGGACTCTCCTTCCGGACTGTTCCACCACCGCCGCCGACGGCGAAGACGAGTGGTTACTCAGGGCCAAGCCCCTGGCGGAGTCGTAAGTATTCAGATACCAGAGTAACTCATAGCATACTTTTATTGCATTACTTCTCCTAATCATCGAATATGATCATGTAGTCCACCGCGAGCCCGTATCGACATATCCTCGTTGGACGGTTCCTTGGACTCGTCGGATATGGATAGTGATACACTTCCAACCACCTCCTCTCCTCGCCCTAGGGACGATGTCGAGGTACTGTCTCAAGGGGGACCGAGCCGGGGGGAGACAGTCCCGGAGGCGCCTCAAGGCGACCTTCCGGACTCCAGGCGTGAAGGGAGTAAGACTCCCAGGGGCTCCAAGTTCGGCCCCCAGCCGAACATCGCGCCAGAACCTCCAGTGGTTCCGGACTCCGATCTGGCAGGCGGCCCCCTTTCCAAGAGGGGCAAGCCGCCCGTGCCGGTGACCTCTGTCCATCCAGAGGCACCGGACAACTTGCTGGGAGCACTTCGCGGCGCTTCCATTGACGAAGAGCACCACACTATTATGAGTGCGGTGATTAAGAAGGTTCAGTCCGCCAAGAGCGGACTGACTGAAGCCTGTGCCAGCCTTCTAACAGGCTTTGAGGTAAGTATTTAAAATATAGGAAAATATTACCGCATAGATAGTAGCCCCTGATGCTCTGTTTGGTGTTCACAAAGAAAAGCCGAATAGAGGATCAAATAATATCTGCAGGAGTCTAATATAAGTATGTCTGTATCCGTATGCAGGCTTCGCTGCTGACCTCTACCGCACTGACTGCGGAGGTTACTGCACTAAGGCAGAACCTCGAGCGGTCTGAGAAAGAGCTCGGTCTTGCCAAGAGGCAGCTCGAGGAGAACAAAGGTAAGTAATGCCTTGTCCATATATATATATATGTATGTATATATATATATATATATATAAGATGCGGTTGCAAAATGATAGGATCATCATGGATGTGTAAGGAGCCACGACCGAAGTGGCGACCCTGAAGCAAGCGCTGTCCAAGGCCGAAAACAAAGCAGCCAAGGAGCGCACCGAGCGGGAAAAACAAGAGGCATGGGTGGGCGAGGTGCAGCAAGAGCTCCAAGCTCTCGTGAAGAAGCATGAGGCTTTGGAGCTTGACTCGAAGATGCGAGATTCCAAGCTTGCCGCGACCCTCTAGAGCCCAAAGCATGCCAAGGCTGAAGCCCAAAAGTCCCTCCAGGAAATTGAGGCGATGAGGAAGATAGTGGCGGGTAATTCCTTCAATATGCAAAGCAAGCATGTGAAAGTAAATTACTTGTTACTTACCCGAGTTCGGAGCTCTCCAGGAGCATTCACAGATTTGCCCCGCAGCGTGTCGGATGCCGCGAAGTATTACCAGGCCTAGGAGGGAAGCTCGACGGAGAAGTTATTCTAGTCTCAGTATACTGGGACCGAACACCCGATGCCTGTGAGCGACCAGCTGAAGCAACTGGTCGAGCTGCACAAGGCGTCCGAACAGGCCATGAGGGGCCTTATAGTCCGGATGTGGCCTGGCGACTCCCTTCCCAACAGCTACTTCGGCCTTGTGAGGCGGCTTGTGGATGCCTGCCCACGGCTTGAAGTCATAAAGTGGTCTGTCTGCATCGAAGGTGCATGCCGGGCTTTTGCCTGTGCGAAGGTGCACTGGGCCAAGATGGACGCCGAGAAGCTGGTGAAGGAGGGGCCGCCACAGGGCAAGGAGCATCGGCACCCCGAAATGTATTATGAGGGTGTCCTGAAGGGTGCCCGTCTTGTGGCGGACGAGTGTGCGAAGGATGTAATTTTTGAATGAACTTGCTCATGTGATCCTATATTATGAAAACTTGTTTCATATGCGCCGTGCAACGCTTGTTTGAATTTAAAATATTATCTTCTGTGCGGCTGTTTGTTAAATCTGAGAGATGGCGAGTCGTCGGCTTCTGCCCCCATGCCACGAGTGCTGGGGTGTTCGGGATAAATCTGAGCACTCTTTTTCCCATTGTTGGGTCCTTCGAGGGAGGTGCTTAGCACAACGAATAATGCAATCAGACTATAATGCTTTATCACTCTCACTTAGCCATAGAAGTCTACAATTTTAAATTTTGGCGAAGCCCCTAGTATTCGGAAGGCCGAATTCGGGGCGCTATACACGCCTTAAGCCGGACAAAGCCGACTCCTCACTCTAAGCGGCATAAGTCTTTAGGGACTCGAGACCTCTCGAACAGCGACCAACTCTCGCCTTATCATGACAGTCAGTTTTAGATTTCTCTACTGAGGTGCTTAGCCTAGATGAACCGAGGCACAATCGCAGTAGTTCTCCCAGTGCTACCTTAGCCGATATAGCGGAACGTAAGGTACCAAAACATGGGAGCTGGGCAAACCCAACTATTGACCCAAGACATGATTCGGAGCTGATGCATATAATGCTATAAGTTCGGGGTGCCGCACTGTTGAAATTGTTCGGACTTCTCACGCCGTATTACGGGGTACGCTGAAGCCCCTGGCGTATGGGCCGTACCAGAGTGTACGGGTGCTGGATGTCATGAATGAACATGTGGAAAAAAGAATAGAGAATGCAGTAATAGTCGAGTGCTATGCATTGTTTATTCAAAAAGGTGCATCAAAGAAGAATGATACAAGTAGTGTGATAAGCAAAAAGTTGGACTATTTGACATGTCCCCTCCAAGGGTAACCTGAGGAATGGTATTTAAAGCAAGTATTTCACTCGTTATCAGAGACCACCTGGGAGTTCCGTGGTGTGACGTAGCTTTCTGCCTCCTTGGTTGTTGCATCGTGTGTCCGGCAATCGTACTGCCGGACGGGGTTTCCAGAGATTAAAGTCCTGAAAGAGAGAAAAATAACAAAGCGGGAAGCCCCTAGTGCGGTTGAGCCGCGTCTTGGGGCGTGCCGTAGTCGTGCCCCCTCCCCACCTGTGCCTATGGTATTTTCAATGCGTAATTATGTACGCGTGGCACGGATTTCGCCGTTTGGCTGGTACTGGGGTGGGGGCCGCATTGCTATGCGAGCTCGGAACGTGCCAGGCGGTCTTGTTGCTGATTACTCCCGGCGCGCTTGAAGGTGTCCGGGTCTTTAATCGTCGAACTGGTGGATTGCCTTAAGAGGCCGCTTTGCGCTTCTGCCGTGAGGGCCGCAGTGTGCTCCTCCGTGCGGAGAGAGCGCTCTGTGTTTCCATTGACTGTGATGACCCCCTGAGGTCCTGGCATCTTGAGCTTGAGATATGCATAGTGCGGTACCGCATTGAATCTCGCAAATGCGGTTCGCCCGAGCAGTGCATGATAGCCGCTGCGAAACGGGACTATATCGAAGATTAACTCCTCGCTCCGGAAGTTATCCGGGGATCCGAAGACCACTTCCAGTGGGACTGAGCCTATGCAATGGGCCTCTACACCTGGTGTGACGCCTTTGAAGGTCGTTTTTGTGGGTTTGATAAAGCAGGTTCAGGCTGCTCCCGCCGTCCATAGGGACTCGAGTGAGGTGAAATTCATTGATGATTGGGTCTAGGACCAGTGCGGCGAATCCGCCATGATGGATACTAGTGGGATGGTCCCTATGATCGAACGTGATCAGACAGGAGGACCATGGGTTGAACTTTGGGGCGACTGGCTCCAACGCATATACATCCCTTAAACGCACGCTTCCGCTCCCTCTTGGGGATGTGGGTTGCGTATATCATGTTCACCGTCCGCACTTGTGGGGGGAACCTCTTCTGCCCCCCGGTGTTCGGCTGCTGGGGCTCCTCCTCGTCATCGCTATGTAGTCCCTTATCTTTGTTTTTGGCGTTTAACTTGCCGGCCTGCTTGAACAACCAATATTCCCTGTTGGTGTGGTTCGCTGGCTTGTTGGGGGTGCCATGTATTTGGCACGAGCGATTGAGTATACGGTCCAAATTGTACGGGCCCGGAGTGCTTCTTTTGAATGTCTTTTTCCGCTGACCGGGTTTAGAGCCTCTGAATCCGGCATTGACTGCCGTATCCTCGGTATTGTCGCTATTGACGCGGCGCTTATGTTTCTTGCGTCGTGACCTGCCATTGCTATCCTTGGTATCTGAAGTACCGTGGTTCTTTGATATGTTATTGCTGCGAGCCAGCCAGCTGTCTTCTCCCGTGCAAAAGCGGGTCATGAGTGTCGTGAGGGCTGCCATGGATTTCGGCTTTTCCTGGCCAAGGTGCCGGGCGAGCCACTTGTCAGGGATGTTGTGCTTAAAAGCTGCTAGGGCCTCTGCATCCGGATAGTCGACGATTTGATTTTTATTTGTCAGGAATCGTGTCCAGAATTGCCTGGCCGATTCCTCTGGCTGCTGAATTATGTGGCTCAAGTCATCGGCATCTGGTGGTCACACATAAGTGCCCTAGAAGTTGTGGAGGAATGCTGCTTCCAGATCTTCCCAACAGCAAATGGATTCTGCTGGCAGGATGTTGAGCCAATGCCGAGCTAGTCCTTTGAGCTTGAGTGGGAGGTATTTGATGGCGTGTAGATCGTCACCGCAGGCCTTGTGGATGTGCAGGAGGAAGTCCTCGATCCATACCGCAGGATCTGTTGTGACGTCGTATGCTTTGATATTTACAGGTTTGAAACCCTCTGGGATTTGGTGATCCATTACTTCGTCTGTGAAGCATATGGGGTGTGCGGCGCCTGTGTAGTGGGCTATGTCGCGACGCAGCTCGAATGAGTCTTGTCCGCTGTGTTTGGCCCGGCCGGATTTACTTTTTCTGTATCCGGCGTGACGGTTATCGTCTCACGTAGTGGCACGCCCTCGTGATCCGTAGATCGATCTTGCGTGTTTTGCTTTGTCCTCCAATATGTCTTGCAGGTCTAGCGTCTTTCCCCGTGCCTTGTCATTTTTATTTCAGTGGCGTCGGGGTGCGGGCTGAGATTTTGGCTGAAATGCCTCTCTGTCGCGGCCACGAGGTGGCCAATCAGCCACGTCATATGCTAGAGATGTAGGTTTTAATACTTCCTCCTCCAGTCGGGGTAGCAACTTGCGCTTTGGGTAACTCTTGGAGGGGCGTTTGAGTTCATATTCCTTGGCCGCAAGGACTTCAGTCCATCTGTCAGCTAGCAAATCTTGATCAGCTTGAAGCTGCTACTGCTGTTTCTTAAGGCTATTTGCCGTGGCTATAAGCCGGCGCTTGAAGCGCTCTTGCTCGGCAGGATCCTCCGGCACGACAAATTCGCCATCGTCGAGGCTTGCCTCGTCATCGGAGGGAGGCATGTAATTATCATCCTCCGCCTCTCCATCTGCCGCTCTCTCGGGAGGGCTGGCTTCTCCATCCTCCTGCTCTAAATCTTGCTGGAGGGGATTGTTGTCATCTTCGGCACTGTCCGGAGTGCTATTATCTCCTGTGCCGGTGTCACCGCTTTTGCTTTGGCGAGACTTAGAGCGGCGCCGCTGACGTTGGTGCTTGGGTTGCTTCTTAACTCTTGGAGGGGCGTTTGAGTTCATATTCCTTGGCCGCAAGACTTCAGTCCATCTGTCAGCTAGCAAATCTTGATCAGCTTGAAGCTGCTACTGCTTTTTCTTAAGGCTATTTGCCGTGGCTATAAGCCGGCGCTTGAAGCGCTCTTGCTCGGGGATCCTCGGCACGACAAATTCGTCATCGTCGAGGCTTGCCTCGTCTTCGGAGGGAGGCATGTAATTATCATCCTCCGCCTCTCCATCTGCCGCTCTCTCGGGAGGGCTGGCTTCTCCATCCTCCTGCTCTAAATCTTGCTGGAGGGGATTGTTGTCATCTTCGGCACTGTCCGAGGCTTGCCTCGTCTTCGGAGGGAGGCATGTAATTATCATCCTCCGCCTCTCCATCTGCCGCTCTCTCGGGAGGGCTGGCTTCTCCATCCTCCTGCTCTAAATCTTGCTGGAGGGGATTGTTGTCAGCTTCGGTAGGCAATCTGGCTCGATCGCCGCTGAGAATACGGCCTCCGTGGCGGGGTCTATCCACCCGTCCATGGATGGCGCAATTGGCTCCGAATTGAGGGTCGGAGCGGTTGCCGGTGCGGTCTCCTGAACACTGTCGATGGTAGAGCTAAATCATGCTCATCGTGACCGTGCGGCGCACTCGGCAGGGGCTCGAATCCGTCGAAGATCAAGTCTCCGCGGATGTCGGCCGTGTAGTTTAAGCTTCCAAACCTGACCTGGTGGCCAGGGGCGTAACTCTCGATCTGCTCCAGATGGCCAAGCGAGTTGGCCCGCAGTGCGAAGCCGCCGAATACAAACTCGAATCCGTCGAAGATCAAGTCTCCGCGGATGTCGGCCGTGTAGTATAAGCTTCCAAACCTGACCTGGTGGCCAGGGGCGTAACTCTCGATCTGCTCCAGATGGCCAAGCGAGTTGGCCCGCAGTGCGAAGCCGCCGAATACAAATATCTGTCCGGGGAGAAAAGTCTCACCCTGGACTGCATCGCTATCAATGATCGAAGGAGCCGTCAAGCCTAACGGTGATGACACAGAGGAACTCTCAATGAAAGCACCAATGTCGGTGTCAAAACCGGCGGATCTCGGGTAGGGGGTCCCGAACTGTGCGTTCAAGGAGGATGGTAACATGAGGCAGGGGACACGATGTTTTACCCAGGTTCGGGCCCTCTTGATGGAGGTAAAACCCTACGTCCTGCTTGATTATTCTTGATAATATGAGTAGTAAAAGAGTAGATCTACCACGAGATCAGAGAGGCTAAACCCTAGAAGCTAGCCTATGGTATGATTGTATGTTGTCCTACGGACTAAAACCCTCCGGTTTATATAGACACCGGAGGGGGCTAGGGTTACATAGAGTCGGTTACAAAGAAGGAGATCTATATATCCGTATTGCCAAGCATGCCTTCCACGCCAAGGAGAGTCCCATCCGGACACGGGACGAAGTGTTCAATCTTGTATCTTCATAGTCAAACAGTCCGGCCAAAGGATATAATCCGGCTGTCCGGATACCCCCTAATCCAGGACTCCCTCAGCAGGGCTTCGCCTAAACACCGCTACAGTATGACCGAGGTCGATTATGGTGGAGGGGGCACCGCACACGGCTAGGAGAGATCTTTGTGATCAACTTGTGTGTCTAGACGTGGCCCACTGCCCCTGTATATAAAGGAGCAAGGGGGAGGCCGGCCGGCCCTTGTTGGAGCGCCTAGGAGGAGGAATCCTCCTCCTAGTAGGAGTAGGATTCCTCCCTTTCCTACTCCTACTAGGAGGGGGAAAGGCAGGGAGAGAAAGAGAAGGAAAGGGGGCGCCGCCCCCCTTCTCCTAGTCCAATTCGGACAGGGGGAAGGGGTCGCGCTGCTTGCCCTAGGCCGGCCCCTCTCTCTTTCCCTTATGACCCAACAAGGCCCATTAGCCCCCGGGGGTTCCGGTAACCCCTTCGGTACTCCAGTAAAATCCCGATTTCACAAGGAACTATTCCGAATCCGCAGGGACTATGGCTGGAACGTTTATCCTAGCTCGCACGAATGGAAACAACACCAAACAAGCAAGCAATCCAGGCACGACCAGCAAACTGGCATGACACGCCAGGTCAGTACAATGAATGTACTTGCAAGCTCACAATAACCAGAAGTATTCAAGACAAACAACAACATGGCAAATACAGGTTAAGCAGGAATTATCGTGAGATCATCAGGATAACAATACATGAACATAATATCGCCAGAACCATATGATCATGGCATGAACATATAAATCTGACGATACTAGCATGCGACATGATGACACTACATGCACCATATATTCTGCTCGGGTTACCTTGTAACCATCACATGCATCACTTACCAACTTCGGACATTACACGATCATCTCGGGATCAAATCAAGCTTGGTATAAACAATACCATAGTAGTCATCAAATGACCACAAGGAGCTTGATCTTTACCCACGTTTCTCGCACAACATCATGAATATCCCACGAATCGGTATCCTCGATACCACGGTGATCATTTCGGCGATCACAACCATGACCAACACTTGGTCTCAAACTGTGATCCTTCCGGCGATCACAATGAACTTATCTAACCGTGGTTGTTATTAAGCACATTATTATTACTGTTGACTCATAGTGTGACCAACTACGAACTGGGCCCTTATCCGCGGGCGCGGCTATCGATAGATTTAATATACACTCTGCAGACATTAGCACACTGTACCCACACTACGGAACCCATGGCCTCGCACTCCCATTCGGGTGGACCAACGGCGTTTCGACAAAACCGATCTACTGCCATGACACTCTCCCGGCCACTCCGACACACTCCCAACCGGGCTAGTCATGGGTGGCTGTCGGTGTCAAAACCGGCGGATCTCGGGTAGGGGGTCCCGAACTGTGCGTCAAGGCCGGATGGTAACAGGAGACAAGGGACACGATGTTTTTACCCAGGTTCGGGCCATCTCGGTGGAGGTAATACCCTACTCCTGCTTGATTAATATTGATGATATGGGTAGTACAAGAGTAGATCTACCACGAGATCAAGGAGGCTAAAAACTAGAAGCTAGCCTATGGTATGATTGTTGTATATGGAGTTGATTCTGTCCTATGGACTACAACCCTCCGGTTTATATAGACACCGGATAGGGTTAGGGTTACATAGAGTCGGTTACAATGGTAGGAGATCTTGAATATCCGCATCGCCGAGCTTGCCTTCCACGCCAAGGAAAGTCCCATCCAGACACGGGACGAAGTCTTCAATCTTGTATCTTCATAGTCCAAGAGTCCGGCTGAAGGTATAGTCTGGCTACCCGAACACCCCCTAATCCAGGACTCCCTCAGTAGCCCCTGAACCAGGCTTCAATGACGACGAGTCTGGCGCGCAAATTGTCTTCGGCATTGCAAGGCGGGTTCCTCCTCCAAGTCCTTCATAGAAGATTGTAAAAACCAAGAGTAGTGTCCAGCTCTGCAAAATAAGCTTCCACATATTGTCATAGAGAGAATAATATTAACACAAATCAAATCTGCTGACGTATTCCGTAGTGCGTCATTGCACTACAGCCAAGTCCTTTACTCGAGTCGTTTTCACTTTTCCACCTCAGCGTGTTTTGCGAGGCAGTTTCCTTGGCACGTCTTGTCAATGCAGAGATCGTGTATACCCTTTTACGGGATTCTCCTCAATACGAACGTGGGTAACCCA